>NC_045703.1:16767285-17093643 GCF_009834535.1 Camelus ferus | reverse complement strand
TGTCTTATTATGTCTCCTCTCACCTGCGAAGATGTGGTGGACATTAATGAGCGTCCACGTCTGATGGTGGGCAACATATACAGGCTGGCCTTGCTCAGCACACAGTGACACAGCTCACCTGAACTTGCATTCATTTAAGCATGCCCATCAACATGGGTCTCACACTTGGCAAGTGTTACATTCTAATGTTTCTTATTGCAATTGCATATGCTATCAGGGGTTCTTTTCTTCTTCCTTCCTTTCTTTTTCTCTTCTTTTCTCTCTCTCTCTTTTTTTTTTCAGCACAGACTGTAAAGGAAGCTGAAAATCTCATTGTGTCATACAATTAGAACTGCCAAACTTAGCAAATTAATAAAGAAAATCCAGTTAATTTGAATTTCAGATAAACAATAAGTACTATTTTAGTATATGCATGTCCAAAGAACTGTATTTCATTTGGTAATTCTACATGCAATATGATTATTTGAATTTGATAAAAGATATTTAAGGCCTCCCGGTTAGTAGGTCAGCTTGATTTAACAGAAAGACTAGTGGAAGGTACATCAACCGTCCTGGAAGGGCCTCTCAGCCTCACTTCACTCTGTTCCATACTCTGACTCTCAGTATATCCCCAAGCCTCTATGAGCTCCAGTATCCAGTATAAAAGAGGGTCAATGATAATTTTCCTGTCAGTCTTACTAGATAAATAGAAGTGAAAGAATTCTAAAACTTGAATATAAGGAAATCTTATCTATGAGTTGTCATTAATCAGTATTTTTTTAATAAAGTTGACATGTTATCTTTTCAAAAAGAAAGAAATCACAACTTATCTGTTTGAAAATACAACTATTATATATATATCTCAAACTTCTCCGTTCTGTTTCTACCTAAACCATACCACTAAACTACCACTGCAAAGGACACAAAGGCCTCCTGAGATAAGCTAAGTAAGTCCCAACCCTGTAATTTCCACTATTTATCTCTGTTAATTCAGTTCACTACAACTTATTACAATCTGTAAAGTTGTTTTAGAAGTGTTTATCCACCAGCACTTAGCTCACTGCCTGGCACACTGTAGATGTTCAACAAATATGCTGAGTAAGTAAATAAACAAAGGTCGATTACTGACCTTCGTCTAGCTGGTCCTCTGCAGTAGACACTACGATGAACCACCCAGATCCTCATCCAATGAAACAGCTGTACTCCAGCTGTTAGGAATGCTATTGGCAGACAGCCTTCAACTGCCAGCCCCTTCAGACATTGCCTCAGCTGCAGGGAGCCATCTCATCCAAAGTATCACCCCTTCTTAGGGTGGCCCATCATAGGTTATTAAAAGATACTGAATATAATTCCTGTGCTACACAGTAAATCCTTGTTGCTTATCTACTTTATATATATAGTAGTTTGTATCTGTTAATCCCATCTTCTAATTTGGCCCTTTCCTCTCCCTCTCACCTTTGGAAACCATAAGTTTGTTTTCTATGTCTGTGAGTCTGTTTTTGTCTTGTATACAAATTCATTTGTATTATTTTTAAAATTCCACGTATAAATGATATTATAGAGTATTTTTCTTTGACTTACTTCACTAAGCATAATATTCTCTAGATCTATCAATGTTGATGTAAATGGCAATATTTCATTCTTTTTTATGGCTGAGGAATATTATACGTATCTATGGCGTACACACACACACACACACACACACACACACACACACATGATACATCATCTTAAACCAGTCCTCTGTTGATGGGCACTTGGGTTGCTTCCATGTCTTGGTCATTGTAAATAGTGCTGCTATGAAAACTCAGGTGCATTACCTTTAAAATTAAAAGAGTGTTGTTTGTTTTTGGGTATATATCCAGGAGTGGAATATATGCTGGAATATATGACAGCTCTATTTTTAGTTTTTTTTTAAGGAAATGCCATACTGTTTTCCACAGTGGCTACATAAATTTACACTCCTATCAACAGTGTACGAGGGTTCCTTTTTCCTCACATTCTCTCTAGCATTTATTATCTGTAGACTTTTGATGACAGTCATTCTGACAGGTGTGAGGTGATACTCACTGTGGTTCTGATTTGCATTTCTCTAATAATTAGTGATGTTGAGCCTCTTTTCATGTGCTTGTCAGCCAACTGTATGTCTTCTCTGTAAAAAAATATCTATTTAGGTCTACTGCCCATTTTTTAATTGGGGTCTTTGTTTTTTGTTGTTGAGTTGTATGAGCTGTTTATATGTTTTGGAAATCAATCCCTTGTTAGTTGCATCATTTGCAAATATTTTCTTCCATTCCATAGACTGTATTTTCATTTTGTTGAAGGTTTCCTTTGCTGTGCAAAGTCATTTTGGTCCCTTTGGTAATTCTTGAATTGCAAGACTGCTGACAACACAGTATCTCCATTTTGCTTTGTCTGGAAATATCTTTATTTTACTCTCATTTTAAAAATTATGTATCACTTGGATATAAAATTTTTGGTTGTCAGTATCCTTTTTCTTTTAACACTTTGATTATGTCATTCTAGTGCTTTCTTGCCTCTTGTTTTCCATGAAAAACCAGGTGTTCATCATATCATGTGTCTATCTTCTTTTGCTGCTTTAAATACGTTTCTCTTTGACTTCGCTGTCAACAGGTTGACTATATTGTGTCTAAATGTGTTTCTATCTGTATTTATCCTATTTGAGGTTTGCTGACCTTATTCAATGTATAAGTTATTGATTTTTCATCAAATTTAAACTTGTTTTCTGCAGGAAGCCTCTATTACCAGAAACAAGAAATGACTCCCAAAATTTTGACTGGAATCATTTATGAATTGACTAATCTAGTTCACTGAACATAAATTTTTACCAAATATATATGTAAAATATTCTTTCCAATTAACCTATATATATACATATACTCACACACACACACACACATATATATATATATAGATCAATTGGAAAGAATATTTTTGTGAATATGGTATAGCTGTCTTTTAATTATATTATATTTCTTTTTAATGTTCTTAATTTTTTCCATAGAGATATTACATATCTCTTCTAGATTTCCTCCTGTATGTTTTCTGTTGTTATTATAACTGGATATTTCCTATCCAGTTTTCTAACTGGTTATTACCAGGATAAAAAGCTTTGAATAATGACTTTACATCTAAGTACATTGTTATATTTGACTTTACATCTAAATACCTTGCTAAATTCTATTATTTCTAATCTGTAGATTCTCTTGGATTTACTACATAGATTAACTACACTATTAACTACATAGATTAACTACATATTAACTACAAATAGGGACAGATTTACCTCTTCCATTCTAATGTTTAATACGTATTTCCTTTTCTTGTTCTATCACATTACCTAGCACCTCTAGTAAAATGCTGTATAGATGCAGTGCTACCTGGCATCCCTATACTATTTCTTATTTTGAAACAGGAATGTTTGAAATTTATTATCCAATGTCTCTACCTGTAGCAATGTTAGTGTGTTTATTAATACAGCTGGATTATTAACATAGACTCTAAAGAAAGACAGTGATAATTTATTCAACACATACTATTCTGTATATTCTACAATCAAGGTGACAATTATTACAATTTTCTCTTAATGACAGTTTGTTAGTAATTCAGTAATTCATGCATGAACTCACTGTCAGCCGTCACCATGTCAGTCACTCAAAATTTGGTTAATTTATATATTCCTTATAAAAAAACTCTTCATTCCACTATTTCTCCCTATAGTGAATTCCGCCCCCCCCCCCCAGTTTCAACTTAAAAAAAAATAAGGAAACAGTTTAACCAGATAATTCCCATTTCGTTTGTTTGTTTCTACTTTAAAACTGAAACAGTGGATATTTGAAGAGACATTTCACTTTGCTAAGTCAGAGATGTCAAAACAGAAACAGGACAAAACACTGGCTGTGCATCAGATGTTTTAGGGACACTCATTCAAAACTAAATATGCCACAGGTACTAGATTCTAAGACTGTAAATCTGATGGGAACTATGTGGGTGATTCTGATGTCGAGTGAGAACTGCGGATCTTCCGAGCAAACAACAGAGCTGATGATGACTGACATCAACCACAGCAGGAAGAATGGCAGCTCCTTGCTCAGTTTCCTGCTTTCTATCTAACTGCTTATTTCTCCACATTTTCCTAAATCCATTTCCTCCAACCTACACTCACTAGGTTATTCTTACCCTAGGACCAAAGGCCTTCCTTATAAAGAATAGTAAACTGAAAGCTCTACTCACTTCTCCCACCCCCAAAATACAATGCTAGTAATTTCTCCCACATTCTCACAAAAATAAACTAGTAAATGTCCAGTGGCACATGCACACACAATCTCCCTATATATGTGTTGCTTTTGCTTGTTCATTCTAGCTGACTCCTTTACAGAATCATGTACCAGAGTCAGATAAGAATGAAAAAATAGTGAAATTGGAGCAATTTCTATTCTGTGTGCTACCATTTTCCTTCTCAATGGCCTCTTATTCTACATCCTAGGCCTTCCCTGAATCCCAAGAGTTTATTACAAATATGATACCTCTGGATAACAACTCAGGCCCATTACCCCCAAGCTATGATCTGTGGTTGTGAACAGCTTTAAAACAAATCCTCACAAGGATTTTAATAATGGATTGGCTTTTATGTGTCATCTCTCACTCCAGAGAGAGCTGCATTCAATAATGAAATAACAGAGGGTGTAGAAAGCTTCAAAAATGTACAAAGTGCCTCCACAAACATCATTTTATCTTTCCCTAATCCATTTTCAAATGATAAAAATGCAATGGCACAGAGGTTACGTGACTCGCTAGTAAAACTCTCACTTCCCACTCCGAATCCCTAGTGATTTCCTGTATTCTATACCATCTTAACCCAAATGCTTATCTGATGGAGGAATTTCAGGACCAGTGTGCTATTCATAAAGGGAGCTGGAATAGGAGGAAAAAACATGGACAGTTTCCAATAAGCTTCAATCCTGAGTCAGCTATGTGCCTTGCCACTGATTTCTTGACAACTCTGAACAATCATCTCATTAGAAAGAAAGAGGAAGAAGTAGGATTTGTAAGAGTTGCCTAGGATGACAACTGAAGAGGACCAAGATGGTTGGTTGCATTTCCTCTTCTATTTATCATGGAATATAGAGGGAGAATTAATGCAAGTAAATACGGTACTCTGAAAAACAACCTAGGGCAAGTCAATTTAATTTGACATTTACATTTAACAATGCTCAGCATCCAGTCATTTGCTGTTACTTACAGGACTGCAAATTTTAAAAGAGCTTCTTAATAACACTTGTGATTGAATTGTTGTTCTGCCAGCTTTAATTAACACTCTTGCACCTAAGAATGTATAGTATTTCTTTAATATTAATTCCCTTGATATTTAATTAATTCATGGAGAATGAAGTTTCATGTTCATAGATTTGAAATGCATCATGTACAGACATACATTAATCTACTTTTATACAGCATTTGTCCATGAACAGAAAATCTCTCCTGGTTGCTAAGTCTGGTTATGTCAACCCAATGGCTGCCCAAAACAGCCAGCATGCAATGGCTTGCAGTGTCTGCTCAGTAACAGCTTTTAACTAGCTGACAACAAACACCACATTGAGAGATCAGACTTCATTTCAGCATCTGGAAACTTCGGGACCCACACCAAATCATGTAGAAAAAGGATCTGCTCAGTTACTAAAAGGTGTGTGTGTGCGCGCACACTCATGCAGTTTGTTTTCTAAATAGCCTGCCCCACGAGCTCAGTGGTTCTCCAACTTACTGAGCATTAGAATCGTCTGTGAAACTTTCGAAAACATCAGATGCCAAAAGATGCCATTTCAGTGGATCTGGCATGGGATTCAGGCAGCAGTATTTTTTAAAAAACAGGTTAAGGACCATTGCTAATAGCAGAAATTACTTAAAGATGAATTCTACACTCAAGTTCTGTCCAACTTGATTTCTCTCACTTCAATTGTTTAAGATTAGTTTGCTATAAAAAGTAAGTTTCAGTACTGCTTTCTAGGGAACTCCTCTCTTGGCAAAAGAATGAAACTAAGTATTAGTAAACATCTTTATAAGGAACTATGTATAAACCTTGGTTTAAATGTATCATGTATTAGTGTTTGTGTTCTGATTTTATTTTATATTTGATTTTGCTCTGAAGCAATGAAAACAAGATCAGACTGGCATTAACTTCCTAGCACTGTCCTTAATTTTTTGTTCTTTCTGAAGAAAAATTGCTTATCATAAAATAAAAGAAATATTCATGAAAATGGCAAAAGTAAAAGAAGAAAACATCTTACTTTGGACAAAAAAAAAGATGTTGCATTTCAGAATAACTCTCTTCCACAAATTCAAGGTAAAACTCCTGGTGAAGGAAATTAAGAGACCTTTCTAAGCCTATTCTGGTTTCAATTATTCGCAAAGCCAAGAATGGAGTACATATTATTGTCATATTTCCTGTATACTCTAGCATCTGAAATTATTATAGTCATGTTGAGAGATCAGCTTCATCAGAGTTTTTTCATGTTTTTTATTAAGACTAACTGAAAAAAAAAACGAACACATTTAAAAAGTAAAACAAGCTATTTATCATGAAGGAAGGTGTGTTTTTTAAAATTATTTTACCATTTGCCCCTCTTATACCTTCAGGTGTATACCTATCACAGACTAAGCATATATTACTATATATATATGCACCCTGTACCCCAAATTCATCCAACTAACTCCTCCTCTTAGATGAGCTAAATTCACTGTGCTCTGTGATTGCTAGATCGGTTGAAGGAAAGACTATCTTCCAGACAGTGATCCCTGGAATGTACAGGAAAGCTCAGTCTTCTGTTTCCCAGACAAATGCATTCCCATGGTTTCCCTTGGAAGTGCAGAGAGCCAAGCAGAGCTTCAATGGACAGCCACACAAGGAGTGGAGGAAAACAACAGATTTACAAAGAAATGTAACGACTCATTCTCAACGTCAGGTAAATGCCCTAAGGAGAAACACAGGCAGCTGAGATGAAGGCTTACTACCACGTGCGCTGTATTTACCCCACCACAGACTGCGATGAATCTGAAGTCGCCAGGCCTTTGACTAAAAATAGTTAAGCAATTTTATGCATGTTCAGTGAATTATTCATTCAAAACTCATAATTAATATTACTTTTATGTGCAAAGCATGTATGAGCAACGGCCGTGTTTCCAGTTCAGCACAGCTACATACAGCAACCCTTCTGTTTATATACAGGATGATAAGCAGGCTAAAACTGTCAACCCTCCTTTTTTCCAATTTCAGTGGCACCCTGCCCCTTTCCCCTTGAAGTCAGCCTGGGACATCTCTCTCTTCTAGACTCTTCCTTTATCAAAACAAAAAGATTCAGTATCATTTGGCCCAAACCTCAACCACTGTGCTGTAAACTTTCCATCTTTCTATTTTGTGGTATAGGAGTGTTTGCCTCCTAGAAAAGAATTGAAGACAAAACTCAATTGATGAAAATTTATCAAACTGGGTATTCTGAGTATGTGCAGTTTATTTTATAACTCAATAAAGTGCTTTAAAAACTGGAGTAGATGAAGATATTTTTCTGATATGGAAATTCTTTTCCTTATGTCTAAAATCACACGTCTTGGGCTGATACTAAAGATTCATCCACTTTCATGGTTTTGGGTACCCAGGCAAAAAGGGGCTCAGACTCTCCTCTTCTCTCATCCTTCCCTGAACCCTAACTAACAATTCCCTGAGGGAATTCTAAATGCCAGAGTCCAGACTATATTCATAACACTCCCCCAACCCCATTCTGTCTCCTCCTCAGGCCGCACACACAGCAAGCACACAATCCATGCCTGTGGCTCTAAAACCCTCCAGTAACCAGGCCAGAGAGGAGGTGATTATTTTCCTCAAACTCTTCTCTGGCTGGGGTATGGGGAAGAAAGAGAAAGAGATTCCCTGAGCTTAGAGGATCAGACGTCATACTGGTAGAGCACAGGGTGCTGGGTTCCTAGGAGCTGAGTGTAAGTAAACCATCGCTTTGGGAAGGCAGCAACTGTCTCATTTAAGAACAGAGCCTCCGGAGTAGGACTGCCTAGCTGTACTCGTGGGAAAGTTCCCTCACCTCTGAAAGCCTCAATTTCTCCATCTGTAAAATAAGGATAATAAAAATACCTTCCCTGCGTTGTTACAAGGATTAAGCGAAATGATCTATGCAAAGCACTTAGCAAGAGTTCAATAAATATGGCCTTAATTACTGGGGGGTTAGAATCAAAATTTATTTTCTTAATTCAGTGCTTCTCAAACTTTAATATTTATATGAATTACCTGGAGCCCTTGTTAAAAGGCAGAATCAGATTCTGTAGATCTGAGATGGGGTCTGAGAGTCTGCATTTCAAACAAGCTCCTGGATAATGTCAACATGGCTGGTCCCTGGACTGCATTTTGAGGAAGAAGGTTTTACTATATCGAGCAGCAAGCATTCATGCGCTGGGGGTGGGGGTGGGGGGGCTAAGACACAGGATTTGGGAAATCTAACTGCACTGATGTGAACAGATCATAGGCATTAGAAAAACAACACAGAAAAGGGAAGGAAATGTCTGCTCAGCTCTGTAAGAACGATCCTGAATTATCACATGACACAAATCAGTATATATTTTACCATCCCATTAAGTTCGCCATGGTTTACCTTAAGAACACATTCTAGGGGGAAGGGTACAGCTCAAGTGGTAGAGTGCATGCTTGGCATGCACAAGGCCCTGGCTTCAATCCTCGGTACCTCCACCAAATAGAAATAAATGAATAAGCCTAATTATCCACCCCCTCATAAAAAATAAAGAGTGCATTCTACATATAAATATTAATCTTCCTAAGGTATATTTGAACCCATCTGGGGATTCTGGCATGATCATCCTGACATATACTTTTACCAGAAGGAACATTAGCTACTTATTCATTAATTCAATTACTCAATTCAATATGACTATGTCAGAGTTATAATTATTTAATTCAATTAGGCTAGAATCTGCTAGGGACTGTGCTTGGCCCTTAACTTAGTTTTAAGCATGAGGCAACTGAAAGGTTATGATATCAAGATGAAATAAACAACAAACCACAAACTACAAGTACTCTACAGAAGCAGATGATCAGATTAACACCTATATGACTTGAGAAACCACTGGAGGGTCAAAGAAAGTACCGTGTTCCCGCTGCTGCTTGTGGCCAGTGTGCCAAGTCTGCATCCATCCTTACAAGAACCTGCTCTTTCTTAGGTTGACCCGAAGCTGTCTTCACTCCTTGCAACCTCCGGAGAATGCCTAGTATTTTCCAGGACACATCCCTATAAGGTGACTACTACCTAAAATTCTGACTCCCAGACCTTCCCAAATAATTTCAGGTAGTATGGTATCGTCTCAAAATAGTCCCAGGTGTTTCTTCATCAGGATATAACACTTTTCGTTTGAAAGTATGAAGAAGTCCTCGTATGAAGATGAACAACTATAGCCATCTCAATGCCATGCTCTTCTGTTGTCTATTGCTAAGAGTTTCTGAACAAAAGTGCAGAACTAAAGAATTAAAGTGTAGAACTAAGGAAAATGGAAATAGCATTTGACAGAGAGAACTGGGAGATGGAACTCCAGGAAAGTGGCAAATGATAAACAACAATAGACAGTCGTGGTACATGCTATCACATGTCTCCATTAACACGAGACACGGAAAACACAATCAAAAGGCTCCTGTGTCTTAAGTAAGCCCACCAAAAATGAAATCCAAATATGTTAACAAATATTTTAAAAGGATACATAGTTTTAAGTTAGTATTTTGGATTACCTAGACTATGTTTCCCAGCGTTAACTCAAAAAGGAAGCTGGTTACATGTAAGTAGCAATATGACCGCCAGCACATTAAGGTCTGAGAGCATCTTCAGTAAGCGTGTGACAAGAGTGCTAAGTTACCAAGTACCCCAGGTACGAACAAGCAACGTGAAGGGCTCCTGACGGAGGCCTTTCAGCTCATCTTCTGAGAGCTCTGCGTATCATGCAGCAGCAAGACGGACTATTCCCTCTTTTTGAAAGACCCTCTTCTCTTCACTTCCAAGACAATCCCTGCTGACTTTTCCCCTCCCTCTCAGTCCTCTAGTTCTTGATCTCCTTTGCAAGCTCCTTCCTTGCTATCAGACCACAAAATGCCCAGGGCTCCTGACAGTTCACGCTAGGCCCTCCTCTCTTCCTGCCTGTGATCTGTTTTCCCACAGCTTTAAAACCTCTGCGTGCAAAGACTCAATTATCTCCAGGCCGGGTCCCCTTTTTAAGGTCCAGGCTGACAAAGCCAAGTGCCTTGCCGCGCACACCATCTCGGAGTCAGTATAAACCCGTACGTCTGAAAGGGCCTTGGTATCCCCCTGCCCAGCCTCGGCCGGCTCCTCCTCCTGTCACCCCTGAATCTGTAACGGCACCTCTGGTCACCTAGTCGATGAGTAGAAACCCAGGAATACTGCTTATTGCCTACTTCTCCCCAACCCCCCACCGTAAATCCATACCAAATCCTGTAGGTTCTTCCTCTAACATACCTATTTTCCCCCAGTTTTTGTTTTTATTCAGGTTTTCCAGGCCTAAACTATCAGACAGTTGTACAGCACTCATCCCAAAGACAGTGGGACTCTGCCCCTTCCACCGTCATTCTCACTGGGAACTCTTCTAGTAGATTCTTTTGGTGTTTACCTGCTTTTTATAATAACATGCTTTTTAAAAAATACCGATTTCCCACTATGGATGTAACTGTCTTTTGTTTGCCCTGCACTCATCCCCCATTCTCCTCCTCCTCTCTCCCTCTCTCACACACACTCACACACACACTTCTACCCATATACACACTTTTCACTCATGATTTTCTATAGCTATTTACTTTGTGTTTATATTATTGTAACATAAATAGTATGCACAGCCAGGCCATGTAGATTTCTATATACTTTTCTTTTTCTGCACATTTCCCTGTAATTAAAAATGGTTAATTTTTTATGCAGTTAATAAAAATCTACCCCCAAACTCTTCTTCAGTTGTTTTAATCTGCTCTGAAGATGTTCCCACATGCTGTGTATTCAGTCAATTTCACTTTCTTAAAGATCTGGACCCTCTTGACTGACTCCAATGCACAAGGTTGCTCTCCAGGCCTGGTGCATGGCTGTCATCCTGAAAGGTCCTTCAGCATCATCTTCTATCATATGTTGTTCTTCAGTTTCCTGTATTTCATGCCTTTTATTCTTGGTTTACGAGCTCATTTTGTGAGAGAATACCATCCAATAGTATCTTGAGAAGGAGTACATGGAAGGCATAACTTGAGACCTCATATACCTGAAAATATCTTCATTTACTCTTATACTTGATTGATAGTTTGATCAGGTACCAAATTCTGAGTTGGAAATAGATTTCCTAGAAATATTTGGGAAGACTTCATTGTCTTCAGTTCTTTCACTGTTTTGCTTTTGCAAAATCTGAAATATGTATATTCATGATATTTGGCCTATAAACTGTAATTTTTTTCCCTCCTCTCTCTAGCAGCAGATCTTTTATTTGAATCAGTGTTCTGAAATTTCACAGTGATGGCCTTACTATAATCTATTTTCATCCAAGTACAGGGTACTTTGTAGTCTTTCAATGTAGAAATACAGGTTTTTCATTTTTCAGAAATCTTTAAAATTGTGTCTTCAATGATTTCCTCTTATTTTCTCTTATTCCATCTTTCTGGAACTCTATTATTTAAATGTTGGACTCCAAAAATTAGCCCTCCAGTTTTCTTTCTTTCGCCCCCTTATTTTCTATTTTCTTTTTTCCTTTACTTTCTGGAAGATTTATCTGTCTAAACTTCCAACATTCTCCCCTGGTATCTCCAGATAAAAACACCTTTATTTCAGGTTTCTGGGCACCAGAACTGTGAGAGAACAAATTTCTCCTGTTAAGCCATTGAGATGGTGGTAATTTGTTCCAGCAGCCCCAGGAAACTAATACGGCAGGCATCCTACCAATCCATTACAGTCCATGCTCTCCCAGACTCACTATGCAGCTCTCTGCCCTTCCTCTCTCAGCTCAGGTACACTGCCTCCTTCCAGATGCTCACATCCGTCCTGTCTCAGGGACATGCGCTATGACCACTGTTTCAAAGTCCTTACTTCAAACTCCCTCTCATTCTATTTAAAAGCTAATTCCTCCATGAGGCTTTGCATGTCCCACCAACCAAAATTAGGTCTTCCCTTTTGTCCCCTCCCATCGCACCCTGTTCATTTCTTTTTTCCAAACCTGTTACATCACTGTATGTTTACTTGTTCGTGTATTCAGTGGCTATCTCGACGACTAGCTCTCTAGGTCAGGGACTGTGTCTCCTCCATCTACCCAGTATCTGTGAGAGCGCCCAGAACATGAGAGGAGTCCCATGTTTCGTATTAGAGACCTACAACTTGAAAAATACCATGGAAAAAACGAGTAAATTGGTTAACAGTTAATTATATGCTCAAAATAAACATGTTCTGCTTCAAAATCATTATTGCCTATTAATAAAGTAGAAGCAATTTCACATTTTCAAAATCGATTTTTCCAAGGCTCACATTTGATACTTATGATTTAAGCTTTTCCAATGCTTATAAGTATTGATAACTATGTGGGGTGGGTACTTTATGCAGATTCTGAACTCCACGGGAAAAATAAACTAAAAAAATAGCTTAAAATTCCTATTTATAAGTTTATAAATAGAAATTTGAAATGTATTCCAAAAAAAACTTATTATAACAGGAAGGAAGATATTTCAATTTTTATGTAGACATAAGCAAAACACATAGTTTACAGTTAATTAGAAACTAGGGTTACAGAACTCTGCGTGCAATTATGAAGTTTTCAACAGACTTATTTATAGCCAATAAAGAAGAAAAAAGGAACATATGACCCTATATTGTAACACAGAGCAGTACTTTCTTCCTTTTTTGCTCTCTATAAACATAAACCTTTGTCCAGAATAAAATGCAGCAACTTATCCATGCAAACTATAAATATTCTTCTTCGTAAAACTGAAAGAAATATTGCTAAGACCTCTGATATCCAATGAATGTTTTTTAATATATAAACATAAGTCAGTTTACTTCTTTTGCATTTAGGACAAAAATGCACGAATAATTTTAAAAATTAATGATGGAAATAAGATACAGTAGGAAGAGGGGAAGAATGTGTCATCATATATATATGTAAGTTTGAGTCCTAAGTCTTCTGTGATTGGTTAATTAAATTAAGTAACTTCAGTGAGTTCTTTAACCTGCCTATCTTCAATTTTTTCATTATAAACTGAAGATACTAGTATCAACCACAACACAGAGTTGTTGCCAGAACAGGTAGTAAATTCCAGGGGAAAGTGCTTCTTCACAAGCTGAGAAGCACAGTATGAAGGGAGACTGCTGTTAAACATCTTAGGAAGAGAAATTGGAGGGGAAACTATACTTTGAAAGTAAACCGAAACAAGTTCTGTTCTGTCTATTCCCCTTTCCTTGCAGGAGACCTACAAGTTAAACACTGCTTTGAAAACCCGAGGAGTGTCTGGTTTATGCCCTGGTGCAGTGATCAAACAAGTATTAAGATTTTAGTTTATGATACATCTTGTTTCAGTAAACTTATTAAATTAAAGCACAAGGGCAGGAACATTAGCCCAGATTGTTTTTAACACTGCACAGAAATGAAATGAGGCTTGAAGCCTTAACCTTAGATCCCACTTCTGTTTCCCCAGGAGCATCCTAAAACAAAGCAGACTGTGGGCAGCCTTACAAGTCCTTGAGGCAAACTTTAAGTAACTGATGAACACCTAGGACAAAAACAGAAACAGCAGAGGGTAAGGCTTTTTGGAAAGTCAGCAAAGGAGTAAAAGCCTATGTCATTACTAAAATGATGTATCTCACGGCAAAAAAAAAAAAAAAAAAAAAAAAAAAGCTATAACAAATGCTGCTACTTGGATAGAATTATATTAAAAAGTTAATGTTTTACTGGTTGGTATCATCATGGCATGAATGAGCTTTAACATACAACTAAGAAATACACATTGGTGAGAAAAGACAACTGACTTTGTGAATGACAGCTTCAGATTTATCCATAAAATGCCTGACAGCCAAATCTTTAGTGATCCAAGTAGAAACGACAGTCTGGGGAGAATCAATAGCAACAGAATCCCACATCAGCGACGTAGCCCAGCACAGCTCCACCGGAAGGGACTGATGCAAAGAGACACTGAAACCATGACACTCAAATAGTTAATTTACAGTGGATTTTCTATAATTAAGATAGAAAGAAAAATATCCATGATGCCCGCTAATTAGCTGACCGGTCAGCGGGAAGCTGTGGAAGGACAGTTGTGACCCCACGAGATGCTCTCCAGCCCCTGGTACGTGGAGGCACTGCAGGAGAATCCTTACATGGCAGCAAGACAGAGCTGCTGGAGGGAAGGCTTCATCCCCAAAAACACACGATCAAAAGACAGTAGATGGTATTTAAGTGTATGCGGGCATGTGAAGTATAACTTGTCAATTCTTTTCACTGTCTTATTTTCAATTAAAAAAACATTGTATTTTGCTCATAAAATGAGCTCAGTATTATACCAGAAATAGTGGAGAAAATAGGATACAGCCCCCTCCTCAGGGAAGTACGTGATACCAGATATTATGCTAAGCACTTCGCTTGCTTCTACTCATTGAAAATTCTCAACAGCCCTGTGAGGGAATCTTATTTACTGTTTCCATTTTATAGACGTGGAACTTGAAGTAATCTTGTCAAAGATCACCGCTAGTAAATAAGTTTGGGAATGCTAACTTAAGCTATTAATCTCTGCAATAAAAACACTTGAAAGGTTCAATAAAATACTTTAAAAATCTGAGCCATGCTAGATAAACTGAAATAAGACAGCATATGGCAAACCGAAAAGTGAATTATGTGGATAATAATTGCTACAGAATTTCAGAAGAGGAGTCCATTTCAGGATCAAATTGATAAGGAAGAAATTATGAATGAAGGGAGATTTGAGCCATGCTTTGAAAAGCAGGTAGAATTTGGATGAGAAGGTATTTACTTGGGCAGGGTGTGCAAATCAGTCTCAAGGCTTTCCCGGATATTGTTTACTTTTGGGGATCACAGTATCCTTTCAGAAACACATGGAAGCTAGGGAGCACCTTCCTAGAAAAAGAGCACACGCTCCTACACACGAAACTGCACATGCAATTTTAAATTATATGCCGTAAGACTTCTGGCCTGCAGAAGAAACTCAAGTATTTAACAGAATATACAAGAACTTTCATTATCTGGACCTCTCCATCACATTAGGTACAGGTCTTGCTAAGCTCCTCTCCTTCCCAACCACACTCCCCAGTTATGGCAGTTCCAGGGCCCTGCAAGCTTCCTCCTGCCTCAGCGCCTCTGCTCAAGCAGCCAGTGCACCTCCCCTAGGTAATATCCGTCAGGTGGCCCGCTTAGACCTTGCCCGTATTTCCAGATTAGCTCAAGGCACTGGAAAGCCTCAAATACAAAAGACAGTGATCAGCTGAGATGCAGACATCAAGACCAGAAGAAAAGAGAGGCAAAAAAATATAAACATTTTAGACTCATAGACATAGAATACAAACTTGTGGTTGCCAGAGGGGCGGGGGTGGGAAAGGACAGACTGGGATTTCAAAATTTATAGATACTGACAGGCATATGTAGAATAGATAAACAAGATTATACTGTATAGCACAGGGAAATATATACAAGATCTTGAGGTAGCTCACAGTGAAAAAGAATGCGACAATGAATATACGTATGTTCATGTATAACTGAAAAATTGTGCTCTACACTGGAATTTGACACAACATTGTAAACTGACTATAACTCAATAAAAAGAAAGAAAATATAAACATTTTATATATTATTGTATATAAACAAGAACTGGGAGCTATAAAGGAACAATCAAAAGACTAAGAATTCATAGAAACTAAAAAATATTTCAGCAGAAATAAAAATTCGATACAATGGCTAGAAGAAAAAGTTGAGGAAATCTCTCAAGAAAAAACAAAAATAAAAAGAATAAACAGTACAAGAAAAAAAAAAGACAAGAAATCTAGAGAATCAGACCAAGAACTAGTCTAGAAAAAGGGTACGGAGAAGATAAAAGGCAGAGATATATGAGAAAAGTTGTTCAAAAACTTTTAGAACTGAAAGATGAGAGCCCAAGTTGAAAGACCCACCCAGGACTTAGAAAAGAAATTTTGAAAGACACACATCGAGGTACACCATCCTGGAGTTATAAACAAAGGGGACAAGAGAGATCTCAGGTGCTTCTGTGGGTGTGCAGGGGTGGAGAATAGATCACATTCAAGGAATTAAACTCAGAATTACATTGGAAATCTCATTAGCAACACTGAAGTCCAGAAGTTAGTGGGAAAATGTTTTAACTTCTATAGAAAAATGATTCCCAACCAGAAAAACCTAGCCTAATCCAGCAATGAAGTTTTAAGTTGGAATAAAATATTTTAAGTAAACAAATATTTTTAAAGTTTACATCCCAGGAATCCATTCTAAGTAAGCTCATGAAGCATGTGCATCACCTAAATGAAGTTTTAAACCAAGGAAAGGCATAAGTGAGATCTAGGGACTCTGAGATACCGCACAGGAAACCAGCAAAGGGAACTCCCAGGGTGGTGATTAAAAGAAGTCCCTGGAGTAAACTGAGCAGAGACACAGGAAGCCTCGGCACAGATTAGAACAGGAAGACTCCAGAAGGTGTGTCTTCAAAAAAATAAAATAAAAGATGAAACTGATAAATGACTCAATTTGTGTGGCTATACTGAAAGGACACTTACAACCCTGTCAAAGTGTCTGAAAGAAGCATCAGTTACAGGTATGTAGGAAAAAAATAAAATGGAAAAAAAATATTCTAAGCAATTATTTTTAGAAAAAAGAAACCAGCTGTACAAAGAGGAAATGAGATCATTGTATATTAATGTCTCCATGATAAAAACAATTACATGTTTATAGTAGTTATATGAATGTATTAAATAATAAAATGATATTAAAATATAATATGTATAATAATAAAAATATGTGATACTGATTTAACTAAAAATTATGATAAAACTATGACTGGAGAGTACATGGAAGAGGACAGCCACATAAGACATACATTTTTGTCTTCTATGATACAAAATGAACAGATAAAAAGAAAATGACCTGAGAAACAGCAGTGTAAGGCTTTTATTTATAAACATGGGTGAAGTGGGGGCAGAAGAGCAGGAAAGACCTGGCAGTGGTGGTCTCGGGTGGGGCTGAGGGCTGGGTGGCTGCAGCAGGGCTAGTTCTTTGTCATAATAGTATGGAATTGAAGGTATTTTAAAATACACTCACAGGCTTCCACTTCTGGGAAGAGGACCTGTGTATCCCTCCTCCTCTCACTAAGTACTGCTAAAGCCGCTGGGCATCACGTTTAAAACAAACCTAAGGCTGACAGGCAGACAGGCTAAGGGCCTGAGAACCAAAGGAAGGACCAGATGGTGAGTTCCCGGGTTTTCTTTTTGCTTTGTATGTCTCAGATTTGGAGCAAAAGAGAAGCCAACAACCCAGAAATGCCAATGGCACAGACAGAAACACAGGTAACAACAATGACAAAAGCCTGCTCTCTCCAGTCAAAGGCCCAAATGGGGCATCCTAGCAAGAAGGAAAGCTTTCAGAGAGAACCTCCCAATCGCTACCAAACACCACAGGAAAACACCACATCCACCAGCGGAGCCAAGGCCACGTGAGAAGCCTTGACTCCCACCCTCACCGGCCACAATGAGACGCCCGCCCCATCACCAGGCACCGCAGTCAGCATGGCCTGGCATGTGGCCCAGAGACTCCAGATCTAGTGGAGGACAAAAGCCAGTCAGGATGATGTGCAAGGTGGTGAATTCCCGGGAATGCTCCTCAATCAGCACAAGGAAGACAGTGCAAGGTAGGCAGGGGAGAAGGGAAGGCTTCCATCCTTGAGCTCAATTCGTGAGGGTGTGTACAACTGTCAGGACAGAAGAAGGGACTGACAGGTGCAGGGGCACAGAGGGGAAGAACAGAACAGGAAGTACTAGGGAAACCACAGGTGACTCCATCTGACCCGCGGGAAGAGTCTTTAGGATGGAATGGAGAAAGGTCACACGAAGAGACTGACGGGCCTGTAAAGAGCCTCGCGGGCCGCGGTGAAGAGTGTGTGCTTGCTCACAAACCCACACGGAGCCACGAAGGATTTTCAGCGTCTGTTAAAGGTCACTGACAGTGGTAAGGTGGGTGCATCAGAGAAGGCTCAGGGGAGGCAGGAATCTGAGGCGAGGCTCCTGCAGGAGTTCAGACAGGAAGGGATGAGCACAAGGACCACAAGAGCAGGGGACAGGAGGACTGTGTAAGTGACATCTGCATATATCCTATAATCTGGGTCCTCCCAGAATCTGAGGACTGAGGGAGAGAGAAAGAAGAGGGAGTGCAGTGGCACGTTCAATCCTAACACACGAGGCTAGTGTTCACAGCACCACTATCCAGCTGTGCGGCCTTCAGGCAATTCTCTCCCAGCCTCATCCTTCTTATCCATCAGATGGAAATAAGGATGGCAACCAGGCCTATCTCACAGAGTTATTAGATAAATATGTAATAAGATAATAGATGCAAAAACACTATGAAAATGGTAAACACAGTGCATTATGTCCTGTTGCTGCTGTACCAAACTGCTACAAACTGTGGCTTAAAACACACGTTGATTCAGTTACAGTTCTGCAGGTCAGAACTCTGAAGGGGCCTCACAGGCCAAAGTGAAAGGTGCTGGCAGGCCTGCGTTCCCTGTGGAGGCCATGTCCTTGTCTTTTCCAACCTGCATTTCTTGGCTCACGGCTCCCTCCTCCATCTCTAAAGTGAGCAACATAGCATCTTCAAAATTGTCTGATTTGGACACTGACTCTCTTGTCTCTCTCTTTTACTCACAAGGACCCTGTGAGTACTGGCCCCACTTGGGTAATCCAGAATCATCTTATGGAAAGGTCAGCTGATTAGCAACCTTAATTCCCTGCCCACTCACTAACATAGTTCCAGGGATTAAGATGTGGACATCTCTAGGGGACCATTATTCTGCTTATCAAACATATAAAAGATTCGAATTTAATGTCTACTTGGGAGTCAATTGTTTTTTTTTTCAATTTCACAATTAATATGCCCAAGAGTTGTTTTACGGTTTAAACAAATAAGAAATGTGAAGAATATGTTTTCTAAGTAACTATGTCTCTAAGATTTAGCAATGTATGCTAAATATCTAAGAAGCTCAATAATAACTACAAGTTTTATACTTAATATAATCATCCCCATCTCTTTAATAAGTGAAAATTGAGACAAAGAAGCTGTTGCAAAATCTAAATAGAACCGTAAGCCATCTGGTATTAAACTTCCATGTTAATATCCTGGCTTGCAAAGAAATAAGTGGCCATACAAAGCTAGGATTAGCTCGTGATGTTCCTAGTCATAGAAATAAACACATTTTGAGGTCTGGAAATATAGGAAAGGTCAGGCTGTCAGTCAAACAAAGGGCATGAAATAACTCAAAGGCAGAGCCTCCTGACCCCAAGCAAGTACACAGGGGAGTGAGGAAGGTACCATACTAGGGCCTGCAGGTAGAGGACAGCTCAACCCAAGGTAAGACAAGACTGCTTCCCAGGACCCCTCGGGTAGCCCCAGTGAAGACCCCTGTAAACCATCTGATTTCAAGACACGTGTCTTCCATATCTGTCAAATGTCACTGTAGGTTATACCTTCTAGTCCTACCAATGGTTAACCTAAAATTATAGTACAGACCGGGACTAAGATAACAATTCCTAAAAAAAAACTGTTATTAAGCAAACATAATATAAAGTTATTTAAAAAGCACAAAAATAAATAGGGTTTATCTGAACCTGAAGAATTACAAATCATACATTTTTCCCTAAACTTATTAATGATTTCAACCAGGCTAAAATCAGGGAGTCATTCAAAACAATTTCCAGGGCATCTCATTTCAATCTCCAATCTATTTCTTCAATATATACATATATACACATATAATATGTATATATACATATGTACATATATATGTATATAATATGCATATATACGTGTCTGTGTGTGTATATATACACACATATATATACAGCCCTGATGTAATTGATATTCACCATGATGACCTCAAGATTTTGAAAGCTACCAAGTTCTTATTGATCATTAAAGAAAAACTAAGTTATGGTCAGAATAATTTTATTAGTGAATGTGTTGAGAACATGCTGTCAAAGATTTATATTTTATTTAAAACCTGGCTGTATATAAATTATAAATACATGAAATCCCTGGGCCAGAATATTAAAGTACACATACCACATCCTTTCCTATCACATTGGACAAACATAAGTTCACTTTAGTAAAATCAATAGCAGGGCTCATGTTTTTGAGCAATAGAATTTAACATTTCCAATCTACTGGAAACAAGTTTTTCCAAAGAAGTACATCTTTTCCTAACCTATGGTATTTTGTTTTAATCAAGAATAGTATCAATAAAACATACAGCGATAAGAGCTAGCCTATATTTCATATCAGAACATATTCTTCCTTGAAATTTTATTGCTCGAGGAAAGCTAAAACAGACAGGGAAGCATTTATAAAGAGCTAGTCAATTTTTCTAATAAAGAAGCCTCGTGAACATATCTGGCAGAAGATGATGATGGTAATAATGATGATGTTGGTAGTGATAACAAAAGTTTGAGTGATTTAGTCTAAGATGCTTTTGCTGGGGAGGAAAAAAATCCCCAGAGATAATGTCACTAAAACTTATTTATGAACCATCATCCTAATTGTGAATGCAGTGAGCAATTTTATGATTCTGCTTTCCCCAAATGACAATTTCCTCTCCAAGAACAGTAGAGGTAACTGTAAGTAAAGTATAGCTCAACCCAAGTGAAGACACAGGACTAAGATAAGAATTAGATTTTGGCCAAATCACAAAGCCATCCATCCACTCATTCTTCCCCTGAGACCAACTAGTCAGCAAGGGCTTGCACCGTGACAAACAGTATGAAAACACCCTTCAGACCCGTCTGCGCCATCACAGTTCCCAAGGCTACCCTATGGAGGCCAATCCTTCAGTGAGAGAAAGATTAGACTGGAAAAAAATTACATCAACTGGTAACCGGTAAGGAATACAAATGCCAGTATCCAGAAGGTTCCAAGTCACATAAAACCTGTTTAAAGTAGTTTTAAAAAAAGAAATCAAAAGTATGCAAAAATAGGTTAAGGAATATTAAGCACTTGAGATATTTACTGATGCAAAGAAAAAAATTCTTTATCTCAGATATATATCATGAAAAATCTGATATTTAATTCCTGATTGACATATTTGATAGGAAAAAATTTCACTTTCCTGGACAGAAAATTCAGTATCTTTCAAAATGCCAAAAGCTTAATTGTAAAGTTTTCCATAATATTGACCAAATCATACTTTAATGGAAAAGGAAAAAACAGATGCACATGCAACAAATTAGCTTATTCATTCAATTTTGTCAGAGTTTTGAAAATTCAGGTATTGCCTAACTGTACAAAAACTCTTAGCATTAGATTATAACACTGAGGCCAACACTGGACACTGAGGTATCAAAAGAAACAAGGTCCAACAACCTTTTTCTTACAGTGAATTACAGTGCATAAGTTAGATGGACTTTTTAGTCACCTCTTTGATAATTTTAGTAGTCAGTTAAAAAGGATTAAGATGCAAAGGCGTTTGGAGTTTTCCAAACAAAGGATCAGACAGTGAGGAAGCAGAAATACAAAACAGAAACTCTCCACTATGTCTCAAGAGCCAAACAACAAAACAACTTCAGGTCACCTCAAAGTCACCTGTAAGAAGAGAATCCCTGAGTCAACCTTTCTAAGCCATGTTAAATAAATGAGAAGAAAAACCTTAATACAACTGTACCTTATGTGTTCCTCAGACAATTTATTCAATTAACCCTGCAGAGGATATCTGAAGAAGGTCCATGGGGTATCATGCCACTTACAAGGGAAATTCCAAAAGAAGGGCAAAATATTCTTTGACCTCCAGGCATCTTCTAGTCAATGCCAGAGAAAGAACAAATTCAGTACAGAACAGGTTAAATTCCACCAGGAGGAATTTAGCACTCATAGGCATTATAGTTTGGAAAACTGTTCAGTGTTCATGGTTTTTTGAAAAGTATTGAGACTTTTTAAGCAATAGGAAGTAAATGCAGGCAGGGAAACAAAAGAGAAGAATCCAAGGATGCCAATAAAAAGCAGGAAGGTAATTCTAAGTGGAGAAGCATTAAGCCTCCAGGCATCCACTAGAGAACAGAGCTGTGGTGCGACAATCAGAGGCCAGAGCTGGGGCCACAGGGACGGGTCGGAGCTGCAGATGGCTACAAAAGGGGGTCCAACTGGATACTCGGAGCCTCGAGGCTAGGGGCCTACAACAGACATCACCCAGGGGGCACGTTCACCAAAATTACGGACAGATTATTTCATTCAGAGAAGAGATGTATTACTCACCCGATTTATATGGCTGGTCCTTAAAATAACCTGTAGCAGGGTCTTCTCAAATTCTTCCAACTTCTTGGAACACTTTTTAAGAATATGATTAGATAAGTTACCATCACTGATCAGTCTAGCTAAAGTATCAACAGCTTCTGTCCAAAACCTTGAAAAAGGAAGTTTGGGTTTTCGGTAAAAAGTGATCAGGCCATCCAACAACTGAAAAACAGAATCGGACACTGTGGAAGAGTCATTTTCAAGGTGGCTGAAGTCGGTTTTCAGACTCCCCGAGTCCGTCAAGTTCTTCAGTTCAAGCAGATGCTGCAAGAATCGCATGTGAGAAGACAGGGGGTTTTCCGGAGCAGCAGGATGGCTTTTCCCAATGGGCAGTGGTGGGAAGGGGGTGGGGGTGCAGCTCTCCACAGAATGCCAGGGCATCTCTGAAAGGTCGCTTCTCTGCTCACATGATAAATCACACCCAGAATCTTCCAGCGGAGCTGATGTGTTCTCAGAACTTCTAGGTTCCTGAGCCTGCAACAGGGAAGACGGGTCCCCTGAAATATAAAGGAATAGAAGCAGCATTATCTTTCTGTAGCTAAAATTTCTTCATATAAAAACTGGATACTGATTTTTCTAACTTAAAACACTTAATGAAGCATGAAATGCATATGAAACATGAAGAAGCAGTAGTGTGAAAACTGAACAGAGGAGAAACCGTGAATACAATCGCTTAGCCTGACTGTAGACAAGGCCTTAACTTTGCTGGTAGAAAGCAGAGGGGCTCCACCATGTATCGGCAGGTCACTGTCTCTCATTCAAGGCCACTCCTGAAAGGTACAGAGGAGAGACCACAAAACCTGAAGGAGGTCACCATCTGGTACAGATTTCAACAGGTAACTACAAAACAATATGGTGTATCTAAGACAGAGATCTGCTCAGGGCACTAGGGAAATAAAAGGACCACTGGCCAGCCCAACCTGCTTAGAGCAGTGCATCCTGGAAGAGGTGATGGTAGAACAGATTTATAAAGCATAAGGAGGCATTCCAAGTTAAAGTTAGGGGAATGGAGGAAGACAAGAGAATTCCATACACCAAATGCGTAAGCACAGAAGCACAGAGTCAGGAAGGAAACAAAAGCACTGTAAAAATAAGGACCCAAAGCAGTTTCCACGCTTCTTTTACAGAAAATGTAAGGTAAAAGATTAAGTTGGAGAAATATGTAGAGGGCAGGTCCTAAAGGATCTTAAAAGAGGTATTAAGGGTCTCAGAATTAATAGGTAGAATGAAAGTGAGTGCAGTTTGGACAACTCTGAGCAGACCCATACACACACCCGGTACACAAAAATAAATACATAAACGGTTTATATACGTATGTGTATTTATTTGTAATTACGCATGTGTATCTATCTATATCTATAGATATATATGTGTGTGTGTTTCTATATATATAAAACATATATATGTCATAGATCCTTGAAATTATATAACCACCAGAATCTTCTGACATTAGCTGAGACATCCTGAAGTTAAGGTTACCTTAGTAACTTAGGTCATTCTTTGACAGAGATGCCATCATAAACACATAAAAGGTTGTCGTTGTTTGTAAAATGATTATCAGTAAAACATACACACAAAATTGAAAAATTCTCATTGAACTTTCTAAAGCACAAGCATATTTCTATGAAACCACATTTGAGAAACACTGGTATCGGCAATGGAAGCAGGAAGGGGACGGTAAGTGATGTGATGCAGGACAGGGAAAGGGTCGTATTTTCACTCCACAGAGCTCTCTGCTGGCCCTACGAAGGGCCCACTGGAGGAGGACGCAGTGAGATACTGGAGAGATCAGTCCAAAGTCACCTCTGTCGGCCCTCACACCATGTGCTGAGAGAAGGGAACCAGGCAGTTGCAGCGGAAGACTGGAAAGCAAGGGACTGACTGGGGGAAAACCAGTATAAAGGGAAGCCAGCTGACTGCGCGGGTGCAGGCCACAGAGTAGAAGCAGGAATAAATGCAGCCCATGGTTCTGACTTAGGTGGCTGGGCAGATGACGGTGCTACCAAGGGATCAGTGAAACTACAGACAGAAAAGTGGTGTAGGAGAAACAAGGAGAAGTCAGTCTTGGTCACATAAACTCTGAAGCCACCGGAGGAGATCTAGGTGAAGATATTCACTTGGAGACTGGCCATGTGAGCCAAAGGATGGGGAAAAGGTCTAGACTGAAAACACACTTTAGGAGTCCTTGGTGTGCGGGTGGTACCTGGAAGAATGCATTGCTCAGGATCACCTGGGGAGAGGATGGGCAGTGACCAGAGCAGAAGACCAAAGAGGGGCTCTGAGGAGTATCCATCTGAGGTTTGCACAGAGAGAGGACAATCATCAAGGAGACAGAGAAGGCACAGCTGAGAGGGCACAAGAAAAGCAGCAACGACTGTGTCACGCATGTCAAGGAAATGGTTTCAAGGAGACTCACGTGCAGGAGGGACGGACGTCCAGTAAAACAAAGAGCCGAAAAAATATGCCGGAATGACCACCTAGAAAGTCATCCATGATCTTGTCCAGAGCAGCTGTGATCAGTCGGGGCGGTGGACAGAGGCCAGAGCACCGTGGGCGGGAGAGCGAACGAGCAGGTAACAGAGAAAGTGAAGAATGGCCGCCACTCCTGCGGGCCTGGGTCAGGAGCGCTCAGCATGGAGAATAACCACGGGCAAACTTGGCACGACAAACTGGGAGAACCCTGAGCAATTACAGACTAAGGAGAGAAGAACTAGAGAAACAAAAGCTGGAGACAGGAGAGAAAATAAAAAGGGCAGGTGGGGCCCAGCTCTGAGAAGGCAGGAGGGACCGAGTCGAGGACCCAGGGGATGGGCTGTGCTTACTGATGTGGATGTAATGTTTTCCTCCGTGGCCGAAGGAAACGGGGAGAATGTACAGGAAGGGATGTTAAAAGTACCCCAGCACATAAAAAGTTAAAGAAGATCTCATCCAACAGTTGTATTTTTTTTAAAGTTGGAGACTGGGGCAGGGGTTCCAGGGGACTAGTTGAACAGGGCATCAGAATAATGGTGATGTGTATCTGTTAATCCCAAACTCCTTACTATGTATAAAATAGATAAACAGTAAGAGCCTACTGTACAGCACAGGGAACTATATTAAATTTCTTGTAATGAGCTGTAGTGGAAAAGAATCTGTGCGTATATAAATCTATATATATACACATATAACTGAATCGCTTTGTTGTACACCTGAAACTAACATTATAAATCGACTACACTTTAATAAAAAATAAGACTTAAAAAAAGAACAATGGTACAAGCAGCATCTTCTCCCCTCCCCACCATACACTTGAAACTATCTAATTTATTGCCCCTTTTTCCTTCAGTAAAATGAGAGGCTGAGGAGACAGAGCCAGAGGGCTGACTTTAATTTAGAGTGCATTCACTTAACAAGCGTCTACTGTCACCACTATAAAAGTGCAAATACACGCTTGCTAACCATCACTACAACATCTGTACTCCAAGGTCAGGAGGTGACGCAGTAGCTTCACCCACGTGGTGGCACCCAGAACAGTGAACGCTCAGCAACGTGTTTAACTGCATGTGGCTATTTCTGCGTTAGAACAGGCAGACAGCATGTTCATTTAAGCCAACACACACTTTCTTTTCCTTACGAGCAAAGATAAACATTTAAATAACTTCTCAAGACATCCACCTCAGTCTTCACGAAAGTAAAGCAGGGAGACTGGACTACTGTCGTTATTCAGGTAGCTTACAGATTTCTTTCATGGAATTTAAAATGGTTCTCCACTCTGAAAGTGAACATAAACTTAAATATTTCATTAACCTACTCAATTTTCCATCAAAGTAACCTGAACTTCACAGGTGGTGATTTCAGGGATGACTCGTAAAATGAATTCTCCCGACAACTAAACTGGGAAGCAACAGCTGCTTTCTCGTTTCTGCTTCTCACTTCCTCCTCACTGGTGTGCCTTTTGGCAAGTCATAACCATGCCATCTCATCTCCAGGTGCTAACAGATGCAAACTTGAGTGGTTCTAACCAGGCATGCGCTCTGCTGACACGAAGGTACTCCGACTGCCATTCCTCCCGGCTGGTTTTGTTTCCGTGCTCTCAGAAAAGGGTGACGAGGGCGTGCGTTGAGGATGTCAAAGTGGAGAACCACACAGAGGGACAGCGCCTCTCAGCGCCCTCCAGGAACGCATGGCTCCCCACAGGAGAGGACCACACTCAGGTTTTATATGACATGGCTCTCAGTCTTAAAGTCCCACTATCAAACTGAAATGAAGAATCTTATATTCACACTTCATTTTACAAAGCAGTTTATGGAAAAATTCAATTGGTGTTCATAGCAACCCTGGAAGATACTGGTCTCCAGTTCCAATCACCCTCTCTAACCACTGCAGAGAAGCCGGTGTGCTCCCATACCAGCTCGTGTACATTTCCCTCATAGCACTCATCAATTTCTACATTACCCACTCGTCTATGAGCTCCTGAATGGCAGAAGTCCTGTCTCTTGTTATCTCTGTGGTCCTCCCACTGAATAATACTCTCGTCTGCAGAAGACACCTTATAAGGGGAAATGCTTAGTGACAACTTCCCGCTGGCTGTGACAGATCTTCTCTTATCCTTTAATATTCATAGTGAGCCAGGACCAGCTCCTCAGCAACTCACAACCCACCACATAGGTAGAGAAGAGGGATCGGACAGGACAGAAAGGCAGATGGAGAGAATATGGTTATTGCAATATCAAATTACAACGTCTTAGAACACTCGTTAACAAGAAGCCAACGATATACTTTTTATAGCAGCTACTACCTCTTGTAACCAATAACCAATCTATTTCCTATTCTGTTTGTCCTCTATGATGAAATTTTGAAGAATACAAACAGCATTGGCACTGGAAATCACCCACTGCTTAATAAAATAAACAATAGTGAGCAAATGTTACTGTTGTATATACGCTTATAAAATGGAAAAGAGAAACAGGGAAAAAATGCTTTCTTAGAGAGAATTTCAGTGACACTGAATATCAACATTTATAATGGCTGCAATAGTCATAAATAAATAAGTATTCATAAAAACAAGAGTTTTAATAATCCATCCTTATTTGGGTAACAGAATGTGAAAATAGAAAATACCTGTCTCTTTAAATGAATCTTACATAATCACAACCAGATTCCACTCAGTGGCCTGGATGACTTTTCTCAACATAAATTTCAAAGCACGGCTCACACAGCATCACACCCCAAAGGAGAGGAGAGAAAATGAAGCCATGCAACTGCAACCGTCTGTAATTCCTGTTTTTCCAGAAGGGATTAAGGTAAAGCAGAAGTCAAATGATGCTTCTTTCTTAATTTCTTACTGGGCTGAAGGGACTCAGGACTGTAATTTTCCAGCAAGTCACTGGATATGATCTAATTAACATGTTTGTTATTAGATTTAAAAGAGATAATACGCTACACACATATACAAGCTGACGAAGCAGAGTCTAGTACTTGTGAAATGCTAAATACATTATTATTATTAAGTGATTATAGACGTCAAGAATCTAAATAATGCTAAATTGCAAAATCATACAAAAGCACATGAAATAAGATATCAATTAAAACTACAGATTCTGTCTAAAATTTTCTATAGTCCCTCCCTTACACTGGATCCCACAGACCCTCTATTCCATTTTGCTGAGCCATAACTCTTCCTTTTTCTTTCAGCTGTTAATTTCCATTTTTACTCCACTTACTGTTTCAGAGTGGATCGCAAGTGTACCTGACAAAATAGAGCCAACGACCGCCTGCCACTCATCCTGCCCTAGAAATGCCCACCCCTGAATATTAAATACACTTTCTGCTGCCCTCCAAAATACTCACATCCACATTAATTCTTCATGCCTTTTCTCATCCATTTCTACAGTTCCTACCTCATTCATAAAATCAGAACTAACTGCTTAAAATTCATCTTTTTGCATGTCTTGCAAGCCCCATGAACTTTGTTTATAAACCTGAACAAGTCGTCTTCATGCACTGCACATACAAACATACAAGTCACATCTGTGCTACGTACTCCCTACTCAGCTGACCGCAGGACGACCCCTCCACTCCCTTCTCTTCTATCCTCCGCATACAGGGAAGGGCCATGTTATGCTGATTCTACCTTCTGCACATGTGTTAGGGCCTACCAGAGGAACTGAACCAATAGGATATATAGAGACAAAGAAATAAATTTATTATGAAGAGTTGGCACATGCGACTGTGGACACAGAGCATTTCCAAGGTCTGCAGTCAGCAAGCTGGAGACCCAGGGGAGCCAATGGTGTAGTCCCAGGCCAGCTACACAGGCCTGCGAACCAGAAGAGCTGATGGTGTGAGTTCCCGTCTGAAACTGAGCAGGCTCCGCACCCAAGAAGAGCCAGTGTTTCAGTTCAAGTCCAAAGGCAGGAAAATACTGACATCCCAGCTCAAAAGCAGTCAGGCAGAAGGAATTCTCTCTCACCCAGCCTTTCTGTTCTACTCAGGAGGTCAACAGACTGGATGAAGCCCAACAGCTTCGGGGAGGGCAACCTGCTTAACTCAGTCTAATGACTCAAATGTTAATCTCACCCCAAAACACCTTCACAGACACCCCAAATAATGTTCCGACCAAATACCTAGGCACCCAGTGGTCCAGCCAAGGTGACGCATAAAATGAACCATCACACGCCATGCCTGAATCTGTCCTTCCTTCCCACCAGTTAGTTCACACCATCACCATCTCGTGCACTGATTAATGCCACACCCTCGCCTAACTGATCTACCTGCGTCTAGTTCCGCCCTCTTCTAGGCCACACTCTGAACCAGCTCTCCTGAGAATCACCCCCCAAAACACCAGTTTGATCATAGGATTCTCATCCTTAATACCTTCCAAAGGCTTCCCTTACCTTTCAAGACAGAGTCCTCTTAAGTTTCTCAGCCTGGCCCACAAAACAATGCTCCTGAACACTTTTCCAGCCTCATTTCCATCCTCACTCCTATTTGCATGCAAGCAATATTAAACTACATATGGTTTACCAAAACCCACCATCTATTCACACAACTATGCATTTGCACAAGTTGTCCCCACTGTCTGGTGTGTTCTGGTGGTTAGCTCTGATAACCCTGCTTCAAAATCCTCTGTGAAACCTTCTCTGCTGGCCCCAAGCAGAGGAAATCACACTGGTCTGGGCTATCTTGAACATTCTTCTATTACTGCACCCATCAACCTGTTCTGAATGTATCAGTGACTCACTAATGGAAAGGAGAGACTCTTGAGTGTAGACACAGAGTTCACTGTTCTGGGTACTCTGCTGACTGATGCCTGCCCTCCCACGCAGACGGTGGTCTGAATACTTGCTGAATATGTACATTAAGAGAAAGTGGAATCAAATAGCATCTCTTCAAATGCACTGAAATGTCATCGCAGGTATGTATAGTTTTTCCTTACCATGATTTCTTAGTATTAATGATAAACACTCACTTGTTCTGATGCACTGAACAATTTAAAAATAATATTTGTGCCACCTGGTGGTCAAATTGGAAATGCTATGTTGAAATACTTCACAATTAATCTTTCAATAGAGAGTTTTCACTTTAAAGCAATTGTTTGACTTGTACCTCTGGAAGGATATATTTTAACATATTGCAAAGCATGTTTGAAAAACTGACCAAGAGAAGGCTGGAACTTTGTTTAATACCGCTCTAGAAGCTTGCATGACAATTCTAACTTTGGATACACTGAGAGAATAGTAACATCAAAGGCATGAAATGATAAGCTAATGAAATAACTGTCCTAGCTAAATTGTCTTCACCGCATGAGATTCACAAAACAAAACAGTATATTTGTGTGTAAAATTGGCTCAGGCCTATTTGACAGTATGATTCCCCTGCCATCAGGTGTTCAAACTGTGGACTTTCCTGGTTATCCCCGTCTCTCTCTCCCAAGCGACCCTAAGTTCCCAGTACAGACCATCCTCATAGTTGAGCCTTGAGCGTTCTCCCCCAGTTCTAACTTCCTGGACAGCCCCACCTTTCCTACGGCCTCGAAGAACTCTTTCAGGTGGGTGATTCTCAAATCTCGATCTCCAATCCTACCTCCTCTCCCAAGCTCCAGTCCCCTGGTATCTCAACATGGCTTGACCTCAGCACATTAAGTCACACATGTCCAGAGCAAATCATCACCTTCACTTATGCCTGGTCCAATTTCCAAATAACAGTGCTACCACTCTCCATTCTCCAATGTTTGAACCCTAAGAGTCAACTCTGACTTCTTCCTTGACTCCCCCCTTTGTAATGCACCGACAAATGACACTCACGCTGCCTCACCCTTCCGTTCCCTGGAATCAGTAAGTCTGTTCCCTTGTAGGGCCTTTGTAGTAAACGTTCCCTCTGCCGGGGCTGCTCTCCCCACAACCTAACCCCGATTTTCTCAAGGCTGGTTCCTCGTTATCATGCAAGCGTCTGTTTAAGTGTCACTTCTTCCGGGTGGCCTTCCCTGACACCCAATCTAAACAAGTCACCAGATCAATCTGTCACATTTTCCTGTTTTAATTCTCTAAATCTCACTCGTCACTGCCCGATCATTTCCTGCTGGTGAAATCCGCCTCACCCACAAGAATGCGGACTCTCTGACAGTCTTGGACTGCCTGGTACACTGCCATATCCCAGAGCCTAGAATATTGCATAAGAGCTCAATAAATATTACACAGTAAATAAAACTCCTTTTCATATCGCCTCTTTATTTCTATGCCAAAAAAAGTACATGTAAGGCCTGGGCTGTGGCAGTGATGTTCTTGTCTCCAATCTCCTCCCTCCTCTAACAACTCTAAACACGGCTGCCCAATTACTCTGCCTGAAGAATACCATCCCTCAGATCACCTAGAGGAACCGCTTTCAGAAAATACACTCCTTGGCACATGCAGAGCACACACCAATAAATGTCAGCTTCCCTTCTGCTTGCCTGCCAGAAAGTCTCCAACGGCCCCTTACTGCCTACGGAACAAAGTATGTTTTCCGCTGGCTGTCACGCCTCTTCTTAATAGGCTCCAACCTAGTTTTTCATCTTATTTTCCGGAATGCCTCTTCCCGCTCTGTGTGCCACAGTCAAATTAAACCATTTGCCAGTAGATTCCCAGTGTGCCTAATTTACACTGTCCCTTCTGGCCTGAAATACTCTAGTATCATAGCGTTCTAAATCCACCCATCCTTCCGGGTCAGCAACTCCCTCCAACAGGACTTTTAAAAGCCCTGCTCTCTAAGGCAAAATGATCACTTTCTCTCCTCTGAACACGAGTATCTTTCTCTGGACCGCACAGTCTCACTGGGTGCAGTAAGTGACATGACTTTGCTCCCAGCAGACAGTGCGATTCTCCAGGCAGGGCTCAGATCTTATCTCTCTGTCATCTTCACATTGCTTGCACCTGACAGCTGATGAATAAAAGAGGCTGAATAAATGAACAAAAGAATTCCTCTGACAGAAAAGAGTTACTAGAACAAAATGAGGATCTGATAAAAGTAGTTTCTCTTTGGACTGTCATTTAAAGGGCCAAGACGTGCAACACAGGTAGAATGCAGAGTACTAACTCCATTTCCTAACAAACAGGAAGCGTGAGGTTGAGAGGTGGTGGATGCTTACACTGACGCCAGTATCACAGCGTTACGGAGTAACATCAAACCATGAAATACAACCCACCGGCAAGTGAACCAGTGAATCCTGCCGGCATAACTTCCACTCGTCAGGACGTGGGTGCTATGAATATCACGAGGAACTGGTACCAAGGATAAAATCCTGAAGTCGGACATACACCACATTCACTGGCCTCCCAGTCATGCCAATGCCAAGGCACGCAACTTTCTACACTCTCACCCCTGTTACGATGAGACCCCACAGACCTCCAGTCTCTCCCTAGCCCAGCCACCTTCCGAGGGCATCTGCCACCTGCTCACGCATACACTGCTGAGGTGGCACCTTGAAGCTAGCTCAGTCCCCGTGCCTCCCCGCTAGACCACGGAGGCTGACGTTCACTTCCAGCAGATGCATGCACTCACGCTGTCAGGAAGCAGAAGCACCGAGATCTCGCACAAGATCCACGTTTCCCCAACCTACACTGCCACAAAAGGAGCATACTAAATGCACGTATTCCTAGGCACAAGTGATCGGTGTTTCCTCGGGAGAGCTCCAGGAACCTGTATTTTACATAAACATCCCGGAGGCGTCCCAGAACTGAGCAAGTCTCAGAAGCATGGCTTTGTTCTACTCTCAAATCACGCACTCAGCCTGCTTCAGGAGACTCTGCTGGACTCAACGTCTCCCAGGTAGAACAGCTTCCACTGCAGGATCTTACAGCGGTGCTTTCCAGCCCTGCCCGCACCACACCCCGTGCTGAGTAGGTCAGATTCCCCAGGGGTGGGGACCAGATGTCAGTGTTTGTGAAAGCTCCCCACGTGATCCCAGGGTGAGAACCACTCTCCTGGGCTGACGTATGCTTGTCCTGCTCTCTCTGGATAGGAGGGGAAGCGGGCTGCGCCCCACTCGTGCTGTCTCCACCCCCACCTTCCAACCTCCCGGGAACTGTCATTCTGCTTCCTCTCTCCATGTTCACGTTGAATTCACATTTAACCTTTCACAGTTCAGCTAGAATTCCACTCCCTTTTCAGGGTTCACCTTTGCCACTTTATTTTCTGTTTTGCAAAGGCAGAGTCTTGTATATTCTGGCTGTCTGCTTCCTGTCTTACCCTAAGCCAGGGTCACTTCCCTGAGGGACCACAGCCAAGGACTCCTACCCAGCAGCTCCCACCCCTCCTCCCATCTACATCCTCCATACGCAGCCAGAGCAAGAAGTGTCAAACTCCTGCTCAGTGCTCACCAAAGGATCCTCACTGTGCTTAAAATCCGACCCACTGGAACCCGCCAATGTCATCTTCGCCCCTGCCCTCCACTCCTCACTCAGTCTGCTCCACAGCCAAACCATCGATTTCCTGCTCACTCAACACGCAAACCAGTTCCTGGCTCAGGGCACTGGGATGACTGGGCTTCCTCAGGAGCCAACTCAAACACCTCCTTCTCACGAGGGCTCCCTGACACCCTGACAGCGCCTTAGGTCGGCAGCCCTGCCCCTCCCCAGGCACTCCACCACTTCAACCTGGTTTAGCTTCTTCACAGCTTTGAACACTCTCAGAATTGTTCTTGCTTGTTGGTTTGTTATCGTCTGTCTCCCCGACAGGAATATAAATTTTACATCTTCTGTTGTTTTCATCACTACCCTAGGAATCATAGGTTTTGTCGAACCAAGAACTGTATCAACTAATCAAGAAATGAATAAACATGATTAAATATAACCTAAAACAAGTCTATATACATCAAGTGTAGTACCTTGACATGTGACTATGTCAGGAGCCCTTGCCCTGCCAATCAGACCATAAACTCATAATGGGCAGCAAGTAAATATTTTCTCCTTTTCCAGCCTTGAAAGTCAAGACAGTACTGAGAGAATACCATATGTTTATATCATACGAACATTGTATATTGATTATTTTGGCTATTTTATTGTATTCCAAAAGATGTGTTTTTTTAACCAACTTGCAGATACCCGTAATCCTCCGACCCCTCAACGTCCACCTAAATTGTATGTTTACTACATCACACCTGAACGAACACACAAGAAGTCTCTAACTTTAATTCATCGTCCATTTTGTCTTCACCTTTAATTCCACTCCCTAAATTGCAGCCCCCTTACTAGGTCATGAGCAACTCGTGAATCTGCAACTGCAGGCTTTGCCTGGATGTGGCCCTTGATCTGCCTGATACAGAGCCAAGCACATTCCCGTCTAACTGCCACACACCTGCTCAGATCCCACAGACTGAGACCTCAGTCAGGGAACTGCTGCAGGGATGCTCCGAGTCCGAGCTGCATCTCTGGGGTAAGGCCTTCCTTGGATGAGGACATCCCCGAAACCCTGCCTGAGATAGGCTCCGAGCGATCGGTTCTGGTTTCAAGATTTGATTGTATTTATTATTTTCCAACTGACATAACAAAACCAAAAATCTACACTTTGTTAAGAAGCTATCGAAAACTAATTTGCAAGACTATAATCAGTTTTTTTCCCCTAAAACCTTACTGACCATCACAGATACTAAGGATGTCACTCTCTATGAAATGGGGAAAAGACCCACAAAGTTCAGGCTTTCACAGTTATTTTTCCAGGATCACTTAAAATATAATTTAATGTAATTGCCCACAGTGGGCAATGTATCTTCCAATGCCCCCCACTTATTTATTTCAGAATCAGTAACAGTTCAGTCTGTTCCCAGGGAACTGCTAAACATATATCTTCAAATAACTCTGGCTTCTCCAAGGAAATATCTCATCATCCTGGGATACACGAAACATTCATGAGATTCCCCTTTAATCCTCAGTCCTGATGACTAAGGATAATGTTCCTCCCAAGTGCAGATTATAATACGAGCCATAAAACCCAGCAGTCACCCCACTAGTGCCTTTCAGAGCCTTGATGTCCTTACCTATTGCACCCCGGGTTCTGGGAGTCCCCATGAACTCTGTTGGCTCAGGTCAGGGGACTGTGCTCCAAGCCCTCAATGGCCCTGCAGGGCCCGGACACTTCACTTACACCCTGTCTCCCTCTCACACGGAGAAGTCACTCCCCCAGGAGTCTGACAGTGGATCTTGCAGGGACCAAAAAGACGTTTTAAAATGTTGGTTCATTAAGTACAGGTGCCCTTTCCCTCCCAAAATGCAAAATATTTTTGACCTCATAATCAACTAGATCAAAAACAGCATAAACGTGCATCACTGTTATCACTGTTAAATAAAATTTTCTTTCTTCAAACTACCAAATTTCAAAATTCTGAATCCCTTTGAGTATTCTTTTTCTTCTCTCCCTACCAGTTATTTGATAAGCTGCATTATTTCCCCTTTGTCTCGAAATGCACTCCTTTGGAACTTTTCATTCCTCCTGCCAGCATCCCAGTCCATGCTCCTCACTCCGTGCTTAGAACACCACCGTGTTCTCCGACCAGGCTTTCCTGTCTTCAGCTTCTTGCCCACTCCTGCCATCAATACCTTGCCGTGGGGTTAACACCAGTCCTAGTATATAACCTTCCCATGTCTCCTCATCATTGGAACATAAGGCCCAAACTTCATAAGCAGTCAGATCTTTTGGCCCTGGACACACTGCGCCCAAACCTCAGGACTCTCTGCCCTTCCCGGGCTGTGTACTCCTGTTTACTGAAGTTCTACATGCCCTTCAAGGCTCACTGATGTGCCATCTCTTCCCTTAAGTGTTTCTTAATCACATTCCCACAGTTACCTTTCCACTAATATTCATGAAGCTCACTGTCCACTGCATGTGGACGGGTCTTCCATGTATATGCCACTTCTCACAGCAAAGCTGCTTCTGAATAAAGGACCTCCTGGTCACGTGAATAAATGGACAGTCATCACTTTTGCCTTGCCTGACCTCTCCTCTCACGTATTTCCTAATTCTCAAATTACACTCTTCACTTGGTTTATGTGATACTAACTTGGGAATTTCTTCTAATTAAACTTTTTTCTCTCTTCCTCTTGCCAACTGCTATGGTTTCAATGTTCATGTTTCCTTCAAAATTCGTATGTGAGACTCCTAATCCTCAGGGCGATGACACTAAGAGTTGGGCTTTTGGGAAGTGATCAGGTCATAAGGGTGCAGCCCTCATGAATGAAATCAGTGCCCTTACAAAGAGGCCCCAGAGAGCTCCCTTGCCCCTTCCACCAGCTGAGGACACAATGAGAAGGTTCCATCCATGAACCAGGAAGCAAGCCCTCACCAGACACGAGATCTGCTGGTGCCCTGATCTTGGACTTCCGAAGCCTCCAGACCGGCGAGTAATAAATGCCAGCTGTTCATGAGCATCCCAGTCTACAGGACTTTTGCTACAGCAGCCTGAAAAGACTGAGACACCAACTTTTACTCTCACCATTGCTTTTCACCCCAACTGACACCAGCCTTGTGCAAGCTGCTCCCCTCTCTTACCCAGCTCCCCTCAGTGCCCCTCAGTGGGTCTCTGCACACCCAGGCTCGGCCCTCTCCAAACTCTCAGGCTGAAGTCCAATGATCTGTCTTCTCAATCCCAATCGTACTGTGTCAGTCACCTGCTGAAAATACCTCAATAATGGTTTTCCAAGTATCCAACGGTCTCTCTCAAATGGGAGCTAAGCATTGAATTTTTTTCATATTAGAACTTCTTATAACCATACGGAGACAGGGTAGAGAATGAAAATCCAGTTTCATGAATGTACTCCTCTGAAATGGGCTCCCACTGAGCCTGTCTTCTGTCTTGGGCGGTAAACTCCAAACACCAGTCTTCCCACCGTATCCTAAGCATTGGCACAGTGCCAGGCACAAGGTGGGTGCTCAGAATGTTCTAACAGCATCACAAGTAAAGTCTTATGAAAGCTCAGAGGTTATTGTGGAATGATTATTTCATTGTGGAATCACATAAACGACTCTTCTCTTTAAACTCACAAGACTATCTGAAAATATTGGTAATACCCCTAGACTGACAGACAATCCAGAAATAGAAAAATACTGTAATTGGCCAATTTTGAATCTAGGAATTAGATGCCTTTCATTCACCATGGAATAAAACATTTGACAGATGACATAATAGCTCATCATATGCCTTAAATATGTGAACTAATTATAGGCTTATTATGAAGAGCAAGACTCATTCACATGCCACAGTCTGGAGACGTAAGCATCTCCAGAGCTAGCATTCTCTTGTGAAGTACAATCTATCAGCCAGTAAGGCCTCAAATGACAACTCTGTAAGAACATACAGATATGGCCGAAAGTCATGTACTTAATTCTGTAGAGTCTGGTCTCTAGCATAAAGAGACAAAGTAAAAATATTCTTAATTCTGTAAAAAGAGGCATAATCAGAGAGAGCTCAGTCAACTATTACGTTGTCAATTATGATTAAAACATATTCCTGTGGGCAGTAAAAGGGAGAGCTCAAAGTCAGCTTTCTGCAGACACCTTACTGCTAACCAAGCAAACTCATTTCCACTGATTTCCACTGTTGTGATATTCCTGAAAAGAAAGTCCATTCTCAGGGGGTCCTGTTTTCACAGTTTGCAAGGCTGAGTTATGAAGCAGTACCGCGTAGCACTAGTATTACGTTCATTCATCCATCACTCATTGTAAAAACCCAGTGGTCCAGGAAATTAAATAAACTTGACCAAAAGAGCAGCATACATAATCTCTTACCATTAAAAATGAAATTACCACACGTTCTGCAGGAAGAAAATCATCCAAACTAAGCACAGCCTGCCTTGCCAGATTAGATGATTTCACAGAGCTTATGCTGCATTCGATTTAATTCATCACACACATGTTGGATGGCACAATGTGAAGACACCAGAATAATGGGTCAGATGGTAGATCAGGCATGACCTCCTACCGTCAGAGAACAAGAAAAGGCAGGCCAACAACAAGCTCTGCTCCGAGGAGAAAATGCATGTGTCGAGCTGATACAGGTGATGCTGCAGGAACCCGAAGGGATCAGTTCAGACTAGGAAAAAGCCAGAAAGACTTCAGGTGGTGTGAGTGTCAAAGGATCACAGAGCTTTCACCAGGAGTCTTTCCTGCAAGGAAGGAGCATGAACAAGGGCCCAGAGGCAGGCGCTTGGGTAGTGGCTCAGAGAAGGTGTGGCTGGAGCAGAAGGAACAAAGAGCAGCCAGAGAACAGCGTACGGGCCTGCAGAGAAACTCTTAAGTTTACGTGGGAAAGGACTTGAATGCAATCTGTTCTGAGACGATGGAAAACCGTCACTGCTTAAAAACTGACCTTAACTGCGTCTTAGGAAAAACTGCAGAGGCAAAAAGCATGGCAGATGACCTATAGGGGCCTTCTGAAATATTCAAGGAAAAATATGGTTTTTTAGAAGAGAGAGAAATCCCAGAGTTCACTGTGGAAGGAGAGTAACACTGAAAACTCTATGAGTGAGAAATCAGAAGGAAAGAACAGAACTCAGATTAGAACTTCTTATGACAATATGGAGACAGGGTAGAGAAAGAAAATCCAGTTCCATTAATGTAACTCCCAAAATACTTAAACAGGATAACGGCTCAATTCCTACAGAGTTTTCTGAGCAGTGTACTCCTCAAAGAATCAGGCCGCCAGGCCGACAGCACAGCGGGGTTCTTCCGCCATGGCCCCTGGACTGAGCTGAGCACAGGCGATGATGCCAATCATTCAGCTTTTCTACTGGAAGAGCAACTCATACACACCCGTAAAGCTCTGTTCTTTCCTTTCCCACTGGAATAATCTGCTAAAACAGCTAGAGCCAGGTTTTTGCAAGACGGAATTAACAATAAAATTTTCAAGTAGAAAAAAAAAGAGGAAAAAAACCCCCTAAAATCCCCAAAACTGAAGTTCTGTTGTTAAGGTGTCAACAACAAGGTCCATCAGACTGTCAAGGCTGAGGAAGAAAACTAGTATTTATTTTCTGTCGACGTGTCAGGAAGCTCAGGGCTGAGCATTTCCCATTAAACTTCACCACTGCCCATCACTCTCCTCCTCCTCCTCAGCCTCATTTTACAGAGGAGGTAAGTGGCTCTCAGAGGAGGTAAGTGACTTGGCTAAAGGAACTCAGCCAATGTTGGTAGAGCTGAGATTCAGCCCAGACTCATCTAACTCCAAAATCCATGCTTTTTCCGGGTAAGTGACTTGGCTAAAGGAACTCAGCCAATGTTGGTAGAGCTGAGATTCAGCCCAGACTCATCTAACTCCAAAATCCATGCTTTTTCCAACAAGCTCTTTACCTGTCGAATTGTCCTCAGTATCTGTTCCCCTCCATCAGTACCACCCCCTCTCCCTTTTTGTTGGTTCTCTCTTCATTCATTTATGCATGTTCATTCTTAAGTTAATCACTGACCACCTACTGGGTGCTGGACTGTGATGAGGACCACTCATTAGTGTTTTCAGGTATTTTATTTTAAGCCTGGTGCTCTAAGCATTGCCTCTTCCTTATTCAAACATGTCAGACTGGATGTTAAAATCACATCACTTCCACTTACTTACAAGATGACTTCTGGTAAACATAAAATCCATGAAACTCAAGCCATAGAAACTCGGTGTCTACTAGCTTCTGGCAAATATTGAAGATTTTAGTTAGTTGAGGAAAAAAGCATTTACTTCAGAACAATCTAAAAGATAATATCCTAATTATTTAAGTAAATTTAGTAGCTGAGAATTCTTGGTAAAGTTATTACACAGCATTAAAATCGGAAGCTATAAATTAAGATTATGCTGCCACAATGTCTTTAGGGTAATTTTAACTAAAGCATTACGTAGTTGTGTGCATGCATGTAGTTAAGTACCCACTTACTTATTCACTTATAAATCATGCACAGAAAACATCTCTGCATTGGCTGGTATACGGTTTCTCAGAAATATGCCACAGTATTGCTGGTAAGATTCCACCTGCAAATGTTAAGTCAGAGGAAGAAGTGATACTTGATTCTTTCCAAAGAGGTATCTTAACTCATCATGGGGTGCTGAGTATTACTGCTAATTCAAGGACCCTGAACAGTACAGCAATTACAGCAATAACCTAAGAAGACAGGTTTTAAAAGCAATACCACAATTGCTCAATAAGCTATAGGCACAGTAAACAATCATACTGAAAGGAAGAGCAGAAATGTAAGTATTCCCTAATTTTAAAAATATGCATTGCTTTTAAAAGCTGGAAGAAGCTGTCTACTACTATTCTTTACCCTTACAGAATGAAAAAAGAAGAGGTTGGAAGACGCCATTTCATTCTAAAGCTGCTCATATTCACACAAAAGAACTGGAGATCCCTACCAAGGGCCCAAGTCCAACCCCAGTCGGGCCACCAGCACATCCAAACATGCACACTGACGACCGGACAGCCCTTCCCCCGGCTGCCCGCACACCCACCAGCCCCTCCCAACGGCGTCACCCATGCTACCGGATCTCATAATTAGAGCACGTTAGTGGGGGCTAAACCTACAGCCAGATCCCTCCCCCAAAGGGCCAATATCAGTGTGTTCTACTCCTTTTAATAAACAACTGCCCCGTTGTGCACAGACACTCCAATAAAGTAAGGGGCGTAGAACGAGGCGGGGTTCATAATGAAAGCTGGTAATAATGGCATTTGAGTTAACACAGAAAATAAAAGTTGACCTTAAACCAGTGTTTCTCAACCTTGGCTGTACTTCACAATAACCTAGGGATTGTGAAAAATACTGATGCCTCAGTCCAACCCCCAAAGATTCTGACGAAATCAGTCTGGGGTCCAGCCCAGGCATCAGGACTTTTAAGGTGATTCAAATGCAGAGGTAGAACTTAAGCCACTGCCTGGAATTCTAGCCTTAGTTCTACCAACACTAAAGATGCAAAGCCTTTCAGAAAGTCATTTTAAAAAACAAAAATAAATGTTAAAATTTTACGTTGCACGTCTGATTAATAGTACTTTGCTTTTTCACACAGAGCTATGGGTACAGAAGGCTTAGATTCATATGTGACTGGCTGTTAAAAAGGTAAGTGAGCAGCTAAGCTTGTCATTACTGTGTCCACCATCACAGATGCCTGTGCAGGGACAAAGCACTTCTTTAAAGAGAAGTTTCAGAGGGGCTGCAAGAGTGCAGACCACTGAGGCACACAGCTCAGAGGCCAGCCTCTCCTGCGGCATCGCTGGCCCCATCACACAGAGAGCTGTGCAGCCGCACACTGCAGCCCACCAGCGGGGACCTGGCCTACTTCGGACTGACTCCTGCTTGGAAATTGCAGGTATGATGAGATGCCTTGTGGTTCACAGGAGAAAAAGTAATCGGACAGGGATAAATTCGTCATAAAATACACAGGTAGAAATACATGTGGAGTTATTAAGGGCACAATTATTAACAAAATAAGGTATTAAATATGAAAACCACCATCTAATTTGTATGACCTGGGTTGAAGGATAAGGTTATTCTATCAAAAAAATATTATTTTAGAGAAAAAAATGGACAAATTGTACTAAATTTCAGGGGAAAAGGTATCTGTTATTAGAACAAGAAGGGAGGGAAGATGGCTAAATTCTGCATATTCTGTTTTACTGGTAAGTTTAAAAAATTACAAATACAATTAAAAGTATGACAAAGGATCAGAGGTATTATTTAAATTTTTACCAGTTTCTTTTTCACCAAGTGGTTATTTGTCAAATTGATATAAAATGGTAACATTTGTATGTATTGCATTACATCTTACATGGGGAAAAAACCACACCTTAGCCTGAAAATTATTTCTGGTACAAATATTTACAAGCCTAATAATCACTGGCAATAACTTAAAATCAAGCCAAGAAACATCTTTGAAAAGCTACTGTGTGTAAGATGACACTGAATCAAGCACTGGGGGAGGACAGAAAAGCAACTCAGGCTTTGTTCTGCATGTGACTTACTAATTAAAAGAGTAATGCGGAAAAAAAAGTGAAGAAGAACACTTAGAGCTAGGCTTTGAAAGCATAAGAACCAGCTTTCTGTGGAAGCAATCTTTTTCCTGTTTATTTCAAAGCACAAAACTTGGCAGACATAGTCTGAATGAATTAAAAACATGTAGGCAGTATTTCTCTCGGACTCAGAGAAATGAGAGAGACCGAAAGCAAGAAAAATCATCGCACACTTACTATGGAATGACTGGTGACGTAAAGCAACGGGCTGGCCCGTTGCTGACAGCAGCTCCCAGCCTCGCTGTCTGCTTCAGAGCACAACCCCCCAACAAAGGGGGCTGCCCCTGTGGGGTTAACTTTTACACTAACTCTAAAAAAGATTAACAAGCAATTTAATTTTTTAAAAAATCACATAAATGATGTCCCTAAAACAGGAGATTCAACTGAGGAGCCCACCATTACCTGCAGAATAAGGAAAGTGTGGCAATGTCCTTCCTTGTGAGTGTGTGCTTTGTCTCCACAGTCCAGTTAGGAATTCATGCGCGTTCATTTTATACCCAGGTGAGCTAGTTTTGCTCTCAGAGTCACTCAGAATACAACGCAGGCATGTGTGTTTACAGCTGGACATGTGTGATATGAGATATTTATGACCGTGTGTTGTCTTGTGGCCTGCATCACGCTAGCATTCATTAACAGCAATGCATTTCTTTTTATCTATGTTACATTATACACTTTTTAAAGAATTGGTGTAGTCATATAATCAGAACTTAAGATTTTCTACTAGTTTCTAAAATACAGTATATTGCACTCCATACTCAATGTTCTCCCCTACAAGGTATCTTTAAAATGACTTGAAATAGGTATAAGAAATGTTTTCCCCTATAAAAAAGGGGGCAGTCTTATACAACTGCATGTCTTAAATACCAGAAAATAATGGCATATATTCGGAATCCTCTATGATTGTACACAGGGTTCTTATTAGGAAGAGACAAGAGACGCAGGATGGAGGGAGGAGGAGAGGAGGGAACAGAGTTCTCCCAGGACAAGAATCTACAATACACACTCGTTGCATCATTCTATCATGTGCATGGACATACGTCACTGAACAGCATGGAACACTGCCAAGCATGGGTGTTAGAGTCACATTAATGCTGCTGTCTTACTTGTTCATTTTCTCTAAGGTGTGCTGCCTGCCTCAGCTCAGTCAGGCTCTGAAGGAACACTCTCTCAATTCTTTGGTGACTGAGGGCCAAATATTATCAGTTGGTATTAAGGAATCTTTCAGATGCTTGCCGACAAATCCCTCTTGATTTACAACATTTGCAAGGTTTGTACAGCAGATGGATAGGTTTCTACTGACCCCTTTCCTGGAGAGGTCGTGTTATGCTCCCTGCACGTGTATTTCAGGTTTACGTGTTTAAATCTGTGGTTCTCTAACTTCAAGTTTTCATCAGAACCCCCCGGAGGCTGGTTAAGCCACAGGTTGCTGGCTTTATTCCCAGGGCTTCTGATTCAGTTAAGGGGTGAGGTCTGAAAATCTGCCAAGTTCCCACCTGATGCTGACGTAGCTGGTCTGGCGACCACAGTTTGAGCAGCTCTGGTTTAAGGAAACACTTCCAAGTACTAGAAAGCCATTGTTCAAGAAGTCTACAGGAATCCCACTCCTTAGGCAAGTTAGTTAACTGGCTTTCCCCATTCCTTTATCTGTACAACCAAGCAAGAGGAAGGGATGACCGAGACCAGGGCTGAAACAGCAGGGAAGAAATGCAAGAATGAAGATCCAAAGGCAGTTTGACAAAAGAAACAACAGAAGAGGAAGGCAGACTTAGGAGGAAGGGACACTGGGTAGGGAAGGAGAGCTTGAGAGAAGAGCTCCTTGCAGAGTTGACAGGAATGAACTCACAGAAACTCCGATAAAGAAGCACCTACTCTTCCCCCAGAAGAGTTTCAGGAGAGAGGGCGGCTCCTTCTTGAGGCCCAGGGCCAGTCTCACCATTTGCCCTCTGTGTTTCTTCTAGGTTGAAGGCCCCAAGATGTTGTTGAAGAATAGGTTCTTGCCTCGCACAGGAAAGAATTCAAGAGCAAGGCATAGTAAAGTGAAAGCAAGTTCGTTTAGAGAGATGCACACTCCGTAGACAGAGTGCGGTCCGTCGCACTCGGAAGGGAAAATGGCTTAGGAGATGCACGCCCCACAGACAGAATGTGGGCATCTCAGAAAGGTGAGAGGGAGAGACGGAGGGGTGTGGGGTGTTTAGCTGAGAGTAAAAGCAGATACACACACCAAAGAGTGTGGGCTGTCTCAAAGGGCAAGAGAGAGAGCAACCACGAGGTGAGGAGTTGCTAGGTTTTATGGGTTTGGTAATTTTATATGCTAATGAATAGGAGGATTGGGGAAGGGGCGGGGATTCCCAGGAATCATGTCCCCACCCACTTTTTTCCCTTTTAAGGTCAGCGTAGGAACTGTCATGGCACCTGTGGGTGCACCATGAGGCTCAAGGTCTTCTGGAAGTTGAATCTTCTGCATCTTGGTTCTAATCAGTCTGTCCTGTCCTCAGTGGCTGTGTCATTCCCTCAGTGGCTGTGCCCTTCCCTCCTGCTTCAAAACCACCCATGATGCCTTCATTATGCTCTTCCTTTCCTATCCTCCATGTTCCTCTCTCTGCTGATTCCTTCCCACCAAAGGGCCAGTATGCTGATGTCTTTTCCATCGTATCAACAAAAAAAACTTTCCCTCCACCTTGCACCCTCCCAAAGGACCAACATATCATCTCTCCTTCTTTCGCAGACAAACTCCTCCCATAAGGGTCCCCAGTTCCTGCCTCTCACATTGTGGTCTTCAGAGCAGCCTCACTGACATCACCTGGGAGCTTTCCAGAAATGCAGAATCTCAAGCTTACTCCCATGAACTCTAGTCATCTGAACGCCCTGCTTTGATAATCGAATTGATGTTATTCCATTAATTTTCCCAATCTAAATTATGGTCCAAGCTATCGACCTGGGTTCTCCTCACTGTAGATTGAACTTATCTAAAAAGATAAATTTCAAGATATTTAGGATCCAAATATTAAATCCAGAATCCATTCAAGGTACCTTCAGATTTCTAACAGAATCTTACAATGTGAAAGTTCACACTGGGCATTTATAAAACACAAACAAAATCTGCAAAAAACAAATATAATACTAAATGTAAGGACCAGATTAAAATTTACTACAGGTTAAACTGTTCAAAAAGCATAACAATGAGCAAAGACCTAGGATGCACAAGTACTTGGAGCATTTGTAGCTTCTGCTGCACAGAGCAAGTCAGCACTGTCCCTCCTCACTTACTCTCTTCTGATTCCACGACTGTATGCTTGCGTGGCTCCCAGAAAGGAGCAGCCCTGATACTCACCCTAGCTGAGTGGGTCCCTGTCCCTAGGATGCTGGGTCTTGCTCTTTGATCCTTTTTCCAAAGCTACAGGGGTCTGGCAGATCTCCAGAAACCATAGATCAGCAAGGCCATTTTGTTCCAGGTAGTAACACTTACATCAACCTTGTCTAAACTTACTCACTCAGTACATATCACCAAGCAGCCCCTCCACGCCGGGCACTGTGCTAACCCTAGGAATACAGCAGGGATGAGAAAAGATGCACTCCCTGCAAGCGTGGAGGGTAGGTCCTAGGGGAAGACAGGCTGCGTCAACTTGTAATTCAGCTCACAAATGCTGTGAACAATACAGAATGTTATGGGGACCCCCAGCAGGAGAATCGAATCTAGTCTAGGGAGGTAGTCAGTGAAGGCAGAGGGACTTTAAAACTACACGAGAACAGAACAGTGTACAGGTTGACCAAAAGGAGAGGGAGGACACATCCTCCAGACGGAAACAACACGAGGAACGCCCTGGAGCTGAGAGAGAACACGGTGGATTCAAGGAAGTGAAAGAAGCTCCGTGTGAGGCAACAGAGAACGTGGAGGACGCAGTGCTGAGAGGCTGCGCTGGAGAGGGAAGCAAGTACCACTTTGTGGAGAGGCTTGTGGCCCATCTTAAGGATCGGGGGCTTCATTCTGGAGTAAATAAGAAGACCTGAGACAGGGCTCTAACACAGATGTGAACACAGCAAGGCTACAACTACAGACGTGGAGTCTAGCTGGTATTTTGCAGACAAAGGAGCGGTACTAGAATGCACAGGAGGGGAGGGAATCCCGAGATACACAGGCAGTAGAGACAGCCCAGCCAGGGCATCACCTGGACATGCCAGACACCTTCCAAAAGCCCAGCTCAGGCACACAAGGCGGTAGCATCACGCAGAGAGACTGAGCCTGGCACGAGGAAGAGATGGGGGAGGACTGAAGGCTTCCGTCTGGCAGGCTCCACACTGTGAGTGCTCTGCTGCCCTGGCCGTGCCCAGCCTCTGAAGCTCCAGGCTTCCTTCAGGCCTGGACCCTGTTCCAGAACTTGTTTGTCCTTCTTACTCCCTGCCTCCGCCACCAGGGTCAGCTCCTGCGATGGTGAGCGACGTGTTTACATTTCAATCTTGTCACCATTAAAGCCATTCCATATTCTGAGCTTTTTCAGCCTGAGCTTAAATTTCTTTGTATATTGATGGTCTCAAATATCAAAAGTTTAACTCAATTTTTATGCATAAAGAGTAAAACGTTTTCTAATGTTCAATTATAAATTCACTCTACGTTATTTTACAGACTTTCATTAGAATCCATATTAAATTAGTGGCACATTCCTGACGTCTATGTACATTATGCATGCATGTTTTAAATGAACTGCAATTGTAGGCAAATTTCCATTATTGTTACATTTGACAATGTATGTGATCGGGGCCTATGAGAAGAAGGAAACACTTAGGCATCATTTTCCACGCTCTTTCAGCATTTGTAAAACAGCGAAGGCCCCAGCATGTACATGCTGAGCTCCCCCACTGCGTCTGTAGGTCTTTTATTTGTAATGTCTCCTCTTTGTGCCTGGAACAGGATGAGAAGAAGAAAGGGATGGGACAGAGGCCAAGGAGGCCAGGACCAAAACAGCGGCAGCAGGAGCGGAGACGAGCCCCACGCGGGTGTGGAGGGTGCACAAAGGCGGCCACTTCGACACCCCATCACCAGTCTGGCTGCAAACCTTCTCCTGAATGTTCCACATTTCTACAGGAAATGAGAAGCAGGGCCTGGGGTGGGCAGGGAGCGGGGAGGGTCCACTCCTCAGGGTACAGAGCAGCAAAGGGGAGCAGTAGGGGAGGGCGGACAACCCTGGGCAAGGTCAGCTGCAAGGACAGGGAAGCTGGGAAGCCCTCTGGCTGGGTCGGCCGTTTCTCAGGACCCCAGACTGGGACGAGCTAAGGTCTGCTTACGCTGACGGTGCACTCTGTGTGCCGCCACTCCCCAGGCCCAAGCACATGACAACCTGAGCCCTGGATTCAAGACACATGTACTAAATAAACAGACAAACTGATGAATTAATTTGGTTTGATTTTCTCTTACTTTCTTTTCACTTTAGCCAGTTGCTCATCTAGTAGCCTACCTATCATTTATGAAGATACTGAACACTTAACTTGTAGGGGAAAAAGCATATACCTGACAGGGCATCTGCCTCCATCCCTCCTATGAATGCCCAAGTGCTGAGTGTGAGTATCGCAGCAACTGTCCGGACTCCCCTGCCTGCCCCACGCTCTCACACACACACACTCACACTCACATCTCAACTGCTCACTGAAGTCCTTTGTCATTTTTCCCCCTCCAAGGCCCTGTGCCTGTCATCACATCTCCTTCAAACCCTAGTCACTATTTAAGAACAGTCACTAATGTCTTCCTGGCCAGTCTCTATGCTCTGGGTCTCTCTCACTTACCTACTCAGAGCCCAACTAAATCCTCACCAATATTATAAGGTTATCATTTAACAGTCCTGGATAAAAGAACATAGTTTTTTTTTTTCTCTCTCTCTAATTTTTCTCCCTACAGATTATTGGGGAAACACCAACTCTCCAATTTATTCATTATCCCCACTGCTTCCCCACTCTTGAAATTAGGATGTGCTCAGATACAAGAAAGAGACTATATGGATAACAATGGCTTAAACCATCGTTTAACTTCTTTAAAATTCCTAATAAAGTAGTCCCAGAGTTGCTTTGGCTGTTCAGCAATGTCAGGAAGGACCAAGACTCTTCTCATCCTCCTACTTCATCATCCTTGCCATGTTGAAATTAATTTTCCCATATCACCTCATGGTCATAAAATGGCTCCCAGAGTTCCAGGCATCACATCTTCACGTGGCAGTGCCCATAGAGGAAACACGTGGTTGAGGTAAAAAAAAAATTAAACTGCTATCTTTCATGGGATCAACCTCTTTATACAAGAAGTGAATTTTTATCAAAAGCACAGAAGATACCTTTTTAGCTTTCATTGGTCCCTGTCCAACCTTAGAACAATATTGGCAAAACAAGCCCTAGCCTTTCATGGATTAACTCGGTGCACACGGATGCATGTCTGCCAAAGCAAAACTGGAGTGCTTCAGAGTAAGGAAGAAGGAAGCTGGCTATGGAGCAGACAGCTAACTTGTCTGCTGCACATCACCAAGAAGGTTTTGAGAAATGTGACACTGGATATCTGGGTTTCTTTGATCTATCCTCTCTCCATCCCTCCCTCCCTTCCTTTCTTCCTCCCTTCCTCTACCATGGAGCATTTAAGTAAAATAAAAATGTGGCATAGTTCTAAGAGCAAGTTCTATTTACCCCTTCTCTGTATAGTCTAGTTCCTTAATAAACACAATAAAGAAAGATATTTCTGTTTAAGAAACTGTAGAAATATAAACCAGAATAAACAAATAGCTGAGTTCCTGAAGTGCTGTACAAACCGCATCATACTTCCTTATCTACTTTGCTATTTCAGCTCTGCTTCATTTAATTCTGGGACGCTCAGTTGCTTCAATGGATAGTCGATGCTGTAAATTAAGTTCCCCAGCCTCTCAATCCATTAGGAAGCATTCTGCTCACCATTTATTGAGGGCCTGCTGTCTCTGAACACTGGAGAACAGTTGCATGTGTAAAGAAACCCTGAAAATTCCAGAAAGAAATATTTCATAATAGAAGTACCTCTATAAAATGGTTTCATTTTTCAGGGATGGAGTTTTCTTAGAGCGAGGCATGTCAGTCTTTCAAACAGTACACTGTTAAATACCAACTATGTTCCTCCTTTATGTTCCTATCAATCTAATACCCCCCACCTCAGGTTTTTTTCCTTTCCCCTTTAATAGTGACTCTATTTATCTGAATCTATCCATTTATTCCTCATTTTTCAAGTTTAAGCTAACAGATGGAGACACAGATTACTTCCAAACATCTGCACTGAAATGCTTTACCTGCAACTCCTGCTGTGAGTAAAAGAGGTTTTAATTATACGGTATTTGAAAATCTCTCTCGCGGGCACTGTAAGTGGAAGTTTTCAGTGTAAGAACTGGTTATCACCAAGGCTCTCACTGTTAGATACACTCACGTCCCAAACAAATCATACATCCCCCTGTGTCAGTGTTGTAAATAGACCCTTGATGTAAACGATAGTTTTGATATCATGGATGTCTGTGATATTCACAGTTCAGTATTACTGGGACTTTTTTACACGTGTGCCATGACATGGGTCATATGACAGCCAGAAAATTAAGAAAAACTGATGATGCTTGTTATTCGCAGGTATTCTCAAAGAGGCCATTACCTAGAAAGACTCTAGAGAGACAAAAGCGTAGCCATAAAGCGTATGACACTACTTCTACTCACACAGTAATGAGATTTTGGTCACATCTGGGTATTAGGTTAGCGAGTTTTCCTGATAATCCCCCAAACTGAAGTTAGCAAGTACCTATTACCCGCAGCAGCCGTGGCTGCACCGCACCTGTGCATCCTACCTTTCTTTCCAGACGCTCCTTTTCCTCTGCCCAGCCCTGGATGCTGGAATCTGCAGCCTCCCGGTCCAAGTGCCATCGTCCATGGGAGCCTCATCTAAAGGGATAACTTCACTATCACCTAAATACAATGAATCCTTCCTCTGGGTCTACATTTCCAGCCTGCTCATCTCCTTTGGGTTTTAGGGCCATGCCCCTGCCTTCCTTCTAGGTAATACCTATATATTCAAGGATTAGCCTATACTCAGACAGACCTGGACTCAACCTTTTACCCTGTAAGCATATTTCTGTGGTCATTATCTGGATTAGAAGCATCGTAATGAATTTAATAAGCTAGGACTAGAAACTTCAATTACCCTACATGCCTCCAGCTCCCTTAACCACCCTCTGAAGGCATTCACAAACACCTGTAGTGTCCACTCTGCAATCATTCATTTTAGTTCTCCCCATCACAAGTCTAGTTCAACTCATCACTCTTAATATGGGCTTGACAAACACTTTCAGAACCTGTCTCCTTGCTTCTGATCATGACTATAGCCAAAACATCCTCTAGGCTCCACTTCACTTGACAAATATTTACTGAGCATTTCGGTGAGTCATGCTCTGGGATGGGCATTCAGTAGAGAGTGCTGAGCAAATCGAAGACCCCCTCCTTAACAAACCCAGACTCCAGCTCAGGAGAGAAGGCTGCAGTCAAGTAAGCAAATAAATAAATAACCCATGGCGGGTATCTGGGTAAAGAATAACTGTGTGTGTGTGGTGGGGGGGGGGGCTATGCATTGAGCATGGTCACTGAGCAGGTGTCATTGAGAATGTCAGACCTCCAGGAAGGGACGAGGCCAGCCACAGAGTCGAGGAGAAAAGTACAGCAAAGATTCGAGACAAGAAGATGCTCCAGAGCCCATGGTGACCGGACCACGTGGGAGCGTGTCTGCATCCAGGTGAGTGGAAGTGAAATCACCAAAGCCACAATCACAGGTCTGAACCCAGTGTGAGGCATCAAGGGAAGTCAGGGAAAGGTTTGAGGCAGAGGAGTAACATGATCTGATTTACATTTTTAACAAATCACCAGAATTATGTTTCACAATCACACGAGGAGGGTCAGTGCTCGAGTCAAAAAGGTTGACAGCTCCTGATGAATAAGGTGCCCACGTACTCCAGTTTGTCCAAGGGCATCCTGGTTTTCCCCGCTGTCCTCGTGTAATTATTACAGTCCCCCTTTCACTCTCTTGAAGGGTCCTATAGAGATCACACGTGGTCTGGCCAACTTACTGACGGAATATGCCTTAGGCTGACGTTCAAAGCCCTTCTGAACCTGGTCCCGACTCCCCTCTCTTCCTCTCTCCCCCACCAGACCTCTACCTGACGGTGTTCTGGTCTGAGATGTGCTGCTGGCAGCGCAGAGTGGGACACGTATCCTCACTGCTGTTCCCTGGCTGGGGCGCCTGCCCCTTGCTGCACACTCTGACCATCTCACTAGTGGACAGACCCCTGAGGGCCAGACCTGAAAAGCCTTTCCAGAAACTGGGCAGAATGAATCCTCCTGTGCACTCTGTCACTATCTCCATTACCAAGTTTATCACAACTGGGTTAACTGTGTGTAGGTCTGTTTTCCCTGTTAGAATGGTAGGTACTTCACGGTAAGGACAGCACCTCCTTCTTTGTATTTTTGGGTCCTCACCACCTACTGCATGCCTGGTTCACAGCTGGTACTTGACTGTGAGATGAATTATTTCATATAAAGACAATGTAAATGACAGAGTAAAAGAATAAGGTTGAACAATGTGATTTTAAAACTAATTTCTTCAGTAAGCTTAAAACATCTCTGCCTTCATATCTTGACAAGTTGCATACTCCAAGTTCACCCTCATGTCTAATGCAGCCCCATTCATCAGAAAGTGACAATCAGCTCCTAGTGAATAACTAGAAGTGAAAAAGCTTTACAGGGCAAGAAGAAGTAGTGGAATTTTAGGAAATGAAACCATCTGGTGTTTTTGTAATAAATTTCTAAATAACTGCAAAGACTGAAATATTACCAACAGGCAATTTCATATACTCACCACTCTTAAATGATCCTGAATAGATCCTGCTCAGAAGAAGTTTTTGACGTAACTGCAGAACTTCAGCTTCCAAGGCTTCGGCTTTTGATCTCCACTTCGATTCCTGCCCAGACACCATCCTCGCAAGATGCTCTGTGTATTCTCTGCTGCTTTTGTCTGCTGGTTTTGAGCGGATAATTGCCAAGGCCAGAGCCAGCTTTGCAGTCCTCAGATACCATGCTTGACTGTGATCATCCATCCTGGCTTGTGCCCCTATTGTTTAGTAAGAAAACAAGTTACAGGAGTCCCTTTTAACTTCTGCAGTGCATTTCATTTGCTTGAAATTGATTCTGTAGTGAGTATCACTAATTAATAAGTTTATAACACAACAGGAAGCCAAGTAACAGAAAAATTTCTCAGGAACTGAAAACAGCATGAAAAAAATATGCAGAAGAAAAATGTATACCTATGCACATGAAGTGCATTAAGAGTCAAAACAGCAGATTCGGATAATGTGACAGATTCTTGGAATGCAAAAAACACACATTAATTCATTTAGTAGCTTCTAACCAGAGACACACATCAGACTCTGAGAGAGCTTTTAAATATATATATATATATATATATATATATGTGTGTGTGTGTGTCTCTGTGTGTGTGTCTATGTGTGTATGTGTGTGTGTGTGTGTGTGTGTGTGTGTATATATATATATATATATATATATATAGTCTCATCCCTCCAAAATTCTGATTCAGCAAATCTGGGGAGAACTGAGGCTTTTATATCTTGTCCAAAGTTTACTGTGTAATCAGAATCACTGAATAAAACTATTTAAATGTCAGCCCCTCTCCTCCTCAAATCCATTCTGCTACCTCCGGGAGCCCCTGCTCCCCAACCCTGCATTTCTCAGTGCACCCTGACCCACTCTTCCTGCCTTTAATCAGGCCCCTCCAATCTATACATAGAACAATCTTTTAAATATTTGCATCATCTAAGTTGTGACTCTGCTCTGAATCTGCACCTCCAAAGATTTCCACTTGCCACAGTCAGCATACTTTTCCAAACCAACACTGCACCGCAGTCTGAGTACTTGAGTGTTTTTATGAGGACAGCATGACTGACCATCACGTTCACTGGTTTAACGTCACTCCCTCTACTGAAGTACAAGCTGCTGTGGGCCTCCACTAGGCTTTACTGAATTTGAGGGCTCTGCACATACCACATGTACATAAACATTTTTAACGAATGGTTAAAAGCACAATGGTCCAGAAAATTCAGATGTGGTTGCTAAATCTATCCTACTAACATAATTTCAAATTCCACATCTCAAACTTTACTTCCTTCCATTGCTCATGGTTATTCTTCCATGATGGTTGGATCACACTCATACAAATAGATGGACACAGCCCAGGGTCACTCCCATCCTATCTCTGCTGGTGCATTTTCCCGTCATGATGCCCTGACGTTCTTACAGCCCCAGGGCCCTGGCTGGACACCTTTCAGAGGACAGCTCATATACTACCATAAAAAATCTTATCAGATGTATTCCCACCTTCTGCAATGAATACCTATCTGATATCCTATCATTTTTCACTGAAAATATGCAGTCTAACACGTAGCCGAATGCTATTTTATTACAACCAGTGATGAACACAAAAATATGTGTACAATATGTCATTGCAGGATCCTTTATAATATTGAAAACTGGGACCAAAAACCAAATAGTTAAGTAAATAATGGTATGACTGTACAAATGATTATTACTTATCCATTAAATATTGGATTTTCAGAGTTTTTTTTTATTAACATAGGGAAGTGTTAATGATATACTGAGGGAAAAAAACAGTGAGTTCATGATATGTGTACAAGAGGATCCCAATTATGTAAAAAATAGAAGATGTTGATAGGACTTCTTTCTACTGTAGAATTATGGATTTTTCATATCTATATTGTGCTAAATTTTCCTTATTTTCTACAGTGACTATGTATCAAATTATAATCAGAAAAAAATTATAAAAAATTGATTTCTAACAGCAAAGTACAGCTGCCATTTTTTTTAAACCTTTCCCAGCTGTGGAATACACCAAGGACTAGACACCATTAAGGTGGACAAACTAATTAGAGTTTTAGCTTCTGCAGCAACCATCTCACTTGGCTGGTTCACCGTCCATCTGTTGTGTCAGTGATGGGGAGCAGCAGACTCTGCTTCTCGGTGCTTCAGAAAAGCATCTTGCTCTCTGCAGAGAGCAGAGAGACATGGATGACCCTCCCTAAAGAAGGTTCACACTTACCTACAACAGTACTGACCAAAGACAGCAATAGTAATATAATAATAATCAGTAACTTATTGAGAGTGTTCCACTTAGAAAGGAATCTGACATTCAATCATGAATGGTGGAAATCTTGGTTAAAAAAAAAAAAGAGGAGAAGTTTATTAACATAAGAGGAGAAGTTCTTTGGATGATAAAAGCACAGCAAACTCCCTGCCATTTCACAGAGATATTTAAGATTTAAGCAAGCTGATTAATTAAATGTTCTGATTTTTAAATAAAGTAAGGTAAAAATAATTCTATTTATACTAAAATTTCATGGAGAAAAAGATGAGCTTCCTAGATATATTCTCCGTTCAACTGAGAAAAAATCGGTAATAACTTTTAGAAAAGCTTTTGTAAATTCAATTTATGCTCAATAATTATAGTAAATGATTAAAATGAACATTTAATGTTCCCAAAGAAGATATTTAGTGTCTCTGAATTCTTAATAATTTAAAATATAAAATGTTAACAGTCTTTTTAGAATAGCCCATTTGATCAAGTGGGCTTTCTTTCTCTTGCATTTGGAAACAGACTTTACCATGGCAAAGTCCCTCCCAGGGCTCTGGTGAAATCTAGTCACATCCCCTATGACCTCTGGCTTCCTTCAAGCATCCCTGCAGAAACAGCTACTCAGCAAACAGTATTTTGGCAATTTTTATCTATCCTACTTCTGCTACCCTCATATTCCCCTCCTGAACTTAAATTTGTTATCAGCTAACCAATTCTCCAAACTGTCAAAACTGTTTTGAATTACAATCCTGAATTCTGCAACTGGTTCATCTCCAAGATCGCTGGTGAAAAGTCTATGAAGTAAAGACTGCCTGATCACCCATTTATAAGAGTAATGGAGGTTTAAATTCAACAACCTTTCAGGAGAATATTATACTAGTACATATCAAACACCTTCAAAATATTTCTCCCTCTTTGGTCAAGCAATACAAAAGTTCTAAGATTTTACCTTAAACAAATGACCAGAACTACAATATAACTTTATGACAACAGACGATCTTGTAGGATTATTTATAACTACAAGAAAAAAAAAAACAAAAACACCCCCTCCCCAAAAAAAACCCTGTCACCAGCTTGAACATCTAACAATATAAATTCATTAATCAAATTGTCATAGATTATAAAACTGAATTGAAAATGTTTTTGAACATACTTAAAATTATGGGAAAATATCCCCCACATGCTGTTAACTACAGAGTAAAATATAAAACAGTAAAAGCAGTAAAATAAAAAAAAAAAAGTCCATTGATAGAGATTAAAGTACCGATAGATTTAGAGATAGACATGGGGAGGGAAAGAAGAGAAAAAGGGAAACAGGAGGGAGAAAGACAGAATTATTCACCAAAATACAAACAACACACTATCAGTTGAGGAAGTCTGATTTAATTTTCTCATTCATACTTTTTCTATAGTTTCCAAGTTGTCCACAATGAACATTATAAAATATACTATAAAAGGTAGAAAAAAGTCTTACTCCTACAAAAATATTCCCTATTCTATATTTTTCAATGTATGAATTACAGAAAAAATAAAATCGGGTTTTCCGGGAAGCCTCAGAACTCTGCATCAAGCACTGAATGACTGAGATGAGCAGTTACAGACACCGGATCCCCGCCTCCACTCTGAACCACCCTCAGGGGTGAAACACACCATCAATTCAACAACAGCTTAGGGGAGGAGGAAGACCAGAATGAAGTAACAGCACTTTAAACATGCTCAGAAATGTTTCAGTGTCAAAGTGCTTTCAGAATTGAAGAAATGGTGTCAGAATTGAGTCAATGGAATGAGAATTCTGCTTCCTTGGTTTTCTAATTTCACTTCCTGATCAGCCTTCCTCAAATTCTACTAATGAAACCAAGTCCCTGTAAAACCAAATTCCTTTACTGAGTTTATTTTTTTTTTAATTGAAGCATAGTCAGTTACAATGTGTCAATTTCTGGTGTACAGCCATGTCCCAGTCATGCATATATATAAACATATATTCATTTTCATATTCTTTTTCATTACTGAGTTTATAATTAATTTTGCTATCTAAATCTCTTGTCCCCTCTGACCTCAATCTCGAGCTAACTAAACACTAATCAACCAGAGTCAGATGACTAAGATTGCTGTTGTTGAGAACATCGTTAATGTAGTAAAATTGCTATGAAAGGTATCATCACTAGCATACAAACTCAGGTTGTTTCTCCTAACAGGCCGCTAAGCCATGGACCACCTGGCTGGAGAATCATAAACCAGAAACATCCTGACCCTCAAAATTATAACTAGAGAATCATAAATCAGAGACATTCTGATTCCTGAAAGTATGATTAAGAAATGTCACAAGAGGATGATTAATCCCAGCCTCTTTGTTCTTCCCCCTTAGAAATTCCCTAACTCGAACACCAAGTGGGACTGGATCTGAGGCTTGTCTCCCATTCCCATTGTTGGTGCCCTGCAATAAACACTTTACTTTTCTTCATGACAACGTGGTGTCAGTAGGTTGGCTTTGCTGCACATTGAGTGAGCGGACCCAAGTTTGGTTCGGTAACATGAAGCCTGTGGACTTCAGATCTTTCAATGTCCACTAGTAGACACATGCCCCTTCATTAGATGTGTCTGGTGTTTCTTCTAATTCAAAGGACACAGTGGATTTTGGAAGGGGTTGGGAGAGGCAGAAAAACTTAGTATGACTAAGCAGCAAGCTACTAGCCACTGTATGCCAATGGTACGATCGCTGGCTCATAGTAAGCACTCTACTAAGTATGTGAACAAGTAAATGAGCGAGTGAATATATTAGTGCAGGTCAGGCAGTCACAGAGGGCTGCTTGGCCAGCTCTTGTCCCTGGCTCTTGTCAATAAGTCATTGTCAATTACATTGGAGGAAGAATGGATTAGGAGGGGAATTTAATTAGTTAACCTGAAGGTCACATCTGTCTCTCTTCACTTTATGATGCATCCTTTCTCAACTACCTTCAACGAGTCAACTCTCTCTAAACTTATGCCTTTCTACTGTATACCCTTTGTCTTTTCCCACAATAATTATTTAGTAAAGAAAGTAGAAGATAAAATCTAGCTTATACCCAGGTTTAGGTGAAAGGGTAAGCTATAAGGGAGAAAACCAGATTTTATCTCATGCGAACCCTACAATAAACACCTGCCTTCTCAGTAAAGTAGGAAACTGAAGAACATTGGGTGAACATTCCCTGAACAACTGAGCTGAATAAATTAAGATAATGCAGGAGGGAGATCCCAAGGAACATAATGGAATATGCATTTATCAGATACCAGTCTGGGGACAGCAAGGCTCTGGCCAGGCCAGAATGGTAAGACATCACAAGACTTCTTAGATAATTTCAGTAAAGTTTGGACAAGATCTAACATACAATTTTTAGATTAGATCTAGCTGACAAATCCCCTAATTATTATTATAGTTTCAGCATATATTGTACTGTAAAGTGTTCAGCAGATTAACAACATGTGAAATTTTACATAAAAGAATCAAGAGTTATTCAATATTTCAAATCCCTCCACTTTAATTATTAAAGGGGCCTTTAAAAGCCTTCCCAGCAAAGAGTCTGGGCATAACAAGAGGCTTTTAAGAAAATAAAAGGATATTTTTTTTTCCTTTCTATTTCATTTCCATAACAGGCCAATGACCTGTAACTTTCCTCTTACTGAAAAAGTTAACTAAGCATAGATTTTAACTGTCTACAGAGGCTCCATACACAGTTTTCTTCTCATGCAACTCCCAACTCTTACCTTTGTTTTCCACAATGCCTCTTTTTTTTTTCCTTCATAGGAAAGATTTTCTCTGGATTCTGGCAAGAAATACTGCAGAATTTCACATGGGAAAAGTGCATCACACACATTTTGTAAGTCAGCAAAAAATAATACACTGATTCAGAAACGCAGAGTCACATTTATACAGCACAGTCAGTAATCACCTTCACTATGTAAATCCATAGAAGGAAAGGGGACCTGATATTAGTATGTAATTAACAAAATAAATTGGAAGAACTATATATAAAAAGGAGACCTCTATTTTAAATGAAAACCTAAGTAGAAAGTAAAAGAACTTTCTATTTAGCCAAGAAAAGATTTACTTATGAAATGAAGCCCTATTGAGAAGCCATGAAGCACTGTCAGGTGCTCTCTAAAATTTGTGGAGTCTCTTCGGTGAGACTGATATGAGTGAGACAGCTGAGAAGCAGGGTGCTTCTTCAAAGTTAAAAACAAGCCTTACAGAAAATATTTCTGTGTGGCTGCTTGTGCTTCCTAGAGTTCGTATCTCAAGTGTACACAGGAGCAAACTCTAAGATGATGTGATGTAACAGCAGTTGGAAAACACATCTTATTTCCTAGTGTGCAAAAATATAAAAATTTCCTAATGTGATAAAATATTAAAACGTTTATAGAAAAAAAATTTATAAAGAAAAAATGTTTAAATTAAATGGCCTATATTTCCACCTTAGAAAATTAGAAAAAGAACAATAGCAAATTAAAACCACAGGAAGTAGAAGGAAGGATATCTTAAAGATACAATCAGAACGCAGTTAAAAGAAAACAAAGCCTTATATTTAAGGCTTAAGGACTTAAATATAAGACAAGACACTATAAACCTCCTAGAAGAAAACATAGGCAAAACATTCTCTGACATAAATCTTAGCAATGTTCTCCTAGCACAGTCTACCCAGGCAATAGAAATAAAAGCAAAAATAAACAAGTGGGACCTAATTAAACTTACAAGCTTTTGCACAGCAAAGGAAACCATAAGCAAAACAAAATGACAACCTACAGAATGGGAGAAAATTTTTCCAAATGACGTGACTAACAAAGTTTTAATTTCTGGAATGTATAAACGGCTTATACAACTTAATAGCAAAAAAATAAACAACCCAATCCAAAAATGGGCAGAAGACCTAAGCAAGCAATTCTCTAATGAAGACATACAAATGGCCAATATTGAGCATGAAAAAATGCTCAATATCACTAATTATCAGAGAAATGCAAATCAAAACTACAATGAGGTATCACTTCACACCTGTCAGAATGGCCATGATTAAGAAGTCCACAAACAATAAATGATGGAGAGGGTGTGGAGAAAAAGGAAACTTCCTGCACTGCTGGTGGGTATGTAGTTTGGTGCAGCCATTACAGAAAACAGTATGGAGATTCCTCAAAAACTAAAAGTAGACTTAACATTTGATCCAGCAATCTCACTCCTGGGCATGTACTGAAGGAACTCTAATTCAAAAAGACACCTGCACCCCAATGCTCATAGCAACACTATATACAATAGCCAAGACATGGAAGCAACCTAAATGTCCATCAACAGATGACTCAATAAAGAAGTCGTGGTATATTTATACAGTGGAAAACTACTCAGCCATAAAAAGAATAAAATAATGCCATTTGCAACAACATGGATGGACATGGAGATTGTCATTCTAAGTGAAGTAAACCAGAAAGAGAAAAATACCATATGAGATTACTTATATTTAGAATCTTAAAAAAAGGAATGAACTTATTTAGAAAATAGACTCACAGACATAGAAAACAAACTTATGGTTACCCAGGGGGAAGGGGGTGGGAAGGGATAAATTGGGAGTTCGAGATTTGCAGGTACTAACTATTATATATAAAATGAATAAACAAGTTTATACTGTATAGCACAGGGAACTATAATCAATGTCTTGTACTAACCTATAATGAAAAAGAATATGAAAATGAATACATGTATGTTCATGTATGACTGAACTATTATGCTGTGCACCAGAAATTGACACAACATTGTAAAGTAACTATACTTCAATTTAAAAAAATACAGTGGTGGAGAAAGGCCTCAGTTAGCAGATGACTGATTGAACAAAGATGCAAAGGGGGATGAGGGAGCAAGTCGTGCTGACACAGAGAGTGGAGAGCACGAGGGAGAAGGCTGAGGGAGGGCAAGGGACAGGCCTGAGGTGGGGCTGGGCTGCACAGAGCACTCTCCCGGCCCCATCTTACTAGATCCCCAGAATCACACTGCTTATTAGGGTAGTTATCATGCCCGTGGCACAGCTCAGTGTCCGAGGCGCAGCTGCGTCACTGTCTGCCCAAGGTCGCAGAATAAGCAGCAGTGCTGACACTCTAACCTAGGTGTTACAGCTCAGTCCAGAAGTTTTCCCACTGCTCCAACCGCCACATTGCTGCGCCCAATTCTGTGCACTGCAGCTTGTCAGAAATGACTGATTAAACTTGACAATCAGAAAGGTAAGGGGGAGGGCACGTGGAAATGCTGAAGAAGGCAGACTCGGGCAGCACAGCATGTGAAGGGCTGCCAGACGGAAGAGGAGAGAGAGGTGGTCCACATGCTCAGGTCCAATACACGGAAATTTCCGATACACAGATGAATAAGCTAGCTAGTGACAGGAGCTGTCGGACAATGGAACGGGCTGTCCTGTGAAGTTATGAAACTCAAGCAGAGGAGTTACTCAAGCAGAGGCTGAATGGCCATCTGCCTGACATGAAGACAGATTTTAGCGCTGATGTGGAGGCCACGTGGGTTGACCGATGTCTCTTCCAATTCCGAGTCCGTGATGACACAAGGACCCGGCAGTGCAGTGAGGCAGTCAGAAGGTCTGGCTGTCAAGTCAGACAGCTTGGTTAAAACCCAGTCTCCACCACTTATAAGCTTTGCACACTTAACCTCTGTAAGCCTCGGGTTTGCTCATCTGAAAACAGAGGCAAATAATAGAAGCTACCACATAGCAGTTGTTGTGAGAATTAAATGAGATAATCCACATAAAGGACCTTACACAGGGCCTGGCACACAGTCAAAAGTTAGTAAAGTTTAGTTTCTACAGATGTGTATTTAGGAACATGTTTATAAAATATAACTATAACTAATTATAACTATAACTATAACTATAACTATAACTATATATATAAAGTGTGTGCAAATTGGTTTTTCTATCTCTGGTTTTACTCTTACTCTCAGTGGCAAGAAGAATTCACTGTCCAAAGCTGAGTTGTTACAGCACAGCAAATGACAATATGATGATACTAATCCTAATAGTTACCATAAACACTTAGACAATCAGCTTCTTAGCTTCATCATTTCATAGCACGCCTCTGTTAATTACCAGAAAAATGTGCAGAAATGTTCATCTTTTAAATATTTGAGGTGCCAATTTAAAACTTATGAAAGGAAACATCAACATTTTCTTAACTGAAACAACTATGCAAAATGCAGTCTTGCAGCGTAAGAAAGAATATCTAACAACCTGCACCTGTATTTAATGTGCACCCATATACAAATACTCAAGTGTACATGTGTCTATATGCACCCAGACACACACACACTCTCACACATGCTTTCTGTTTCAAAATTATAAACTAGAAAGCCCACGATCACTTTTAAATTACTTCTTAATAAGCAAAAGAATTCCATATATTTTTATCAGGGTCAAGTATTTTATGCATATTATTATTATGCATGTCTGTATTAATAGAAAATGGAGAAATAACCATAGAATTTTGCATCCATATGCTAGAATTTGGAGATGCTTCTAGATGGTGGAGAGTGCGTAACAATTTGCCATCACTCCTTTGTCATTATGGATAAACTTACAGTGGTTATTCACTGAGAAAACATTCAAGAATGGACCTGATTGATAAAAGGAAACCTCCACTGCAGAAAAAACTCAGGGATGTCACTATATTTTATTTCTGCAGTAGGCTGTTCAATACTTTTCAAAAGTCATAGAAGAAAAAGAAGAATCACAGAAGAAAAAGAATACTTTCCATAGTAGTATTTGCATGATACAACTGTGTATGTATGGATTTATATCCATCATCATACTGATCCTCCCCGTAACCCTGTGACACAGCCCCCATTACCCCTGCTTTGTCATGACACAAACCGGGGCTCAGGGAGTAACTTGCTCAAAGCTACACATTAAGAAATGAAGATACAATTTGACTTTAAAACCTTTCATCTTTCGGTCCTGTCTGCCACACGGGCACATAAAATTAGCATATTTTGGCACAGATAACCTATTTTAATAGATTTCAAGTATAGTAAAATGTATTTAGCTCAAAAACTCTATTGAATATATGTCATGGACTCTTAAGAGCTTGGTGTCGGAGGGGATAATCCAACGACAGCATCCCAGGAATCCAACTCAGTCTCCATGGACATCACAGGACTGAAAACCTGATTACCTAACCATTCATTGTTAGAAAGTCCTTCCAGACACTCTATAACTTTTGTTATATTAATCCCAGGTCCACTCTTGAAAGCAAAACAATATAAAATCCACTTTCCCGAATCACCCCCCAAGGATCTGAAGTGAGCAACCACGCTCTCCCCCTGTAAAACCCCCAAACCCATTCCCCAAACCCATTTCTCATAATATCATAATATTCTTTCTAGCAGCCACTTCTGGTTATTCTCTGATTTGTCAAAAAAATCCCTCTTCAGTGACACCCAGCACTAAACCTCCAATTCTGTGATGAACACAATCAGTTACAACCCTGAACCTTTCTCTTGATGTCACCCAAGATGATATTAAGTGGTTGAACCCTCAGGTCTCAGTGATGGCTCAGATAGACGTAACGGAAAAACAATTAAAATCTCTTTTTCCCCAAAACAGCTTTGAAGCCAGATCTCTAGACCCACAACTGATTCTGCTGAGAATCAAAAATACTGCTGCCCCCCGGCTTTACTTCTCTCCAACACCCATCGGCAATCTAGCCACAGAGGACTCTGTGTGACTTTAGACAGGCTACTCAACCTCTCTGTGCCTCAGTCTGCTCATCTATAAAACGGGAATCAAAAGAGGATTCAACTGATAAAGTTACTGAGGGGATGAAATTCCTTAAGGCCTGTAACCCCGCTGAACTCTATAAGCACCGAGTAAATGCTCAATGCAGTGCTTGGTCCACTTGAGACTAGTACGTGGTCATGAGTCAATCCCAGGCCCACTGTCTCCAAAGCCTGTGCCTCTACCTGGCATAAATCTAGTCAGAACAGTGAAAGGGATGTGTGGGCTGATGTGAACAGGAGGGGGAAGGGCCTCAGGAGGGAGTCTGGAAGATATGAAGGATGAGGAGGACTCAGAGAGGCAAAGAGGGGGCAAAAGAGCCTTCTAGATGGAGTGGACAGGACCAGTAGACAGCAGGTGATGCCTATCTTTTTGTGGGAGAGTGCACGGACCTCCCTGGCTACAGAATAAGGTATTTTCGGGAAGGAAGGGAAATAACACAGCATGAGGGAGCTAGGATCTTGCAGGTCAGCCAGAGGAGTCTGAACGTATTGCAGCGGCTGGAAACCGGTGCAGTCTTCTGAGTAGGTGAGGGCAGTGGTCCCAGTGGTGGTTTAGAAAGAGGAGGGTGTTGCTAAGCAGGAAGGAGCCGGGGGCTGTTGACAGCATCGGGGGAAGAAGGGCTGGAAGGAGAGCGAGGCCAGGACACTGAGGGCCTGCACCCCCAGAACACAAGACACCCTGAAACTGCGTGGGAACTGGCAGCGCTTGCTGCCAGACTGGACAGAGGGAGAGAAAGCGAGGGGACACTTGAATATGATTCCAATATTAGGCTGGTGACGTGATGGACCCCAGCTAGAAACTCATTCTAAAATTACTGGAAAGTACAAATGTACAAAATAACACTGATAAAATATTTACTCAGACCACTGGAACTATTCTCGGAAGTTGCTGCCTTAATTCTTCACTGAACCTTAGTTTTTTATCAATGAGTGATGAAAAGGCGGTAAGCACGTTAATAATTAAAGAAGCCGGCTTCCTGCCAACGAATTTGAATCAGTGCCTTTCTCAGAGATCTTATGCCGCAGTCGTATTTTTGGAATACACTGGGAAATCGGGAATTTGTCTATTACTTATCACCAAAGATTTCTACATCAGCAGTCTAGTATGAAATGCACCTCCGGGGTCTTTGGGCCGAAACACTGCTTCATTTGCCATCTGCAATGATGCTGTAGTTACTGCCTGCATACATGCAGCACTCAAAGCACCGCGATTCTGGTTTGCGGAAACTGATTTTGATGAAGAGAGTTTATTGGTAATACATGAATTTTAAAAATCTATTCATTTTATTCACTATACAGATGAACTAGTGCTTTGTAATTATCAAATAAATAGATGGATGATGGATGGTGGATTTTTTAAATTAAAAAATAAGACAGTCTTTAAGAGTGGATGCTTTAAGAGCCATATTCATTAAAAAATAATTTTTAAGAAAGCAGCAACTTCTTGAGAACTACACAAGCGTTTTGTGCAGCCATAAAGAGGCAGGTTGTCATGAGAAATTTACATTGGGCCCACAAGCGTTCGACACCATTTATTGGTTGTGGCAGGCACTGGAGGCAAGGATGACCCTTCCCTCAGGAGCTTTTCTTCTACTGGGGGAGACCGACAAATAGGAAAATAAAGCACCAACGAATGCATGAATCACAGAACTTTAGATAAAGTACACTAACAGTTCAGAAGAAAAAGAAAGTAGCTTTCTCGTACCACTGTCCCAAGAGATAAAAAAGAAATAAATGCATCATAAACACTCAGCTATTATAAACTCATTTAGGGGGGATTTGTAAAGAATCATAAGTATGTTTTGTTTTGTTTTTTAATCTCAGAGAAGACAGATATTCATGAAAATAGAAGGAAGGCATGGGGACAGGAGCAATTAGCAAGCACCTCTGAAATAGATTTCCTAGCAATTATCAAAGATTAAGAAAGTCACAGCTCTCTCTCCAACAATCCAAATTACTTTCTAATGGGTTGTCTTCATTATTCTATTCATCTAGATTAAACTAAAGCACACATTAAATACAAGAGGATTTATTTTTCGGGGTTCTGCCATGGTGAAAGTAATCTAATCAAGACCAAAATGGGAAATGAGCTCACTGTATGAATCAGAAGGACGAATTAAAGAAGATGACAGATATTTTGGAGGCCTGTTAAAATATAAATTGGACTTTCATTATAAAAATTGACTTAAATGAATGATATACATAAAATCTACTTCAGAACATTGCCTTAAAGTCATCTTGATTATCAACCCCAAAATATGTTGCATTTCAATATATTTTGTTATATTTCCAAAATCCAAGAGGTAGTACAATGAACATACACACAGTAAATGTCCAGAAAATAAAAGGAACAAAACACTAAGAAATCTGTGAGTTTGCAGACAGCTACTGTTCAGATTTGAAACTTCAATAGAAATTCCAATGAAATACTTTATATAGTGCCCCCTAAAGTAATTAAACAATAATTCATGTACTTTCAATATTTGAGGAAAAGCAGAAGAAAATAGAATAGTAGACAGAGCCCTTTAAAGATCTGGAATTTATAAACTACTTCACTCCCTTGAGAGACAGTCCATAAGAAAAGATAAATCCAACAACAGGGAAAAAATTAAGCCTTCATCAAAGACAACTATCCAAACAACACAAGATGCTTGGCTCAGCAAAGGTGGAGAGTGAAGAGTGAGGAGTGGGACCGGATCTGTTCCCCTGACGTTTCTAAGCAAGGAACGTGGACGTGTGGACCTTCCCATGTTCAGTGGCGGAGTGAGCCTTCCAGGTGACATTATCACGCTCCTGCTCTCTCAGCATGACCAGACAACACACGGGAAAAGAGATTCTGTTCCCAACAGCCCCGTTTTCAACAGATAGAGCTGGCAAAGGAAGTCAAACACCGGCTATCTGCAGAACAGAGAAAGGACCTGTAAACTGGGCTCGTTCCATGAAACCCCAAGGAATGGGATGAGGACAGCGGGCAGAAGTGATGTGCACACATTCTACCTGCCAGATGTGTCTACAGAGATGTGTGAGAGAGCTTTGGGAGCAGTGAGTTCCCTGCTGCAGAAGGTGTTCAAGTTCAGAGAGTGAGTTTCCTGCTGCAAAAGGTGTTCAAGTTCAGAGGGATGGGGCAGAATGCACCCAAGCTCTGAACAGAAAAGTTAAATGGATCACGTTCTAGGCCAACTTTCACCCTGAGAGCTTGTGATTATAAGAAACAGAAGCCACAGCCACTGACTTTGGGGGATTTAAAAGTCATTCAGTGACAGTGACACACAATAGGTGTCTTTGAAAAAGTGTTAAGGATACTATATTCATCAGGGTCCAGGTAGAAAGCTAATGGTACCAGAACATGGGTAATGTGAGGAGAGTCTAACAAAGAGGCTGTTTCTAAAGGTGTGGGGCAACACCCCACGCCAAGGGCCAGCAGTAACAGCAGTGCGGTGGGGCATCCTTCACTTCCCCATGGCCGAATGGGATGAGAGGAGGGAGCAGGTGCCTGAACTGGCAGAAAGAGCACAGGGAGGAGAGGGTCACCTGAGAGAGCAGGGACCGGTGTGAAGCTGCAGGGTGGAGGGGTGGGGAGATCTGAAAGGCCGAAAGGAAGACACCGAGCACAAACCGTAGCTCCGCCGCAGAACACAGGGCAGCCTGAAAGCCCTAGACTGGGGAAGAGGTGGCACTGTCTTCTCTCTCAGGTCCCTTCCAGGGAGTGTACTATGCATGTTCACTGGTGGAGGGTCACAGACCTATGTTCCTTGTTCTTCTTTTAGAGCAAATGCTGGCTCTTTTTCATTCTTCAGGCATCCCATGCATTTGTTCTCAGAACTAAGCACTCAACTGCCATATACTCAAAATGGCAATGTCATGGAATATACATTATAGGACCTGATACTCTGAATCCTAGAACCATCGAGCTACCTTAGTCAGGTAATTTTCCAACTGATATCCTTGCTACTCATTCCTTTATTCAACAGTTATGTTTGATTATCTCCTACCTGTCAGGGGCTGTGCTAGACCTGGGGACACAACAGTCAACAAGACAAGTCCATCTCTGCCTTCATAGAGCGTCCAGCTGACTATCGATCATTCCAATCTCCAACACCCTCTGTCCAGTAAAGGAACCTCAGAAGTGCTATGGATCAGATGCTGGCAAACTATGGCCCATGGGCCAAATCTGGGTTAATCTGTTAGAGCAGGCAGGTAGTTAGATATGAGCAGAGAAAGGAGGACACAGGCCAAATGGCAGAAATGGACAAAAAGCAGGAACACAAGCCAAATGCAGGAAACCATACATCATGTAAAGGAGTCCCTGGGCAGAGAAACAAAAGCAGGAATCTTTGGGCTAAAAGGAGTCACACATTTTGGGGTGACAAGTGGCCTGGAGACAGACAAAGAAAGGTACAAAAAGGCAGGAATCTCCAGTGTCCGAATGTAACCTTTTGCTCATTATGCCCTCATTTCAATAAAATCAGCCTTGCAGATTAGAAGTACGCATCATGCACCAACACCATGACACTTCCCATCCAGACTAAATAAGGACAAAAAAATCTCTCCTTTCTTCGGGAAGGTGGAGCTGGGATGAAAATCAGGGAATATAACCCCAAACCTTTCCCTCTCCAATAGTCTGCCCATTCATTTCTACACTCTATGTAACCAACTTGTGGAAGAAACTCAGGGCAGCTGCTCACCCGAGCCTGCCCGCTCTCCCCTTGAGAGTGTACTGTCCATCCCTTAATAAATCCTCACTTCACTTTCTTGACCTTCATGTATCATCTCTAAACTCTGTCTGCAATGAGACAAGAACCTGGTCACCAGCAACATCTTGACCATGTTTTATAGAAACAGCTGTGTCTATTAGCCTATGTATAATCTACTGTTGCGTTAGTGCTGCAACTTCAGAGTTGAATGGTTGCTACAGAAAGACTATGACCTGCAAAGCCTGAGGTATTACTAATTAGTCTTATACAGAAAAAGTTTGCCGGCACTTCCTCTAAACAAAACCGAATGCTTTAAGGCTAAATACATTAAAGGACAAATACTGTCACTCATAAAACATCTCTGGCTGCCCTACTTACAACTCAAGTCATGTGGGGGGTTGGCTTCCTGCAGGGTTGCATTTCTACTTTGAAAAGTTTTGCTTTTGTTTTTTGATTTTTCTTCTTCCGTTGTAAAGGCAGACAACAAAGAAGTATCACGTGGCTAATGTCTTCTATTAACAGCCAACGCTCTTCAGATGATGTTCACATTGTCTTATATCAAGTCTTTTGACTAATCAGAGTTCTTCCACACCATGGAAGGCTCGTTTTTACAAAGATCCTTTTCCCTGAATCACACCAAACAAATTTTGACAGGGGTGATTTAGGCTATCTTTTAAATTGAACAATAAAATTGATTGTAAAAGCACTTAGCCAACACTCAAGTGCTATATAAATGCAAAATCATAGCAGCAATAATACCTTCAATTCCCTGCGGATAGAAACACGAGTGGATGCTTATTCCCCAATCACTTGACCCAGGGAGCATTAAAATTTTAAATGAAAGAAAAAAAAAAACTAGCTTTCATCGGCTATTACAAAAATTCCTAACAAGAAGTGACAGGACTGTGCTAGCTGCTTCCTCCCAAGGTTGTTAAGTCGCTAAGTCAGTGGGGCTGTGGCTGCCCATCAATCTGCCATTCCCAAACCCTTTTCATTCCCTACTGGGAATCAATGCAGCATGAATAAAATTAAGCGGCCATTTAGTTCATATTCACTCACTATAATGAAACAATAGCTAGCTTGAGAAAAATCCTTGCCAAGTCTTGGTTCCTGAAAGTTTCCCCATCCCACTAGCCCACTGATAATATACATTTCTAGTGCTCAAGAGAAGGAAGACTGAACCCAACAGTGAACAGAGAACCAGAGATGAGATGGTAACGGAAGGCAGCACGGGAAAAGGGCTAGCTGATGTGGTAAGAAGAGAGGTTTCTGTTAGGTACCAGCTTAAACACTCTATCCTTGAAAATGCCTTCCTTGATACAGAAACCCTTAGATCGCGTCAGTTCCCTCTAATACATATACTCTTGACAAATTCCGTTCCCTTGCTGCACACTGGGATATCACAACTGCAGCTGGAAAATTGCTTATTTAATTGGCCGTTTGATGTCAATGGCCCTCATTGGAAAGTGAGTTCCACTGACCTCGTGACCCGTCTGTGCAGAGTAGAAATCACTACCGCAAACACATGATGAGCTCTGAAAAAAAATATTAGCTAACTGACCTGGCAGACGAATGGACAGGTAAACAAGCTGGATCCCAGACACTCTGCTAGCATGAAGAAAGCTCTGGTCATACTGCGATACGCTCCCCAAAAGTCACAGCCATGTCCCCCTGTCCTTGTAGACTATGAGCTAGGTTCTAAGACGCACTAATTGCATCTCACTCCTCCTGTCTTCACCACCAACCATCTCCGCTCTGCTCTTTCAACCTCTTCCACACTGATGTCTGTATCTCAATGTATATTCATGCTCTGGATGCTCCCTGTTATGAAAAACAAAAAACAAAAAACTATCCAGTCACCTCCACCCCACCTAGCTATACTTATTAACATTGAAAATGATATTACAATCGCCAAATCTTACGTCTCCTTGCAAATTCTCATTCTACTTCTCTGCAGCACCTGCCCCTGATGACTACTCTTCTAGCCTTAAAACACCTAGTTCTCTGACTTTAGTGGCACCACTTCCCTGGTTATCCTTCTATACCATGCCTTGTCAATCCTATAGCCTAATATATCTAAAAATGCATCTACTTTTCCCTCAGATCATGCACATCTCGTGTTTATGCCTGCATCAGCCTTCTGACGGAGCTCTTAGCTCGCTCCAATCCATTCTTCACGGTCAAGTCATTTGTTCACCTCAACAATGCTCCAAAGTAATTTAACTTACTGACTCTATTAAATTGTGACTCTGACCCTTAGCTTCAAGTGCCCTTGGGCAGCAGAGTTTAAGTACATATGACATACACATGCCCCAAGAAAGAGCTAAAGTATTCTGTCTGATCCTCACCACAATATACAGTGGACTCTGACATCTTTACATCTGCTAAAACCTATTTAAGGTAACATTTTCTAAACCTTGACAAAGCCTCCAAAATACTAGTTTTGGAAAGCTGGTTCCAAATACTGGTAGCCCCTCCATTACTCACGAAAAAGAAGAAAAACCTTACTCAGAGTCATCCATTCTCAAAATTTACCTCTGAATTTGGTCATTTGTGACCCATTTCCCTTCCCTGAAAGTCATCCAGATTATGCATGTGCCAAATTATGCACTTTCTTTGTTGCACTTGATCTAAAACCCTTCAAAGGCAGTAAGTCTTCCCAAATAAAAACATGTGGAATAACAGATAACAACACACACATCTCTGCCAAGTGACTGAGTCTCACTGCAGCCCCATGATACACTGTGGATCTCTGGATTTTAAGTAGAAAAAAGACAATGCAAACAATCCCAAGAAAGTGATCAATGTATGTGTAATTAGACACAAACATTGTTTTTGAAAAATATATCCTGCTTTTGAACAGAGTCCATGTTACTATGGGTTTTTCCTACATTATGAGCATTTTATGCATATTAAACAACAGTACGTCTTTCTAATCTATGGATCCTGATGGAATTCAAATCCCAAAAGTGTTTCTGCACTTCCAAACTATAAAGCTATTCAAAGACTTTCATAATTCAGTCCAAACCACTTATCCCATCTTATTTCCTGCCACTTTAGACATTCCAGTCTAAAAACACTAAAACACTGCTTTCTCCGTGCATGCCTGGTTTCTTGCTTTCACTCTTACTGTCCCTGTCATCTGTAATGTATTCCCCACTTTGCCCCAGTTTCCCACTTATCTGTGGGGTAAGTGGCACAGAAAGTGCTTCTTCTGCCTCCAAAAGGTGCCACCTCCTCCAGGAATCTTCTCTGCCCCACAGCATTTTATCTGATCCTCCTACCGCAATTCCACCCTTTTCCTGAACGTTTCCTGTGGATCTCAACGCCCCATCTACAGCACAGGCCTGTGAGGTCCCTGGGTGAGGACACTAAAGGTGTCCCATCATCAGCACCCACGGCACTTCACGCAGCTCCTCCTATACAACGAGGGCTCAACAAAAGATCTGGTCAACAAATGGATTGGCCAACCTGGCCAAAGGCCTCAAACCACAGGCCTCTCCTTGTCCGGGAAGCCTCGGGAACCATTTTGGCGGACAAGCCAGGCTGGAAAATCGCTGGAAGCTGGCACACACCCAAGAAAACCACAGACTTGTGGGCCGATGCCTCGGTCGAACTCCAGAAGCTCCAGCGCGGATGCGATCTACTTGGTCAGAGAGAGGTGAACGCCCACCGGGCGCCCAGCTCCACGCGGCGTCCGCAGTGGCGCGAACTCGGTGGAAACCCCGGCCACGCGCGGGGCAGGCGCTGTCCCCCGGCGCGGTGGGGGAGGGGAGGGCGCGGGAAGGGGTGCGGGGCGCCCCCCACCTACCTTCTGGGCTCCCCTGGACGAGGCAGGGTGCCCCCGGCGGGGAGCCGGTGCAGGCGGGGAAGGGAGCGCGGGAGCGGGAGCGCTGGGCCATCCCCGAGCCGCAGGGCCCGCCCGAGAGAGAACGCGCCCGGCGCCGGCCTTCCGCCCGCGGGGAGGCGCGTGCGGAGGGGGCCCGAGGCCGCGCGCCCCACAAGGCCACGCGGCGCTCGGCCGTCGGCGCGGGTCCCCGAGAGCGCCGCCCGCCGGGGGTGGGAGCCACGCCCGCCGAGGGGCCGCGCGCACCCCGAGCTCCTGAGGACGGCACCCCCTCGACTTGGGCTGGAAGGCAATGTCGAGGCCTTGAAGAGCGAGAAGGAAAAAAACCTTGACGAGAGTTCTGGAAAGAGATGCCCTGGTTCTAAGGGGGAGGGGGGAACTTCGAGGACTGAGGAAAAGATGAGTTCTAAAACGGCTTTTCTTTTCCCAGAAATGAAAGCAAACGTGTAATTCTTCCAAGAAATTATGATTATTAAAGTGATTTTGCTCACTTTTTACCTTTCACATCGTATTTTTAATCCATATATATATATTTTTTTCTTGCCTGACACAGTTCTAAAATTCTTTCATGGTTTAGAATCCCAGCTGGATTCTAAGCGTCCTGAGGACAGAGTCTCTGCAGGCTTCGTTAGTGTTTTTACTCACAGTGCTTGGTTGCTATTGGGTGGAAGTCTCAACGTATATTTATTGAATAAAATATCGAGCATTTTGACATGGAGATCTGTTTGGCTTATTTTCCTAAATGGATAAACCTTCTTGATTAGGATATCCCCTTGCATCCCGTCAGTTATTGTAAATTTCTTTAAAATGTTAAGCATCATTTCTTTAGCCATCTGCCCGTTAAAGAGAATCAATGATTTTAAGCCTATTACAATTTGTTGAATATATCATTTTCATTAATCCTGAAGAGATAAATTTCAGGTAGGCCCAGACTGAATTATCTTGAATTCCAAATTAATGAACACTAGATTAATGGTTCACTGCACTTGCTGTTCTTTTTGAGAAATGTAAAATCCAATCACAGAGATAATCTAGGATCAAACGGGGGAATGTCACAAAGTTGTCAGTGTTGCTGCGTGTGTGAAATGCATTTCAATCCCACTCATTCATTCATTATGCAAATTGGATTGAACTCCTATTATGTGCCAGGCACTAAGTGAGGCATGATCATTACCCTTTACAACTGCACAGTCTGGTAATTAAAACAAATGGATAAACAAACTATCAAAATATAGTGCAAGCACTGAAATCCTATTGGAAAACTATGGAGTCAGTTTTAAAATCTTATCTTTTCTCATCAAACCTCAGTAAATATCTACTAACGTGAATGATATTTGCAGCTGTCTTTGAGCTCGTAAAGATAGAGTGGTTATGGGTTTTATAAAACTATACAATGGAAAATAACTTTCACAAAAATTATACAAGTTTTCATACTAGTTTTTATATTACTCATCCCTAGAGGGAATATGTAATAAGTAATCAATAAATGTCTGGTGAATAAAGAAATTAATGGATTCCCAGTATCTTAAAATATTTAATTTGCACCTTTTAGAAACTACCTTTCTAAATATATTGTGATCTGGCTGGGTATACCAGGATCCTAACAACTTTTCTAAAGGAATTTATAAAGCCCAAAGGAAGGTGGAAATGTGACAAGATGCACTGGTCTCTTAGCTCTTCTTGTTCATTGCATTTAATTGCAGAATGTTTGATGGGGGCTTCAGTAGACAGAGTAGAACATCTCAGAAAAACCATGCTTCTCTCATATGCTATTTCAAGACAGCAAATTCACTGATTTCCAAATCTAAATATAGAAGAGGAAATTGTTAATGGTACCTACACATTTTCAGGGTCCAGATAAAAACACAAAGGAAAAGTGGTTTACCTCTATGTAAAATATAAAACCTTAGATGGAGAAGAATACTGAGTTATTCTCAGACAGTTTAATATACATCTAAAATTAGTAAAATAGATCAAAATAAGTGCAAAATGTAATCAAGAAACAGTGTTAATTTTTTAATGGCTATTTTAACCATGAAGAGCAGACAGCAGAATAGCTGATAAAATGTCAAATAAGAATGTAAATTATATTTTTAAAACTGTATTGTTAAGAATGTCATTTGTTTTAAAAAAGATTTGCATTACTTTAAAATATAAACTTGCAAAAATGGTAGTAAACTGTTCTATCAAGAAACAGAAACTTCATCAATAATTTCTGGACTGACACCCATTTACACAGGAGAAAATCATTACATGGGAGAAAATGTGTCCAATTCAGTAGTTCAAGAAACATTTATTACGTTAGGTCCTAAATACAAATAAAAGAAAATCCTTGCCCTCCATGATCTCACCAGGTAGTAAGGGAGTCAGATTTTACATTCAAAATAATAATAACTAACAAACACTGAGCACACTCACCATGCCAGGTAATCATGAATTGGCTGATTTAATTAATCCTTACAAAACTTTTAGAGTCCTGTACTGTTTTCCAGCCTTATTTTACAAGAAGGAAACTAAAATGTAGATTGGTCAACTCATCCAAGGACTTTCAGTTAGTAGGTGGTGGAGCTAGGACTCCCACCCACTCCATCTTACCCCAAACTTAATGCCTTCACTCTGGCAGATCCAGGACCCAGCTAGGTCTCTCTTTAGCTGCTGCCCTTTAATTCCAGTCCCTATACAGAGTGTTTCATCCACTAGCATCTTAACATTCTCAGTGGTATCTGAGACAGCTCACTCTGTAATGCCTTTAACTGTTCATCAGACTTTTTGGACCTAGATCTCTGGGCTAGACTTCTACCTGATAACTTTCACACCTGCTCTAATTTCATATCCATACTTGTCATCACTCACTATTCCATTGCCCATATTTCTTCCAATTGATCGAACAGCCTAAAATAATTTCCAGCAGGTTATGATCTCATAGTTATTAGAATTAACATTATTCCACAGAATCCTACATACCACTATTTTTAATAATTAAATTACTGTTAAACACAAAATTCGTAATTTATACTGCCATTTATATATTTATTAGTATAGTCTAGATAGTATCTGTATCTTTTCACCAACCTTTGTCAATATGGTTGGTATCTTTGCTATAAGAAGAATAAAATTCATAAAAGTTTCCAAGTGTTTAAGATCATTAAACTACTTGGAATACATGAAAAATAAGAGTGTGTGTTTTTAAACCATTTAATTTTGAATCTCAAAGTTTGGGATTCTAGGAAAATGGAAAGACTGAGAATATGGCTAAGGGAAGGAACCTTTTGTAACTATGAATGACATCTCTTTTTAATATAACTAAAATTCAATACTGTAAAAATAAGTAATCCTCAAATTAAGGTATGCTACTTTACCTAAATATTTGTATTTGGGAAGAATTTTAAAGCTATTCTTTTTAGGAAATTTATATTTTGAATTTACAGAGAATCTTAGGTTTAAAAAGGAAAAACAAAAAAACAAATTGTAAATCTAATTTTAAAGTAAATAATTCTTTTTCATGTGAATATTTTTTCCTAATTTATGTGATTGTACACTCAGTTTTTAGCATTTTTTATTTTCTTAGAGCAACATGTTAGTGATTTTTTTGTGTATGCTTCTTTTAGAGGAAAAGTTTCAGTTTGCCATTTGAACTAATGGAAAGATAAACAAAACAAATTAGACTAATCCAGTAGAGTTATAAACACCACAGAAGGCATTTTACATCTGTTAGAAAAGAAAGATAGTGTATTAAAATATCAAGTAAAAGAAGCTTGGGCTAATCTTGGAAATCACTTAGATATGTTAACAATTTGGGAAAGGGACTTTAGAGACACTATATATAGAAAGCTTTCTATGGAGATGAAAGAGAGCTTGCCAAAGTGCAGACTGCCCGTTACTATGGATTCTAGACTTTCTGAAAGTGTAGATAACAAACACTAACAAAAAAAGTGAAGGCAAAATAGATGCTATGAAAAAGATGTACTGGCCTTTTAAAGCATTGATTGTATATGAAAGAAATATAGGAATTTGGCAGCAATATCAAGAAACATTCAAAACTGAATGCTGGTAAGATCAACCCTTTCAAACCCAAACAAAATTAATGTAATAATGGGAAAAATTTTAAGTGACAATATTTCAGTCTTAATAACAGAAATATTAATGTGAGTAAAACAGTCTGGATAGAATATTATGTTAAAGAAAGGAACATTAAGATTGTTTGAAAAAAAAATCATATTCAAGGAAGGAAAAAAGCAGACCAGTAGCAAATCTGCTAGCGGAAGAGTGTGGGTCTGACTATAGAGATGCTGTGGTACAAAATGAAAATTGCCTAAAGATTCAGAAAGATGGGTATTAAAAACACTAAGGAATAGAAAAGAGCCCATCTCTTTTATTGTTTAATCTAGCAACACATCTGTTTTATCCTTAATTGGGATGGACTTGCCTTTTTAAATTTTTTTTACATTGGTAGGAGGCGTAGAGTGTAGTGATTACGGGCATGGCTCCAAACTAAGACTGAGAGGTTTCAGTTCCTAGTTTTGCCTCTTGGTAGCAGGTGACCCAGGGTAAATTACTTGACTTTTAAGATTTTAATTTCCCAATCTGTAAAATGGAGATGGTGACAACTGCATGCATATTAAATGATATAATTCATACCTAGCAGTTCATACAGTGTCTAGTACAAACCAAGTTTTGAACAAATATCAGATATAATTATTACCTGAATTCCTACCTCCCTTGCATAAGTGATTTTGTTACCAAGCCTAAACTCGTTCTGCTTGCCACATGACAGGCCAATAAATCGGGAGATGAGATGTTGGAGCAAGGAATAATGACCTATTTGGAAAGCCAGCAGACCAAGAAGATGGCAGGCTAATGTCCTAGAGAACCATCTTCCCAAAGTCAGCATTCAGGTTCTTTTTATACTAAAAAGGGAAGGGAGTGTGGTTGCAAACATGTTGGTATCAGAATCTTTTGTTCTTGTAGCTGTCCATGCAGGTCAGGTCATGGTGTTCCTGTAAACCTCCAATACGACAAAGTGTTATACTCTTAAAGATCAGAGACTTGAGAATGAGCTCTCCTGTATATTTTAGGCTATAGGCAACATTCTTTTTCAAAAGGTGCAGAACCAGCATGACTAAGCACAGGAAACTGAACACAGGGTTACAGCCAAAGGAACAGATCTAATATGGAGTTAGATTTGTTCTTCCCTATTACAAGTTATTTTAGCAACTCCAAACATGAAAGTAAATGGATTACTACAGTTCATGTTACTTGTTTCTTTGCCCATCAACAAAGGCGTTTAGCACCTACTATTCAAAAGGAAACCCTCACTTCCTTTTATCCTCAGTAATGAGAATTCATAAGTAAATTTGGATCTCCTAAAGGAACAGAGCTTTTCCAGTAAACTTTTCCCAGTCACTTTCTTATGTATTAAGCCTCCAAAAATCCCATAGACAAAACCACTATTTTTGAGCATATCTTTTAAAATATGGTTTATTATACACAGGTACTTAGAAATTGAAAAGATATCAAAACCACCCAAAATAAACTTCTTACTTCATAGTGTCCTCAAAATGTAAATTTTAAGGATGATCTAAAGATGTGTTAAGATGATCTAAAATCCAGTTTTTATTCAGAGGTTTAACCAACCATGTCAATTTCTTTATACAACATGCAGCCCAAAAGAAGAGAAAGAAAACAATCTACCCAGTTACAATGTGTTAAAGACAAATTTTATATGTTATTTTCTGCTTCAACTTTTCTTTGTTAGATATTTATTTGGGTACAAAGCCCAACCAAGGCTGTTTAATCTGCAAATCTGAAATATAAACACAGTAACAAGTCACAACAATAGCTATCATTTATTGATGCCTCACTCTTTGCTAAGGACTTTGCATGCCTCTTCTCACATAAAGCACACAGGAACTCTGGGAGATAAGTATTCCCATTTTATTTTCCCTCCCTTAGCAAGTCACAGAAGGTGAGTAATGTTCCCAAAGTCATCCAAGCATCTTAAGTGGCAAAACCAAAGCTCCCACCCACTTCAAACACTCCTTTACTCCTCTGAGTAGTCACTTTCAAGCCTCAGATTTGTTTCTTCCAACCGAAGTAAATGTCCCTACAGCTCCCCCCGACACATACCAACACACACACTCACATACACTCACATCCACTGAGATTTTTTTGACTTCTGTGTCCGAAGACTTAATTCAGGCCAGATTTTCTCATGATCCACCTTAAGGACCAGCTGAAACATAGCTGTATCTCCTGACGAACTATGAGACTGACTAGACCTTAAAACTATATCCCTGTGTATTCTACTAGTTTGCTAGCAAATGATCTTATATAAATAGTTATTCATTGGATTCTAATGGTATTGCCTTCTTACAGCAGAAGAAATTTGCGTCACAAATGACCACAGACGTTTTCTTTTTCACTTACATTATACAAAGCAATAAACATATGTTGTTCCTATTGCTAACTTGGAACCAAGAACATGCAGTTTCTACTTTCACTGCTGATAAGTCTGTCATATCCTGAAAAAGACAGTGGATTTAGAGTCAGAGCACCTGGGATTTAATCTGTATTCTGCCATTTATTGCATCATGACCCTGGGAAAATCTCTTTGCCTCTCTGTAAAATAAAGGATTTGGGCAAGATAACCTCAGAAATTCCTCTTGGCCCTGAAATTGTATTTGTGCCCAGACCATATTACTAATTTTCAATTTGCTTCAAATTTTGAAATTGTCACTTTATCCTTCTGTATAACCTCTAAATTTTTTTCCTAGGAAAAAAAGTATTTCTGTACTCCTTGCTTAAAAAATAAGTCACATATGAATGCTCTTATTAAGAAAAAAAATTTTGATAACTGCATAATGCTGATTTTGTATAGAATTTAAGTGTATTCAATTTGTTACTAATCTTCAAGGGTTTGGTATAGCACGTACAAGAATCAGGCTGCCTTTGCTGCTCCTGGAACATATAACATGAATCTACTGTGCCATGGGGCCTTGGAGAGATTGAAAACCCTGTATTCATGTCTTGGTGGCCCATGCTGGAATACTGATGGGACACCTGTGAGATGTCCTGCAAAATCCTGGGCGAACAATGAAGAAATTGACATTAAGGAACTCACAGTCTCTCGGGGAACACAGACAGTTAACAAGCATCCTAGTGCCTCCTGTGTTTTAGTGATGGCCAACACTGGAAGCTGTGGGAAATATGGGAATGGACATCAGTTAAGGGAAGGAAGTTAGGAGTAGATTTTTAGAAGAGGTCATGTCAAAGGTGAATTCCAGTAAGACAAGTAAAGTTATACTGAGGGAGGATAAACAATGTTTTGGGAAAAAGTGCCCAGTCCCATATCCTCGGCCTAATGGGGTCTGGTGTACTTGGATGTGTATCAAAGTACATCTATGGGTAATTTTTAATTGCTAGTCTATTTGAAACAAACAAAACACTTGCCACTTCATATCTCTACTATTAGTATCAAAATAAACAGGGCTATGCTGGTGGATTAGTAACACCTAAATGTTCATTTGCTTACTTACTACTTAACTCCCTGCTGGAAAAAACTATCTCCAATTGTTTGTTGTGAAAATATCTTTGGCCCTTTGTACGCTCTTCAGAAATTATAATATTCTTATTTATTCTAATTCTTACCTGTCCTTTCAAGTTGTACTCCTTAAGCTGAAAATCAGAAGCTTTTGTTCACAAATGATATTTAATTTTAAGATTAAAACTGAAGGTCAGATACTCTATCTTGAGATAACTGTGTAACCAGGCAGGACCCTGTGGGGCCTTCCAGGGTCAGACCCCCTCCCCCATGTCCTCTGCTGTGGCTCCTCTCTGAGGTACCTAGATAATGGTATCTCACGCATATTTCCTGAGTTTTTCAGATGCTAAAAACCACCACCAAAGGGAAGAAGTTAACTACTTGAGGATCCAGAACACATGGCTCCCAGACCTTCTAGGTGTTGACCTAGGTGGTGGAGTTGACCACCCTGTTACCTCTACATTAACCGATCAGAGAATTGTGCCTGAGCTGATCATGTACCTTGTGACCCCCCTCCCTTACCTGGCCTTTATATGCTTTGCTGAAACCCTGCTGGGAGTTCGAGATTTTCTTGGGCATGAGCCACCCTATCCTCCTTGCCCAGCCCTGAAATAAACCTTTCTTTGCTCCAAACTTTGATGTCTCAGTTTGTTTGGCCTCACGGTGCGGCAGGCACATGAACTTGTATTCGGCAACAACTACAGTTCTTTGTCCTCAATGATTTCACTATTTGATTATCTTTTAGAAATGCTACCCTATTGAGGACTACTTTTTATACTATCTAATGCCTCATCCAAATGAACAAATTTTAAAAGCCCAGCTGGAGGTGAGTGTTTGCCTTTACGGTCAACTCAGCAGAAGCTTATTGTCTTCATCCTTTTCTTGCTTTTGCTTTTAAATCCCTCCTCGAGGAACTCTTCTCCTTTTGTTTGTTTCTTGATTTGATAGGGCATATTAATGGGCCAGCTGCTGCAACACTGTATACATGTATTTGGAAGAGATGAAACTTCATTTAGAAATTGCTCTGTCCTAACACTTCATAGAGTTGCCGTGTCTTTGTGTCTTTGTGTGTTATTAAAAGAAGCCTCGACCATCCACAGAGGTCTCTTCCACCTCTGAGCGACATGGGGCACCAGCCTTGGCTGTGATCCCCATTGTACAGCTTTACTCCAGCATCTCTAGAGATGAGAGGAATAAAAAACAGAAAAATGTTCATTAAAATCTTTATGTGTGTATCTTAGAATTAAGGAGGAAAAATATTCTGGAAACTACTTTTAAAATCAAATCTGTGCACATATTAATATGTCAATGTGTTGCTCTAAAAAAGGAAGCCTGTCTTTTAAAAACATTTGAAATATTTTGAAATATTTTGTTGAAGCAAAATGGATTCCTGATATAAAGTAATAAAGTCACTCAGGGTTTTTAATAAAAAAAATAAATGAAAAAGAAATAGCAGTGGGGGTTGAAGAGGTTGGTAAAACAAAGTTAAGATATTAGCAAATCTTTTATTCTTTTGATAATTATACTAATTCTTGTCCAAATGTATTCAGAATATGAGAAATAAGAGAGAAATGCTATAAGAGAACAGTAAAGGAAGTATGGAAATCCCTTCTCAAAATTCAATCCTGCTTTAAGCTTGAGGCACATCTATTTTCTTTCCAATTAAGTGTTCATTCCTTTTAATGAGTCAGGAGTTTCAAAGGTACTGGAGCCTTTCAACACTGTGGTTAAAAGTGCAAATTCTAGAACCAGACAACTGCAACTCAAAGGCCAGCTTTGCCACTTACTGGCTGTGTCACTTTAAAAAATTTGCTTAACTTTTCCAACTCTCAGTTTTCATAAGTATAAAATGAAGATGAGAATAGGTGTATCGTGAAAGTTAAAAAATTAGTAATTCACTCGAAGCACATAGCAAAGACTCTGGCACACAGAAAATATTCAATATGTTAACAATTATTAGCAGATAAATAAGACATATTAGTTTCCTTACTAAGCTCAAGACCACCTACAGAATGATCGTGGTGCTTGTCCATTAGAGCCATCGGTGGCATGTGAGCATGTGTCAGGGTAAACATACATGAACCGGAGACGGTAAGTAAATATCATCCTGATTTTTAGACCATCTATGATATCCAACTATTTTTTGTTCTGGGCAATACATTTAATTGTGATTTTTGTTTACTATATCCACAAGCCCAATTTATTTTAGAAACTTGGATTTGAAATATCATTTTTAAGTTTAGAACAGAACCACAGATGAGAAATTTGGTACCACTGTTCTATACTTCAAAAATTATGGCCAGAGGCATATTATAACTACGAGCAGAAAAATTACTGTAATAATAATTCATAACTCAACACATTAAGGTTTTATATCACCTAAATAGCTAATGAATTCATGGAATCAGTCTGAAAGTACAAAGATTGCTAAATATGAAATATGATTAAATAATGAGTCATTTTTAATATCAAAATTGATATGCTATAATTCTTTCATTTGTAAACTAAGACAAACTATAAAGAGTCAAAGAAAAATGTTTCCATTAAAGTGTAAAGAAAGAAGGAAAATAAGTGTCTGTTTTAGGTGGAGCCGTGCACATTATAAGTGGTTAGTAAATATTTGCTGAATTGAACCAAAATACACAAAGTAAGGTTCGGAATAACTAGAGTAGATTGAAGAACAAAGTGAAGAATAAAGACAGTGTCCTGTTTAAGGGCGAGAGGCCAGTGGGGAGAATAATAGTTCAGTGGTAGAGCATACGCTTAGTGTGAACGAGATCCTTGGTTCAGTCCCGAGTCCCTCTGTTTAAAAAGAAATGGTGAAAGGCTGTTTGGGGAAGTTTTAAAACTGGATCCATAACCCCGGTCCTGTGGAGAACATTGAATTTCTAATTAAATTTCCAATTTTGCAAAGAAAGCCAGCTGCATTCAGCATGCATTATGTTAACTTTTAAACTTTTATTCATGAATTTTCACCACTCCAGGTTTCCATATTGCCTCCTCCGTAAAAGGGTATGACCGCATTCTTCTGTGCTGCTGTAAACCCTCTGAATCAGGGGCACCTGATGGCACTTGTCAACAAGCACGTCCCGGGGTCCATATCAGGCCTCCTGAGTCGAAATCTCAGCCTGGGCTTGGGCAGCTACAAGTTTAAGATGTTCCCCCTTGTGGTGCCTTTGGCAGACTAACCTCTGAGAGCCGCTGATCCTCAGAGTGCCCATTAATGAAGGAGAAGAGGGAGCCCCCAGGAGCATCAAAGAGTAAAGCTAAGGCATCCTTTCCCCTTGGGACAGAGTTCAGAGATCTAATGTTTTGCTAAAAATTAAAAAAATAAAAATAAAATAATAAGAATACCTAGATAGATGGAAGTAAAAATAAATGATATTACATAATAAACTGTTACTGCCTCTAGCATCAAGTAAAAATTGTGGAAAATAATATTTTCTCAGGTGATTAGTGTATTACAGGCTTGGAAGTTTATGATTATTCCTTAGAATTTAGGCCTCTCATCACCATATATCCATGACTTTGCTACTGTGTCTATATTTTTGGTTTTCAAATCCATACAGAGCACACGCTCTATGGTCCAGCATTGTTATCAGTTACAAATTCTAACATGTTTAATAATCAAGCAGCAGATTCTGAGTTTCCATTCCCAACATATGTTCCTACTGGTTTATCAAAAGAAGGAATAACAGAAAATGCCCTTTCTTCACCTAGTATTCTGTCTTCAAAATAAGAATGTGAGCAGAAGAATGCACCTCTGTTTGAATCAATTCTATTTGGCTACTTGGCTGCCTTATTACAGTTAAAGTGAAAAGCCTCACACAAAATTATTCATTACATGTAGAAAAGAAGTCCAAAGATGCAAGGGAAAAATAATTCAGAAAGTATTAATCTCAGAATTCATTTTCTAGCAGAAATAAAAAAAAAAAACTGCTGAGATAACTTAATGCTCCTGAATTTTCAAAAATAAATGCTTTGGATAATAATTTTATCTGTTTTTTTTCTTTTCAGAATAGAATATAGTATTACCACTGGCTCAGCTCCAGGAAAAATAAAGGAGAGTCATCTTTGCTCAATGTAGCAAAGACCCTGAGATATTTACAAAAATGCTACCCACTGCTGTAGGAGTCTTAACTACTTTTGAGCAGTACCATAGAAGGAGAAATTTGAAACTAGAAAGAAAAACACTAACATTTTGAATTAGGTTCAGTGGTTTTTTTCTGCTGGCAAGCAAGTATTTCCTGACTCCTTATAACAGAAATTTATTTGATTTTTCAAAACTCCAGTGCCTAAGTCTATTACATTTTTACCAAAGACCTGCTTGGATACAGTGTTCCTTTTTTAAAAATATTTCTTGGGGGAGGTTAATTATTTTTGTTTACTTATTATTTGTTTATTTTTTTTAATGGAGGAACTGGGGATTGAATCCAGGACCTCATGTATGCTAAGCATGTGCTCTACCACTGAGCTATACCCACTTCCCCCATGGTGTTCTAATAGGTACCTAAATTGGAGTCTGAAAAACAGATTGTTTTTTCCTTTTTTCTTCCCCCTTTCTTTCATTTTTCTCTTTTCTTTTCCTTTCTTTTCTTTTTTTCTTGCTAGTTCTATTGTCTCACAAATCATTTGTCTTTTTTGATCCTCATTTTGTAATTGTCTTTATTCACTGATTCAACAAATAGTTATAAGCTTAATATTTGGCACTATGTTAGCTATAGTAGGTAAGGGGGGAAAAAAAAGATTCATTCCTTCAAAAAGTTGATCCCTTAATACCCCCAATACCTTCCAGACATTGCTTTAGAGAAATCAGTTTGAGCCAATCAAGTTCAAGGCTCAGGATATCATATTCTAGTCCATGCTGCTCTTACGCCGAACACTAATGTGATGTATAACTGCCCTGTATTTTCATAACCCATGACCATGCATTGAAATTCATTGCTTATCCACGTACCACCCTTATTTTGTGCATGGAAAATGTCTCTCAAAAGCAGCCTCTGAGCTACCAGCAAATTAGCAAACTGCAACCCAATGTGTATTTCTTTGGAGTTTTGATGTGGAATTAATATATTGAAGTTTATAGCCATCTATAGCACATGACTATAAATACTTTTTATTTATGTTACCAGTCTGTCACTTTAGCTTATCAACAAAAATACTGCTATTTCAAAATCTATGATAGTAGCCATTGAAGGTTGGTTGTAGGAATTTAGGCCTTTAACCAAATTTTGGAAGCGATTATGCTTGAGTGATGAAGGCTGGGTACAGATGCCTTGCCTCAGCAGGTTGCTGCTGATGCTTCTTTGTGGACCCTCTAAATGGGCCTGAACCACCTGGAAGGTCTACCTGATTTTTATCAAAAATCAGAAATGCTGGAGAAGTGATTCTGTAAACAGGTCCACAGACTCAAAGTAAAGGCCGCTGTGACTGGGAGATGCAGCAGAGTCAGGAACCAGAGGAAGCTATAAAAAATGGGAGCAGCTCAGAAATAAGTTGGACCAGCATCCATAATCATCTAAGTCTTGTCCCGAATGGACATTAGGCGGGGGTATTGGGTTGACTTAAAGGTAAAGCACTAGAGTGAATAGTTTTGGTTCATAGCTTAGAACAAGAGAGTAAATACTGGTCCTGTTCATAATATCAATAATAAAGGGTATAGTCTTATAAAAATTTTACCTTCATTTACCCTCACAAAGTGTAAACAATTATTATCAGTCTTTTAAATGGTTCAACAATACCCTGTTTTCTAGGCATTATCCAGGATAATCCATCTTATTTATACATGCCTCCGATATTTTGAGGTGAAACTATTCTGAAAAGCTAATAAGCTCTGAAAGTACAAACCTTCAATCCAATTGACAATGACAGAATTTTTACTTTTCTCTGCCTACGTTCTGAGGAACCTATGTTACTTACAGAAATATAATACATTGAAGATCTACAGATTTTAAGCACTTCATATTTTCTAATTTTTAATTTTTATTTTTATATTAAAGAAAGAATTACTCTCCCATCCTCTAGTATAAAGACCAATACCCAGGTATTTTAAAATTAAGGAACGTTTATTCTTTGAGGATAATGTCCGTTTCTCTATATCTTACTGATAAAAGCATAAATTCAGAACTTCATGTGCTAAAATAATAACAATAATTTTCTTTTGCCAAATGTGCCCCATTCCTCATCTATTCATTTTTCTGTCTGTTAACAACTGTAGCAATGAAGTTTTCTCATGTATAAGAACGAGGAGAAACCAGCCCTCACACTCTTCTTACCCAGTCCCATGAATATCTCTCAGAAACATAGAGTGTGTTAGGCTTAGAATATTTTTAGTAAAATGATACATACTTATGTTACTGCATTCCTGACTTTTTTTCCTAAGCACTTCAGTGTGACTCCCAAGACTCACAAGGCTATCTCAAGGAGACGGGCTGCACTGGCCTCCAACATCTCCAAACTTGATGGTAACCCAGGTATCTGTGGGCTCACTTTTGACTTGGACTGTCCTTAACCACTGCATCTCCAGCCTATGGTGTGTCTGTTCCTCCCAAGTTCTATAACTCACTAAATTTGCTTAGTTAAGATATGTTCATTTGGAAACAGCAGAAACCACAATTCAAACTGGCTTAAATAATAAAAGCAAATGTATAATTTGCATAACAGGATGTTCATAACTAGAGTGGGTTTCAGAATTGTTTGATTTAGCAGCTGAACAATGTCTTTAGAGAACCAGAATCTTTCCATCTCTCCATTCTCCCCTCCCTAGTTTCAGCTTCAACCAGAGTTTGTGGTTATAGGACTGCTGTCAGAAACAATCAGGACTACATAGTTTCTTATTCAAGATCAGTGAGGGAGAAGTTGACTTCCTTCCATTTAAGAATAGGAAGAACTTTCCCAGATGCCTCCAGAAACCCGTACTTGCATCCGTACTTAGCACTATGTGTAGATTCTTCATTTAATTTTCACAACAATCTTGTTAAATAGGTACTATTCCTATTCTCATTTTGCAAATGCAGGTGCTGAGGACAGAGAGGTTAAGTCCCTTGTTACAGATCATCCAGCCGGTAGTGAAGCAGGGGCAGTCTCTTTACCGAAAACATGGCAAGTGGAGATGGGTTCTTGCGTACAGACTGAAACTAAAGTAATGCACTTTCTCTGGGAATTAGTGTCATAAGATTAGGTACAGCAGTAGTACTAGTAGCATTGCTTAACTACATTATAGATGAAATGGGGTCCACCCTAGGATTCTAAGGATTCTTTCCAAAAACCATTTCTATGTGGAAGAACATTCTTAAGTTCAAAAAGACTGACTAAAAAGAAAAATTTAGAATATGCAACTTAGTCAGCAGTTTAAGACAGCCTGCTTTGTACCAACTGGGCCCAAGATGGCAGAAGATTTGACTTCCAGTAGACCTTGAGCCTCATTATAGGCTCATTGTAATACATTAGCAGCTAAACGACTCACCCACAGGTGCCATGACGGTTCCCAGGCTGACCACAAAAGGCCAAAAACTGGGCAGGGAACAAATTCCAGGAAATCCCCACCTCTTCCCCAAAATGGAATAATCCTCCCACTTGTTAGCATATGAAATTACCCAGCCCATAAAAACTAACCACCTTCTGGACCTTAGGGCCACTCTCATCTTCTGAGATGACCCCATGTCCTGGGAACCCTCTCCCTTCTGAGAAGGACTGGGTTCTGTTTATGGAATGTGTAACTCTCTAAATAAACTTGCTTTCACTATATTCTCACTCTTGGATTCTTTCCTGCTCAAGACAAGAACCTACCCTCTGGTAACAAAACCAAACATTAAGTTAAAAACATTCCAATTTCCTTAAACCCAAAGAAAACACTCAGACTTCAGGAAATTGCCTGGACTATTACTGGTGGTATTCTGATGAATTATTGGTTATTTAGTGACAAAAATTAGTGGGGAAAGTCATCAAGTTTCTTGATTTCAAATATGCCTCCGTAGAGTTGAAATAAATTTCTAGGCTTAAAGTGGAGCCACTCCTGTCAAGGCGTCACATCAGCCCACTGACACTCAGATAACTTCTGAGTCGCTGTAAAGGCTCTGCTTGACCAGAAACACAGGGTATCCATTGAGCCCTTCCCCAAACGCCAAGCTAACTCTGAGGTCTATGCATATTTCCTTGTTCCACCTCATCCCAAACAAAGTTGACTATGTCGCCCCAGACAATCAGATACTTTGTTTGTCTCTTCCTTTTTCTTTATTGTTGATCCCATAAAAGCTTCTTGCCTTCTGCCCCATTTAGCAGTTCTACAAAAAAAAAGACTGCCCATTTCATGAAGTGTTAAAGTTTCTTTGTATCACCTACATTATCTTCATTTTTTTTTAGCAGTAGGAATAAGTAAGTAGGCACAAAGGGTGTTAAGGGGTGAATATGAGTGAAAAACAAAACCAACAAAACAACTAACTAGAAAAAAATGAATAGTGGGAATGCAGTTAAAGACAACTTAAGAGTGAAAAAAATGCACTAGTTATGCAATCTGAAAGACTGGCTGAGGGAATGAATTAAATGATGAAGTTGATGGGAAAAAAATTATTTTTACAGATATTTTATCCACCCCGAAGGTTGAGAGCATGTATGGCATCCAGGAGAAATTTGCAAGAACCAAAATGGTGACATTAAAATACGTGTGAAGTTTTCCCAGCAACAGCTTCATGGAGACAGGGATGAATCTCAGAAGTTTCTTGAAGGGAAAAGTAAATTTAGCCAAGTGAGATGAAAGTAAAATGATCAAAGATTGCCCCTGATTTGCTTGCTCAAAGGCAGTAACAATAATGGGTGGGAAAGATGAGAAGAGAAACTGAAACTCTTTTTTTTTTCCTTTTTTTCATTGTGGACAGTCAGAAATACAACCTTGTCCCTGACAGCTGAAAGAGGTCAAATCTATAAGGGTAGAATTAACGTGGGCCATGTACGATTGTGACTAAAGCAGATCAAATGATAGAAGATTATAAGCTTCCATTTAAAAGATTTGGTTAAAAAATATCAGTTTAGAAGATCGGCTGTCATGAAATTAGCATCCAGATTAAAAAATGGAAAGGATAGTAAAGAAGAATAAAATAGGAGAAATTAAAGACAAAAAAAAAAACAAATGTTGTAGGAAGAGCTTTAAAATTGTATCACAATTGAAGTCAGAATATTCTAAATCAAAAAAGTTGGGATTATTGTTTATTAAACTTGTTACTAATGATCTTTTTATTATAACAACACAAAAGCTAAGGAAAGTAGCAGATTTAAACGTTTCTATCAGTATAATAGTGGTCATTAAAAGAAAATAACTTCTTTCTTATCTGATAAAATTTCCTTTGAAAACAAAAAGACATATTTGTTTATTTCCCAGTATAATAGACTCTTCTCATGTTCATGTCAATAAAACCATGTAAGTTATCAAAGTTTTTTGCACAGGGTATTTCTTAATTTCTGGATTCTAGTTTATGTTAAATCTTGTCATCTTAAATAAAATTTCCAAAGATCAGATAAATATTCTATTATTTCAGATTGAAAGCCAACAACTAAATTGTTAAAAAATATTTTTACAGAGGACTAGAAAGTTAGTTCTGGGGTGTTTTATGAATTTAGCCCATTTTAGTCAACTTTATTAGATTGATGGGGAAAGAAACACTCTGGCACCCCGGCAATGATTATGGATTTGATACGCTATATTTGTTGAATATTCCAATATTCCACACAAGTTATTAACAGCAGCCCAGAATGCAATATCCCTGAAGTACTGCTTCAGTGATTTTTTCACATAAAATTTTTATGAACTTCAAAGTAAAACTGATATGTTATTGGCACTTTCTTTCCTCTAATGTAAGAATTTGGAGGGGAAAATCAGAAAACACAATTTAGAATGTAGTATTACAGTAAATAACATTTACAACAAATGGCAATCCTAAATATACAAATTATGATAATCAGTTACTTGTTTATAGTGGTAATAATGATAACTTTAAAAACAAGTCTATACTTTCACATTTTTTCCATCTGCCTTCCATAAATCATTATTGTATTTGTTTTACACGTAGGAAACTGAAGTGTCAAGTGATTTGTCCAAGGTCATTCATGCATCTTCAAACTGAATAACTTACTGTGTTTGAAGTGATCACTCAGGAATTATAATTAAAAACGTTCTTCAATGGATATGAAAGTCCATAGTTTAATAGTTTGTACACACATATCCACTGTTCCTCCTGTATAAATAATTTAGTCATCTCAGCTGGGGGGCTGACTCTGGTACTGGTAGCAAAAGTAGTGAGAGCCAGTCTCAACTGTAATTTTAATGGTATGCTTTTGAAAGGTTCCATGTGTAATGGTATTTCCTAAGTTAATGGAAGTTGACAATATTTCATTAATTAGTACCTGTCAATTCCAGAGGATTCTGTCTTGCCATTCTGAGATGAGATGGGGGAGTATCTTAGCTCTTTGTTCAGAAATTCTTCTTTAATCAGAGCTAATGGTTAACACTGATTCTTGGAAAATATTAGGACATGCACATTAACTTTGTTTCTCAAAATAATAGTAATTTTTTTTCATATTTTTGCATTTCACTTTTAATGTTAAAATAAAGGAACTTATTTACACAATAGAAACAGACTCACAGACATAGAGAACAAACTTACAGTTACCAGGGGGAATGTGGGTGGGAAGGGATAAATCGGGAGTTTGAGATTTGCAGATACATAAAATATAAACAAGTTTATGTTGTATAGCACAGGGAAATATATTCCATCTCTTCTTAGTAACCGATAATGATAAAGAATATGAAAAGGAATATATGCACATATACATATGACTAAAACAGTGTGCTGTACACCAGAAATTGACACAACATTGTAAACTGACTACACTTCAATAAAAAATATACACTTGTCATTCAACATGTTGGTATTATTGATGCGGTAATTTCATGTCTTAAAGAAATAATCATATATGTGGGCACTGAAATGTCTATGTATGCTCATCATAGCATGTTTAACAATGTAAAAAATCCTAAGTGTGTCACAACAGAGAGTGGTTAAATACATTCCTAGAGCCATGAGCCATAGAATATTATTGCACTATTAAAAATGATCTTAAAATCTTTTTGTGATATGGAAAAATTCTTAAACTGCATTGTTGCAAATGAAAACCAGGGCTCTAAAGGGAATATACAACATGACCTAAGCCACTGTAAAAATTATATGCATAAATTAAATACTAGAAACACTCCAATGTTAATAGAATTTTTTTTCAGTGTGGTAAGAATAGTGAATAATCATCACTTTCTTCTCTGTACTTATCTGGATTTCTGAATTGCATTGAATGCATATGCATTTCATTTGTAATCAGAAGCATGATACTTTTAAAAAATGACTATTGTTCTTGATATAAACTTGTAAAAACTAAATCAGATTTTTTGTCACTATTCATATTCAGAACTAGTCACTTCTGTGACTATACATAATTTTAATTCCTTCTGAATGCAGAAAATAAGAGGCAACGTCAAAGAAAGCCATAATCATTGTTATTTTCAATAAGATCATTTCATAGCTTAATGCTTCTTGAGCACTTTCAGAAAGCATGGATCTTCCTAAAGTCTGTGAAACATGTCACAAATGATGTATAAAAGGAAAAATGTGTTTCGTATTGACAGAATACAGAGTTCATGCTTTCCTGCTTGAGGTACATACATAGTTTACTTTGCAATATGAGTTTTATTTCAAGGATAGAAGGTAGGAATTTTCTATTTTAAAATTCACATAAAATGTAAGAGTTTTTGAAGTTTTTGGAAGAAAGTCAATGACTAGAAAAAATGATACAAGATTGTATTCAAATAACTGAGTAAAAACTTTTATTGCTCTCTGCAAAGAGAAATATTAGATTAATGCGGATGCCTTGTGAATGTCAACTTGACATTCGTCCATCGCTGTATTAGTTTCTTAATGTTGCCAAACAAATTACCACATGCTTTGTGACTTAAAACAACAGAAATGTCTTGAAAATTGAAATCTAGCTGTCTTCAGGGCCATGCTCCTTCTTAAGGCTCTGGAGAAGAAGTCCACCTTGCTTTTTCCTAGTTTTTGGTGGCTGCCAGAAATCCTTAGAGCAATCCTTTGAGCTCCCTGGCTTACAGCTTTATCATTCTAATTTCCGCTTCTTTTTTATTCACATGGCTGCCTTCCCTCTGTGTCAGTCTGTGTAGAAAATTTCCCCTTCTAATGTACCCACTCTAATCCAATACGACCTCATCTTAACTTGATTACATCTGCAAAGACTGTTGCTAAATAAGGTCACATTCATGGGTACCGGGAATTACGACCTCAACCTATCTTTCCCGGGACACAAATCAAAACAGTACTCCCTCTCTCTTTTCTGTCCTTCTGTTCTTGTTTGTGTCCTTTCCCTTCATTTTTCCTTCCTTCTTTCCAGCCTGCCTGACTTCCTTCCTTCCTTCCCTCCTTCCTTCTTTCCTTCCCTCCTTTCTCCCTTCTTTACTTCCACCCTTCCTTCCACAAATGAAACACTTTCTTCTCTTGTTGTCTTTGAACCTACAACCTCCCGGATGTTTTTATACCTCACTGACTGCTTGCTCTCAGTCTCCTTGCTGGAGTCTACTTTACTGGTCAGCCCTCAAAATTTGCTGGGCCCAGCACTTGATTCACAGCTTCTGTATCTTTAGAATCCTTAGATTTTCTCCTTGATCTCTTATCTCATTTCTAGGCTCTAAATGCCACCTACAAAACCTTGTATTTTAAAATTGCTTGGGGCTGGCTATCAGACAATCCAACTATGCACTACTATGCACTCACGCCCTGGATAATGTTATTAATATCAGGCTTTCAATCATTACTTAACAGCAAAAAATTCTCATACTTTTCCATCTCTGTTCTGTTTTCTGAACGACAACTCGTTTTCCACCTGCCTGCTGAGCATCACCATTTGGTGTCTCACAGGCTTCTCAAAATAAACAAGCTCAAAATTCATTATAAAGGGCTCTACCTCCCCTTCCTAAGAGGTTCTCTCCTTTAATGTTTTCCATCTCAGGTATGGTTTCCACTCAGTTGCTGGTTGACCTCACTTAGTTCAGACTTTAACCCTGTTTCTCCTGGTTTGCTTCTAAGTCTTGGTAGAGAAGAAGACACCCCAAGGAGCCTAAAAACAGGGACCAGGAGAGTGGAGAGTTATGGGAGCAAAGGGAAGGGTGTCTTAAGAAGAGATTCATCAGCTGTTTTAAATGGTGCAACATTTCTTACAACGAAAAATTAAAAAAAAAACTTCCTTTAAATGGAACAATGGTTGAAGTCAGCATTGACTTTAGAGGGTGGGTTTTTAATGGAGATGCTGTGACAAAAAGGGTCGAGGCATAAATGGAGCACAAGGAAGTAGAAAAGGGATGACACCTCAGGTCAGCTCTTTGGATGAACTTGGCAATGAAGGCAAGTTGAAAGCTACGGTGGTGGCTTGATAGGAGGTTTGGGTTGCAGACATAACTTGGTTGTTTATTTGTTTCTATTGTTTTTAATTTGAAAGAAAGTATATTTGAATGTTGATAGGGCGGCCTCGTAGAGCCATCAGAGGTTGATATAAAGGAGGCAGGATACTTGCTGGAGCAAAAAGCCTAAGATTGCAGATTGGGGTGGAATCCAAAAATGTTATGATAGATTTGTCCCCTGGTCAAAAGACTTGCACCTCTGAGATTGAAATAGAAGACTTCGTCTCCTGCAATGGGTGCAGGTTCAGATAAATTTATGGACTAAGTGTTGGGAAGATGAGAGGCTGTCTGATGTCTCCTTTTTCTGTTGGTCAGTGTGAGGGAAGGTGATCTGGTGGAAGTGATTGGTAAGGGATGGGGCGTCATGTTTGTGGTGAGTGAAGAGGATGAGAAATCATTTCCTGAGAGACTGGAAAAGTAAGCTGATTAGAGAAGCCTGGAAGGGTATCTGGCAGTGTTGGGGCCCAAACTGCAACTGGTAATCATAAATTCATAGTGATATCAATGTGCCTGTTTTTAAATCTATTGCTGTGATCTAGACTGCTAATATACTGTGTAAGTGTGTTAAGGAAGTTGGAGAGGTGGTACGATAGCCTTGAAAATAGGCATACTTTCGCCATATAAGCAGAGATGCCAGATGAGCTGGACCAAGATGCCATCTTTGGGCAGCAATGACCTGTGCATGACCAGTGCAGCTCTCCACCTCCCTCCTTTTCAGCTTTTCTAGCTTGTTCTCCTCCTTTCAAATGACGTATTTTTTCCCTTAGATTTACTTTGGCTTGGGACCCAAGTTGTAGTACCAAGTGGCTTTGCCTGTTTCTACTTTATTCCCCTAGTGGGGATTCATAATTAACTCTCACATGGCAATCTTAATTTTCCTCTTGGAATATAGATTACCAAATCAGGTCAATCATGTCCATACTTTAACAAAATCAGTTTATGATTCGGATGATTCATTACCACAATTAAGAAATGTCAGTGTTGCCACTATGGAAAACAGTATAGAGATTCCTTAAAAAACTGAAAGTAAACTCACCCTATGATCCAGCAATTCTACCCATGAGCATATATCCAGAGAAAACTCTGACTCAAAAAAACACATGCACCCCAGCATTCATAGCAGCACTACAATAGCAAAGACATGGAAGCAACCTCAAAGTCCATCAACAGATGACTGGATAAATAAAATGTGGTATATTTACATACAGTGGAATAGTACTCAGCAATAAAAGATGAAATAATTTGCCATTTGCAGCAACATGGATGGACCCGGAGATTGTTATACTAAATGAATTAAGCCAGAAAGAGAAAGAAAAACACCATGTGATATTACTTATACGTGGAATCTAAAAAAAGGGATACAAATGAACTTGTTTACAAACAGAGGCAGACTCACACACATAGAAAACAAACTTATGGTTATCATGGGAAAAAAAAGAGGGTGGGAAGGGATTAATTATTGGAAGTTTAGGATTTGCAGATACTAATTACTATATATAAACCAGATAAACAACAAGGTCCTACTGTAGAGCACAAGAAACTATATTTAATACCTTGTAATAGCCTATAATGAAAAAGAATATGAAAAGGAATATATACATATGTATATGTATAACTGAATTACTATGCTATATACCAGAAATTAACACAACATTGTAAATTGACTATACTTCAATAAAAAAGAGAAAAAAAGGAATGTCTTAATTTCTTGTTTTCCCCTAATTTTATGACAATTCATTATTCTTAGTTGTGACCAATTAATGAGAAGAAAGGTAATAAAAATAATCTTAAAATTTACAAAGGATGTATGAAGATTAAGTTAAATTGTTTTCCTTAACCTGTATCAGGAACTTCTAGAGAAAAACTTATGAGTAACTTACCGTTAATTAGCTCAGTTTGTGCAAAGTAAACATACAGTACTTTCAACTGTGAAACAAATCACATCCTGTTAATTAGCCTGGTTTACACAAAGTAAACACACAGTACTTTTGACTGTAGCTGTAACAGTTTAAAAATGAAGTGTGATTATATAGCATTTCATCCTTCGCGTTTTCCGTGCTGCAGGACCAAAATGCTGAGTAAAGAAATCCTGAATCCTTTTTTCCCAGTTTCTCAAACTGGTTCCACCCAAAAGATTTCAAAAATCCACTTTACAAAATTGAGTGGTCATAGGAACATATTAAAAGAAAAATCACTAATCTGATTAGAAACACATATTCCTGAACATCTTTTGCTGAAACCTAAAGAACATTTCTATTTCTTTTAGTCTTATAATCCTTCTCTGTTCCTTAAATCTATCCAGATTTTCTTATGCTTCAATTATTTCTTTCCTGGGTACATGCTAAAAGCCTGCGAAGCAGAAATTATCTTTTAAATACTCCCTTCTAGAGGAGACTAAGGGAGTTAATTTCTGATCTTTAATAAGGCCTTTGCCACAAGTCAGGCCAGAACTAGTCAATGTTGGGGTCTCATGCCCACCAGTCACGTCAGTGTCAAGTGTTTGCACTCTGCTGCCTTAAAGACAACAATAAAATTAAAACAGTAATGATGATAATGCTGCTTTTCACTGAGCACCTGTGAATCAAGAACTCTCCTTAACACTGGTTCATTTAATTCTATTTAATTCTGAAAGCAAAACATTCTGGGATTCAATGGCAGGTTAGCTCTGGTTGTATGACTCCCAGAGACTTCTGAGTAAATGCTCATCATTCTAGTTCCATACCTGGGAGTTCCTGAATCTGCTTGGACCAGGCTCCATTAGCCTGGGGAGGCTGGTAATAATAAGATGAGAAGTCCATTCAAGCCTGGCTATATATCAGGCATACAATAATTCTGGGATCACTACAGGGCAACAGGCTCAGGTAAAAAGGTTTTTAGCATGTTTTGTGACAAGGCTGTTTTGTAAGATGACCCCAGTCTTATATATGTAAGGCCACATCTGTAAGAAAACACTAAACACTCATACCTCCTGGAGTTCTGATGTTACTTCGTAATACCTCAATGTATTATCGACCCCGTATATTTGTCCTGCCCCAGTTCTGCCAGCACCACATTGTCTCCTATCTTACCTCCAGGGCTGAAACATCTCCCTCTGCATTGGATGTTCATCTGCCATGTATCTTCACCATATGACTTCTTCTGTACCCTTTAGATGAGAAAATTCCATTTGATGTGGCCAAGTGTTTTCCCTAATTAGATCTTTCCATTGATCTGAGCCTACTGTTAGCACATGTATATAGAATGCTTACACAGCATTACTATGCTGATTCAACAGCTACTGTTTGTTTCTACATCTTCAGTTTCCTAATCATCAACTCCTGAGCCAGCCTTTTGAGACTCGGGGAGGCCAGAGAGGCTAAAGCAAAAGTCTTTTAACTTCAAAGGACAGGGACACAGGGCTCGTATGCCGTTGCAATCTCCCCTTTTCTCTGATATTCCTCAATCTTAAGGGGGACAGGTAGACAACAATAAAGGGAATACAGTTTTGGATAGAGAGATTAATCGTAAACTTGGCAGAGAAACTTGGGTTTAGAAGAACTCCTTTTCAAAAGCAGTGTTAATCAGCTCCGAAATGAGGAGAATTGGTGTGAGGTTCCCACAAGAACTAACTTCCGTTCCACACAGTAAAAATGGACTTAAAACATGGTTTTCACTTTTCCCAATAATTACCAAGACTTCAGTAGTGGAAATGGATGTTAGCTAAATTATTTGGGCTTCCTGCAAACTCGTACTTTCCAGATGATGTGGATGATGGCTTCCAGTTTTATGGTCTGGAGACTATTTCTGTAGTTTTTTTGTACTATTTAGGTATAATTTAAGCAAGCTTCATCTCTATGCCTCCTGTAATGTGATAAGAAGAAAGTCTGAATTTATCGGCAACTACTAATTGTCAGATTCTGTTTTATACATTTGCACATGTAATCCAAAAGAACAGGCATCTGCTAGAAGAGTCAAACAGAGTCATGTAGGAAGTAAACATACTCAGTTGGTTCTGTAATTAAGGATTAAGGCCATGCAGTGTGTCCTGCAGGCTGACTTAATGGACTTGACAAACACATTACCTTTAGGCTACTTGCCGCCACATGCCAGCCTGTCTGAAACGTTCATGTAGTGTTTAAAAATTTTTTTTTTTACTGAAATTGAAGTCCACTGCTCTACTCTATGACTACATGTGTGTCTCTGTAGCTCTTTTTCATACCTACCAAGTGCTCTAATTTGGTAGAGAATATCCCAATGGGAAGAGAACGGACAGTTCTATCAGGGCCAAACGCTCAGCTTCCCAGATCATGGAAATTTTCTACTATAGATGGACTTGAGTGCTCGCTTCGGCAGCACATATACTAAAATTGGAACGATACAGAGAAGATTAGCATGGCCCCTGCGCAAGGATGATACGCAAATTCGTGAAGCATTCCATATTTTTCAATAAAATATGTTAAAAAAAATAATAAAATAGATGGACTTGAAGGCCTAGACGAGCCATAAAGGGAAAATAATATTGCATTTTTCTTTACATACTATCAGTATTTCATTTTGGAATATGTGTGGGGAGCAACTAGAAATATTTTACAATTAGAATTAATTTAATTTAATTTTATAGTTAACTTTTAACAGCATTTTCACGGTACTTTGGAAACAAAACCAAGTATTTGTATTCTATCTGGTTTACATATGAACTTTAATGACAGGCTTTTTACAGAGGTTAATTATTTTTGTAATCGACAAAGTTCTATGAGTCTAAAAATTTTTAATGGTTACTCAGATACATATCAAATTTGAATATAAGATCATTTAAAATTAAAAACTCTTATTTTATATATGCATTTTTAATTAAAGTACAATCAGTTACAATGTGTCAATTTCTGGCATACAGCATGATGTCCTAGTCATGCATATATATATACATATATTCATTTTCACATTCTTTTTCATTAAAGGTTATTACAAGATATTGAATATAGTTTCCTGTGCTATACAGAAGAAACTTTTTAAAATCTATTTTTGTATATAGTGGCTAACATTTGCAAACCTCAAACTCCCAAATGTATCCCTTCCTACTCCCTTCCCCCCTGTAACCATAAGATTGTTTACTATCTTATTTTATATATGCATATTTAACAAGGGAGAATCTAAGTTATTACCTTAAGTAAATACTTCTAGTTGATAGTGAATTTTTAAAAAGAAGAAGAAACTGGCTGACACAATAAAGAGTTTGTTTATATATGATCAAAGTATATAGTCTGACTCTACCAGCTATATGACTTGGGCAAACCACTTAGCTTCTAAGGACCTCATTTTCCCATGAGAGACTTGGCTCACATCATCTGTGATCTCTGGAACTCTAAAATTCTAATATACTAAAGATGAGAATGGCTGATTTAATCCACCTCTAAGCCAGAAAAGTATTTAAATAGTTCTCAACAGATAGAGATAGTGTATCATGTTTAAAAACAAAAACAAAGCTCATGAAATGAGGGAAGTTTCTCCTGAACTTCTGGTACCTTCCATCATCTTGAAGTTGCTCCCTGCATGAGGGAACAACTATGGATCTAGTAGCTTGTAGACAGATTTCATTCTTGGAACACTTCCCCTCCTGCTGGTATCCAAAAATTTAAGCTATATGATTTATGGATATAGTTTGAGTTCAACTCAGATGCAGCTGAATGGAGAAATAATGGCATTCTTCATCTTTCAGAGTTTCAGCCAAGGTTTTTTTTTTTTTTTTCTTTTTTTTACTTTTTCTTGGGGGCAGAGGTGGTGTAGTCCTGAACCATACACAAAATTCAAGAGACTTCCCCCTTTCAAATGGATTTACCAAGCTTAGCCTGACAATCCCTAGGACTTCCCTGGAACAAAGTGACCTCTTATGTGTTCCCACATAAGATGATGCCTCATTTCTCCAACATCTCCATGAGATCATGTAAGGCAAAACCATAGCACAACTAATAAAGGCCATTCATGTGATTCATCATTGTTGGTGCCAATTTATCTCCAAATGGATAAAATATGTGAGAGAAAGGCTGAGATGAGAAGGAGAACGGATATCACTTACTCATATTCTGGGCTCTGATTCTGTTGCATTTCCTTCTATGGAAGGCTAATGTCAAATGATAATTTATTCATAAGAACCTCACAGGACTAAAGACTTTACAGAGTAACAGTGGATATCAGTAACATTTCTAGACTTTACCACATTCTGCTACAAAGCAAGTGTTACGAAAAGTTGCTCCGCGGTTGGTAGATTTAATTAAGACTGATTCTATACCTTCTATTCAATTTCTCCAGGGCTAACTTACATATTAAATTTTATTTCTAAGCAAGAAAAAAACTCACAAAATTTATGTGTTTTATATTTTGGTAATTAATACATTTTGGAACCTGTTTGAGGCAAATTTAATACATTGTAAATGGTTTTGTGGCTTTTGTTTTAGATAATGCAAGAGGCAAAGTGTGATATTTAGCTTTTTATTCCTGTGCTGTTTGAAAACAAGAACAATTTTTGTGAAGACTGATCAGGGGAACAAAGTTTGCAATTTGATTTTCAAAAATTGTGTCACTCATGCAAAATTTGCCTTTCAGTTGCTATCATTTAATATTTTTTGATTATCATATTGATAGGAAAATAATCAGAATGCTATCCATAACCTACAATTGTCACAAACTTTAAAAATCAGGTAAGATTAATGATGCAAAGTGACAGACATTTCAAGAAGTTCTGAGTATACTTTGTGAAGTGATTACCACAAGCAGGTTAAGTAACACATCCATCACCACACATGGTTACCATTTCCCTCCCACCCCCCATTTCTTTGGTTGGCATTAGCCCTCTCCCAGGATAAGCCCTAATTATCTCATGCTTGGCTCTTAACAGAAACTTTCCCAGCTAGTCCCCTGGCCTCCAGTATCGGCTCTTCCATTTCTTTCTGTAGATTGTTGTCAGATCAGTTTTCTCTCTGACTGCTCTCCATACATCACTTCCTACTTGAAACTTGGTGTTGGTTCTCCCTTGGAACCTGATTAGATACTGACATGACAACTCATTTGATATAATGATATATTTTTCATGAACTTTTAGATGGTGATAGCTGGTATGTCTTCTTTCCCTGTTAAATATTAAGCTCTTTCAAGAGGAAGTGTAGAATTACATCTCCCACGATTTCAGGCTAATCGAATTAGTGAATTTTGACATGTCAGCTGAATGAATGGAGTTAAAACAGTCGATTCAAAATTTTAAATTACTGTACCATGCATAAAAAAGAAAAGACTCCACGAATGCACAGTAAAATGTTTGCTGTATTTTTCCCAAGGGGCGGAACTGATTTATTCATTATTCAGCACGTGTCTGTGGAGCGCTTACTCTGTTGCAGGCACTGTTCTAGGTTCTAGGCAGACAGACGTGAGCAAACTTCTACTAAGTCTCTATGCGCACACAACTTACATTACGGTAAATGGAGACATCAAAAAGAAGACAAAAGGAGGGGAGAAACAAGAAAGAAAAGATAAGATAGAGTAAGTACTATGGCGAGAATTTGGAACAGTACAGTATAATAAAGTGTGGCTTCTTAAGGGCTCTAGACTGCACAGGCAGGAAAGCCTTTTCTGAGCAGGTGTCATTTGAGATGAATTGTGATAAGCCATGCAAATTTTTTTTTAAGAATATTGCAGGCAACAGAACCAACTGCGAAGAAGGCTCCATGGATACTGAGCTTGACCTATTCAAGAAAATAAAAGGAGGCAGCACTGATAAAGTGAGGGAGGTAGGCACCCGCCAGCTAGATGGTTTTGAAACCCAGAATAATACGTTTAGATTTTCATTTCAAAAGTAATGGTTACTTTCAAGAAAGGTGTGTGACTGATGGGATGAGACTATTGTTTTTAAAAGATTCCTCTAGCTTTCATGAGGCAGACTATGGGGGGTGGGCAGGGAGATGGCTGCAATGCTCCAGAGAACAGGTGGTGGAGACTTGGATCACGATGATGGTCCTGGAGGAAGAGCAGGATGGAGATTTTCAGGAGACGTTTTGGAGATTGACATGACAGGATTGGGTTAGAGATTAGACATGAGTCTGGGAAAAGAGAGTAATTGAAGATAAATCCTAGGGATCAGGCTTGAGCTGGAATGGAGGGGTGAGGATGGCTTGTATCACTTTATGAGATGGAGAAAATTAAGGCAGAGTAGGTTGAGGGTGGGGAAGGAAATCAGTGTTTCTGTTTGGTCCCATTAACTTTGTGATACCGATTAAGCAACCAATTAGAGACATATTATAGACCCTCGTGTTTGAGTCTGGAGTCCCGAGAAGTTTGGGAGGTCTCAGTGCTGGAGACAAGTATTTTGGAGTTGTTGATGTGTAGATTCTACTTATAGCCATGGAACTACATGAGATCACCTTGGAAGATTATAAAGAAAAAAGAAAAAAAAAAAAAAAAAGGAAGCAGAGGAAGGGGGATTTCATTAAAGACCTAGGAGAACAGCAAAGAAGCCTCTCAGGCAAATAAGAGAACAGCAAAGAGAGCACAACGTCACAAAAGTTGAAAGAACGTATCTCCAAAAGAAGAAATATTAGTGATGACTTTAATTTCCTTTTGCTTTTCTGTATTTCTCAAATTTTCTTCTATTGATATAATGAATATTCAGAGCGTCTCCTTAACATTTATTTCTGTAAAGTAGCTGTGTGGTTTGGATGGGATTGACCCTACCTCCAATTTCCAGAGTGTGCTTGGATTGGTCAATGCCACTGCTTCTCAATGCAGATGCTGCTGGGATTTTGAACAGTGTAATCCATCATTGTATAGCACTATTCAGAAATTGCAGGATGTTTAGCTTCCTGATCCTACAAAATGCCAATAACAACCTCTGTTACTTTGACAAACAAAACGAACATCTTTATAAATATATAACTTGTATGGATTCTTATGGTGAATGAGCCTATCTGTATATGGAGATGCACTGGAATGTTAAATGGGTTTATATAACTTATGACTTTGCTCATTTATTCATCATGCACTTATTGAGAGCCTGTCATGTCTCAACCATAACAATCAGTACTGGAATACAAAGATGCTTAAGACACATTATTCCAGGGAGCTTGCAGTTATGGGGAAAACACACAGAAATCAATAATAACAATAAAATATGATTAATGCAACATTGGTATTATATACCCATTATGGTGATGGTGGAAAGAAAAAAAGTGATCAATGTTATCTGAATGTCTTAAAGAAATAGTCACTAAGGGATGTTTATGTTGAGTCTAGGTTTGTGAGTACCATATTTCAAAACTGGGAATGAGAAGCGTACAGGAAAGAGAGAACAGAGCAAGACTTCGTCTGCTAACCTTATAAAGTCCTTACAAATGTGGCCCTTGGCTGCTGTCTGGGAACTTAGATTTCAGGAGTACTCCCACCATCCCCTGGTAAGAAGCTCACTAGGCCTAAACTGTTTATACTTACATACCATACAACTTTTGCTGAACACCTGGTTTCCTTCTGGGAGTCTAGAGATTTGATACGTGCTAAGGTGCTAGGCACGGGGTGCCAATGTAACCAGTCCCCATTAAAAAATCCTGGCTCTGAGATTCTAATGAGCTTCCCTAATAAACAATATTTTACAGGTATCATCACAACTTGCTGCTGGAGGAATTAAGTGCATCCTATGTGACTCCACTGGGAGAGGACTCTTGGAGGCTAGAACCTGGTTTCCTCCAGATAGCACTCCAGGAACCTTTCTCTTTTCTGATAGTATTATGTCCTTTAGCTGTAATAAATCACAACTGTGAGGATAACTACATGCTGAGTTTTGTGACTCCTCCTCGCAAATCGACCTAGGGATGGTCTTGGAGAGACTCAGGACAGGATAGATTTGGGGAGGTCCTCTTTGGCAGAGGGAATACCAGTGGGTCAGAGACTAGGAGACTTAGAAAGAAATAATGTATGTTTTAGGAATTGCACCACATTTTGAATAATTCTTCTAAGATGGGGAGGACCATTGTACAAGAGGCCAGAGATGACCTTAAACATTACCTAGATATTTGATTATTTATCTTTTTAAGGGCTTTGATTAGTCTAATTCTCATTTGACCTTGCCTTCTAAAAATCTTGGTACTTCTCACTGGAAGTGAAAACAGAGAGGTAGTAATAGTCCAACTTGACTAGTTATGAACACAACTCAAATATCACTGCTTTTACGAAATTTTTTTTTTTGATTCTCACCAGAGAAAAATGAAATCCATCCATAGTCTTATTTTTCAAACAATTTACTATAAAATAAGAAGGATTGTGCCTCATTTGCTTATTTATTTATTTATTTTAATTTTGGGGGAGTAATTAGGTTTATTTGTTTGTTTGTTTGTTTGTTTATTTTTAGAAAAGGTACTAGGGATTGAACCCAGAACCTTGTGCATGCTAGGCATTTGCTCTGCTGCTTGAGCTATACCCTGCCCCCTCTCGTTTGTTCTATTTATCCTCAATGCAGTGCCAAGGTTAGCGTTTTGTCGACAGAAGACATTTAATGAACATTATGATGCTTTATGAGATTATGAGCTTCCTACAAGATGAGACTATATCTTATCCATCTTTATATCTCTAGAATCCAGTGCAACGTCTGGTTTATATTATCCATTCTTTCATTTCCAGGATATTTGTTGAGAACCTGTGATGTGGCACACATAATTCTAGGTGCCTATAATTAAATAGCAAGCAAGGTTAACAGGGCTAACAGGTCACATGAGAGCTGAATAAATGTTTTTTGCACGCAATTGTATTTGTTTGCTCTTATGTGAGTCAGTCAGAACACTGTCTCCCCACAAGCCAGGCGCTGTGAAAGCTGTCTCTGTCTTTATCCTATACTTTACTTGCTGTATCCCCTTATCTGTGCACAGTGATTCTGGTTTTGAAACTAGAATAACCACAGCTTGTCATTCAGAGAGTTTTTTAGAAACAGTATAAACTCCTGGTCTAAAACAATTCTAACCAAAGACACAATTTCACTGACCAAGATGGAATATGATAATTATAAACTGTAATGTGTGACTTAAATTGTAAGTTTCAATGAGGGCAGGGGTGTTATTTGTTTTGTTGACTTTCAGATTCTCCGAGTTTAGAATAGTGACTGGCACACACTAACTGCTCAATAAAAATTTTGTTGACTGATATAGTAGAATAAAGAATCTCATGTTTGTATCCAAGGAAATTTTTAACAGGGAAATATTACTTAAAATGTTTTTTTCTGGAAATAATATTAGTCACAGAAGCCCAAACATACAACACAGAATGTAAAAGAAGCTGTAAACAAACAAACAAAACAATTCCCCAAACTCAAGGGATTCTATAATTTAAAAAAAAATTCCAGAGCTGGAAGGCAGATAACTTGGGCTCTGAGTGCTTTGTCATTAACTGGCAATACTATGACCTTTACCTGGTCATTTTAAACTTTATGAACCTCGGTTTTCTCGTCTGTGAACTAGAAGTGTTAAAAGAGATTTCTAAACTCTCTTCCAATGTATCATTATAGATGTGATTGTTTAAAAGGGATGGTATCTGATTCGAGGTATGTAAAACCTAATTTGACTAGTTTTTAGGCTAATACCATCAGTTGCTGATCATTGTCTCATATTTTAAATTTATTAATGTCTCAGACTGGGATGACAATGGTGGGTGGCCAAGAACTAGTACAAAGAATGGTATCAACTTATGGGAAAAACTGTTTCCACCAGATAAGGCTTTATCAGATAGCTCTGGGGTGGGGAAATAGGGAACACGACAGGATGAGGCATGCTTATCTCCGTCTTCTATGGTGTATTTGAATTTAGGTTGTGAATAGCAGGAAGAAGGTTAGGTTGACATAGACTGATCTAGGAAGACTTACTGTCTTCTCTGAAAAAATTACCATAGAATTTCACACTTCTAATTGATAATAAATTTGTTATCTATAGTTTAATAGCAATATGTCTTAGATCTATTACTTATATTTAATACATAATAGTTTCTAGTGAATTTGCACACATTGGTAAAACAATATATTTGATGCAATAAAATGAATACAAGAGATAATTAGTTTCCTTTTGTACCAAGTCCTCTTGAGAATTAACATTTTTGTAAAACACTATAACACATAGCTCACTTATTGAAGATTGCCAAAGCTGCTACTGATAGTTACCCAAATATACAACTGCCCAGGGCTTTCCTTTGGGAATGGGAATTCTTGGACAAACACAAATATTTACCATGGAGTCTGAAATAGGCAAACAAGTAGCTTAAAAAGTAAGTAGTCTTTTCACACATTTTCTTTTCCCCTCATCAAGAGTCGGTGTCACTGATGTCTGGCTTTCTCCAAGATTTGTGACATTGAAATTTTCTTAAGAAATGTTAAAAATAGACAGAAAAATATTTAATGTGCCTTTTTATCATATAATGCCTATAATGTAGCATGAGGCAATTTGTTATATCTGCTCATAGTTATTTGTCTGAATGTAAGATTTTAAAGAAACTGATTCTGTAAATATATAAGAATATCATTAAAATTTATGTTTCAGTTAATTAATATTAGACCAAAATTAATATTATATTTGGTCTAATTGATGAAAAATTGATGACTGTAAAAGTACGACCTCAAAAACTTTATAGAATTTACTTCTTGAGAAAAACTTGTGATTTGTAAGTAATAACTATAGTGAAACTAATTTTAAAATATAATTTTAATATTCAATATCTTGTAATAATCTTTAATAAAAAAATATGAAAACAAAAATGCGATTTTAAATTAATTTTAATGTTAGTGTATCATTCATGAAGCTATCTGTGGTTAACTTTCCAAACATTATATCTGAACCCAGTCACCTTTATCTAAATGCTTGATTTTGATATAATATCAAAGTAATACTTATTGCATGTTGATTTCTTTAGACATCTCACTGATTATTGATCATGTCATTTTCAAGAAAATGATAGAAAATTGTTATCAAAATTTATATTTCATATTTTTCCATTCAAATTTTTCATCTAAAGTCCTCTTGCCACAAAATTACCTCATTTAATACCAATATTCTCTTTTCTGTTTATGTAGTTCCTCAAAGAATTCATCCAATCCCAAGTCTTCACTCTCACCTCTAAGCTAGTTATCACCAAATCTACTCAGTTATTAACTAATAATCAAAAGGTGTTTACTAGGCATCTTCTGACCTGTTAGGCACTGTGCTAAGTACAGTTGTGGAAATCTCTCCCCTCCCAGACTTTCTTTCCTCTTGTTTTTTCATTCATTCTTTTATTCTTCAAATATTTAAGGGACCACTATCTTGTGCCAGGGAATGTATCAAGCGGAGGAATGACAATTTCTTGGAGAGGAGAGACATGTAAACTGATGATTTCAGCTTCTTGAAGTAAGTGCTATTGTGCTAAAGGTTTTTACACAGGAAACTGGAAGATTTCTGGGCCTGGAGTTTCAAGAAAATGTCCTGAATTATTTAGTGTCTTGCCTAGGATATCAAACTCAAGTCAGTTGTCTTGGTTTGAGTATCCCTAGAAGTTGACCCTGGGATGAAGATTCAAGTGCAGGTAGTTTACTTGGTACATTGGTAGGTGAGCAGGAAGTTAAGACAAGGCGGAGAAGGAAGCCAATATAAAGTGTGAGATCAAACCAGGTACAATCATAGGCAGCTGGGACTCCATCCCTCAAGAGAACTATGAGAAAAATCATGATACACAACTCAGAGTTACCTCCCTCCCTCTGCTCCAGGGTGAGGAACCTGGTTTTTATCCACCAACCCCCTACTCATCATTGTCTGCTTCTGGGGATCCCGACTCTTTGTCACTTCCAGCGTTCCTTATGCATGTTTGAATGTGCTCTGGTGGATAAAGAAAACCTTTAGACCAGTAAGTGCAGATATTTACATTAAGGCAGCCTTCCCTGTGTATAGATGAATGTTGCAGGTGTAGACACAGGGTAGCAACACCATCTGCTAGATCGTTCAACAGAAGGAATTTAACACAGGAAATTAAACAGAAATTTGTCAGAATTGCTAAAAGAACAAACAGGGAAAGGTGAAGTGATATCAAGTTTGGCAACTACAGGGAGACACTTTGACCCTTTAGGACTAGAGGAACAAAGGGAAGCATGTCTGAGCCCTGGAGCCAGGGCTGTGCAGAACAAGTTTGAACCACTGAGGAAATACAGCAACTGCTGGAGATGTTGACTGAAGAACAGTAAAAGAAAACTACACCCTGGTATTATCCATCCCCCTGTTCTCCAGCCAACACCTTCCATTAGTCAAACTCACCTAAGAAGACTTAGTCAAAGGAGCCTGTAAGGTGGCTTACAGGATCAGGTCCTCGTAATACATAGCAGCAGAGAGAAGGGCAAGGGACAGACCTCAGAGCCAACAGGCAATAACCAGTAGTTTTCTTTAGGATGTTGCCTAAGCAGAGTCTGCAGGATTTCCCCCCTCCTAATTCTATTTTGCTTTGTTTGCCGCCAAATCATCTCTACTGAGTTCAGGGTAGTAGTCTCTTTCTTAATCCCCCAAACAGTGGGATGCTCAGGTTGTTTTCCTGGTCTACAGCCTTCCCTTCTACATTCTAACTGTCTTTCAAAGTCCAGGTTATGTTCTTTCCCAGATATTGCAGCTAGCAGTGATGTCTGAGTTGTGTGTTTGTGTGTGTGTGTATACATGTGTCACACTAAGCCATGCTACTGACATTGGTTCCTGTTTAACGAGTGTTTTGTTTGCCTTCCTCACCTTCCTGGAGAGTAGGGACCTGTATTAGTTAAGATTCTGTTATTCTGGTTGATAGTGAGACAGGAGGAAAGGAGTCAGGGCATAACCATGGAAGGAATGATACAGCCATTGAGGACAAGACAAACTGATTAGAACAAAGATGGCAGAAGATTCGACTTCAGGAGACCTTGAGCCTCATGGCACACCCATAGGTGCCATGACGGTTCCCAGGCTGATCACAAAAGGCCAAAAAGTGGGCAGGGGCCCGATTCCTGAAAATCCCCACCTCTTCCTCAAAATAGTTGGAATAATCCTCCTACTCTTTAGCACATAAATTTACCAAGCCCATAAAACCTAACCACCCTGCCCCTCATGATCTCTCTCTCTTGCCTTCTGAGGTGGCCCACATTCTGCCTATGGAGTGTGTAACTGCTTTTACTTTAAACTAATACCACATACCTCACAGCCTCTCTCCCTCTAGCTTTTTGAGATGGCCCGCACTCTGTCTATGGAATGTGTATCTCCTAAGCTGCTTTCTCTTCTGAGTGAGACAGACCGCATCCTGTCTATGGAGTGTGCGTCTCTCTAAATAAACTTGCTTTCAGTTTATTGTGCCTTGTCCTTGAATTCTTTCCTGCACGACACAAGAACCTATATTCTCCAGTAACAATAAGAAAGCAGTAATAAGATCATTTTCTCTCTCATGTAAACATGGATCATCTAGGCTGGTAGGACAGTTTCTTTTTCATCAGGGATCTGCAACCCTCATCCTAAGTATATTGCTTTCACTGTGTGATCTGAGTTCGCTGCCGGGAATCTAACCACTGTGCCTACATGCTAGTTAGTGGGACGGAGGCTATGGGGAAGAGAAGGCCATTACACATCATTTCCACATGGAGCCACATAGTTACGTGGTCACCCCTGGATGCCACAGAATCTGGAACATTGCTTATTCCTAGTAGTGTGATACATGTGTGGTTGGGTCCTTTAAGAAGAAAACACTGAGATGAAATTAGATGTGCACAAGCTTTACTAAGAGGAATGACCATAAAGGCTCAAGGACTGAGCGAGAAGGAGAAGGCAGGGAAAGCTTTCAGTCATGACTGATGCAGGCCTGACACCTGTGAAAGGGACGACATTGGATAGAAAGGACTTCCTACTGCAGTACAGCTACGAGAAAGTGCAGCCAAGCCTATAGGAAGCCCCAAACCAAGATTTCCCATTAATGAAGTGCTGCGTTGGGCAGGAATCACTCAGCTTCAATGAGCCTGTGGCGCTCAGTCCTCCCTGCTGGTCCTCTCTGCAGGGAGACGTGAGGACACATCTCCAGGCTGTCACACCAGATGACGGTGGGCCCCTGGCTTCTATTATTCGAGAACCTTCACAGGACCCTTCCTCAGACTTTTCTCCAGTTAACCTCTGATACAACATTACACACGTGGGGCTGGCATATCACATAAACATGCTTGCAGTGATTTGCTCACCTTAAATGTCAGTCCATAGATGCCAGCTTTTAACTCATGGTCTGAGCAAGACCACACAGGCACTAACAAAGACTTTTAAAAGGAACAAGGTTATGAGCTCCAACGTTTCTTTGAAAACTAAGAAACATTTTCTAAGAGGAGATTTTGTCAGCTGTTTGGTGGAAATTGTTAAAGAGGAAAAGGCAGACAGGGAGTATCTTGACTACTGATGTGGGTTCATGGAACTCAGGACTAAGGGAGCGAACACGAATACTTTTAAAGATGAAATCCAGTTCAACTTCTCCTATTAGGAAACAGATGAGGAAAACCAGGCACAGGGAATAATCGACTCAGATTCACCCTGGGCACTCAGGTGTGATCAGGCCCAGGCCCAGGCCCAGGTCTCCCGACTCCCAGTGCAGCCTGTGTTCTGCTCAGACTCCTACTCCTTCTAAATGGGGGCACCTTTTTTTTTTTTTTTTTTTGAAGAGGGCTTTATCACCAAACTTTGCTGACTAATAAATTCTATCTGGAGGTCATATCCTACAAAAGGAATGGAAAAGAAACAAAGTGATTTGGGATTTGAAAGGTCAGGCCAAAAGGGCTGTTTTACTGGAAAATGAGAGGCCTTGTTATACCCATTAAGCATAATAATTGGGGATTGATAGTTGTAATGCCTTCTGCTCTGGTTAGCTGTAAAATGTCAATCCATTCACTGTTTACCTGAGGAGGTGCTTTTGGAGAAATGCTAGGCTTTCATATTCCTTGGAACAAATCACACATGATGAGTTTCTGTAAATGGTCTGATGCCTCACACTGGCACATCTGCGCAGCCCCGGTCTGGAGGACCACTCTCTTGGGTATAAAGATGCAAATAGCTTCATCTTCTCGCAGTCATCCGCCTGAGGTGTAAGAGGACGGCTGCGTGAATCACGAGGAATAGGAGTTTGCTGCTCCTTCTCCCATTATGGTTAAGCAGAAAATAAACTACGAAGCTAAACGCTTGCCCCAGGATTACTTACATCTTCATTTCCTTACCTCTGAGAATTCAGGAGAATTTTCAACAAGTTTACAGCCTCGTAAGACATTAATACAGCCTTTGGTTGCAATAATGTTCTGCCAAGTGCCGCGCTCGGAGAACTGTGCCGTGTGTGCTAATAGCGCATTAAATCTCTCTCGTCCCGCCAGCCCCCCGGACCAAGGCCATTTCGGGGGGAGCTGTTTGAAGAGGCTGCTGATTCTCAGTACCCATAACAAGGAGTCAAGGGTGAGGGCTGAGTGCAATACTGAAACTGCGTCTTGTTCTGCAACAAAAGCCTACAGCTTTCTTTTCTGTTTTGGACCCTCCTGTCTGGTAATCAGAGGAGGACCCTAACCAAGAGAAGGTAACTGGTCCAATTAGGTAACGATCAGTGCATTAAGCAAACTCCAGCAACCAGATAAAAACCAGTTGGATCAGGATTGTGCTAGTTGTTCTGTCTTTTCTGCTGTTTTCCAATTGCACTTAGGAAAAAGTGCCACCGTTTATCAGATAGAAAGAGTTTAGCTGCAAGTAACAGAACATTCAGATGGAGCGGCTCAGGCAGTTAAGACCATTAGTATCTTACAATGTAAGAAGCCTGGAAATGGGTGGTTCTGGGGTTTGTTTAGGGCTTCAATGACATCATCAAGGCTTCAGGATCTTTCTGCTTCTCCAATAGTGAGCTAATGGCCATTATTGCTGGTTAAAGACCATGTCGATCAGTTAAATTTGAATTTAAACAAATAAAACCCTCAGATTCCCAGTGGATTAAATGCCAGTTTATAACTTTGTGAACAATAATGATGCTAATACTTTTATGACCTTAGCCTAGAGAGAGAAAGAACTCTGTAAGGAGTCACACACATTTCTGAAATTGGTAAACATATTAATATGACTTAATTAAAATTGCATTTTAATTTAATTTAATACATTAAAATTAAAATATTTTCTAGTCAATATCTTATAGTAACCTACAGTGGAAAAAATCTAAAAATGCATGTGTATGTATATATAATTTTTTATATGTATATAGTTTTATATCTATATATGTATATATAAAACTGAATCACTTTGCTGTACACCTGAAACTAATATTGTAAATCAACTATACTTCAATAAAAAATAACATATTCTGTTACTAAAATTATTGTAAAGCTATAAGCCACAAACTAAAAGATAGTAATACAAATAGCTAACAAAGGCATAAATTCAGATATGGATAAGTTCAGTATAATGACTGAATTAATAAGAAAAATGCAAACATTACAATAGAAAATGAGCAAAAGATATAATCAAGCATTTTAGAGCAGAGGCAAAAAATGGTCCTTAATCATATAAAAAGGTGTTCAACCTATTTAGTAATTAAAATTATAGCTGATATATAGTCTTAATCTTTGGCTCCTTACCTCATCTTGAAATTTACATGTTGAAGCCCTAACCCCTAATGTAATGGTATTTGGAAAGGAAAGCTTTGGGAGGTAATTAAGGTTACATTAGCTTATGAGGGTGGGGCCCTTATGATGGAGTGAGTGGCCTTATGAGAAGAGAAAGAGACAGAGAGAGAGATTCTCTCTCTTGCAGTGTGAATCCACAGTGAGAAGCTGATCATCTATAAACCAAGGAGAGCTCCCACCAGAACCTGACCATGCTAGTACTCTAATCTCCAGACTTCAGGACTGTGAGAAAATAAATTTCTATTTTAAACCTCCTAGGATATGGTACTTTTTTACAGCAGCCCAAGCTGGCTAAGGCAAAAAGCATACATCAGATTGGCAGCTATGAGAAACTCAGATTATATCATGTGTGTGCTATCCACTTTGTGGATTAAAAGAACTCTCATCCACTGATAGTAGGGGTATAAATTAGAACAGCCACTTTGGAAAACAGTGTGGTACTCCCTAGAAAATTTGAACATGCAAATATCCTACATTTTATTCCTAGAAATCTACCCCAGGACAGTGCCTCCAAATGTGCAACAGGAGACAAGTCCACAAATGTATAAAGCGGCATTGTCCACAATGGCCAAAAACTAGAAGGAGCCTGAATTTGTCATTAAGAGCAAAATTGATAAGTATGTTGTGGTACATTTATACCCAAGATCACCACACTGCAGTGAAAATAAACTATAACTTATGAGTCAACAGGACTCACGTCGGAAAGATAATATGAAATGGAAGAATTCTTACAAAATGATTCATTTATACAAAGTTAAAAAAACATGGAAAGTAAAATTTTATTTTAAGCAGAATTACTGAGGCAAAATTTATACACAGTAGACCATATTTTTAAGGTGTAAAGTCTGATGGGTTTTGCCATATGCATACATCTGTGACATCATCACAAAGAAGACAGTGATGTATTCATCACCCCCCAGAGTTTCATTCCATTGTGTCATTCCTCCTTTTCATCTCCTTCTGTGCCACGTGCCCCCATTCCCAAGTCACCATGGATATCCTTTTTATTGCTATGTACTAGTTTGCCTTTTCATATAAATGAAATCATGCAGTATGACTATGTTTTGGTCTGTCACTCAGAATAATTATTTTGAGATCATCCATGTTATTTATTCCTTTATTGCTGACCAGCACTCCACTATAAGGATACACTATAATTTATTTTGTCCATTTACCTGTTGGTGGACATTTTGACTGTTTCCAGGTTTTGATCATTGCAGATAAAGGAGTTGAACATTCTTGTACTAGTCTTTGTAAGCATATGTATTTCCATTTATCTTCATGTGAAATGGCTGAGGCTATGCTAGGTGTGTGCTTAACTATTTAAGAAACTGCCAAATTGTTTTCCAAAAAGATTGTACCATTTTATGTTTCTACCAGGAGAGTATGAGCGTTCTAGTTTTTCCACATCCTCCCCCAAATTTAAGAAATACAAAAGTATACATTTTTCCTTGTGATGAGAACCCTTAGGATTTACTCTCTTAATAACTATCCTATGTAACATACAGCAGTGTTAATTACATTTATCTTGTTGTACATTACATCCCTAGTACTTATTTATCTTATAAATGGGAGTTTGTATATTTTGACCATCTTCATCTGATTCTCCCTCCAACCACTCATCTCATGTAACCACAAATACGATCTCTTTTCCTACAAGTACATTTGTTTGTTTTTGAAGTATACTTGACCTACAGCACTGTTAGTTCCTGCTAGACAACATTTGTATTTTTAAATCTCCCTCACCTATTTCTCTCCTCCCCCTCATCTTCCTCCCTTCTGGCAACTACCTGTTTGTTCTCTGCATCTATGACTCTGTTTCTGTTTTGTTGTATTTATTTGTTTCCTTTTTTAGATCCCACATATAAGCAAAATCATACAGTATTTATCTTCCTTTGTCTGATTTATTTCAGTTAACATAATTGCCTCTAGGTCCATTCATGCTGCTGGAAATGGCAAGATTTCATTCTTTTTATGGCTACTATTTCATTGCATATACCATTTTTGGTGAAATATCTGTTTGATTTTTTGCTCATTTTATGCTGTTTTTTTTTCTCTTATTGTTGAGTTATAAGTGTTCTTTACATACTCTGGATACAAGCTCTTTATCAGATACAAGCTTTGCATATATTTGTTCCTAATCTGTGGGCTGTCTTTTCATTCTCCTGACAGTGTCTTTCAAGGAGCAGAAGGTTTTAATTTTGATAAAGCCCAATTTATCAATTTATTCTTTTATAGATTATGCTGTTCGTATTATATATAAGAAAATATTGTCTAATCCCAGTTCACAAAGATTTTCTTTTATGTTTTCTTCTGGAAGTTTTATAGTTTTAAGTTTTACATTGTCTATAATCCATTTTGGATTTTTTGAAATATGATATGAGGTATGGATCTAATTTCATGTTTCTTTTGGCATCTGGACATCCAGTTGTCCCAGCACCATTTGTTGAAAAGACTTCTCTTTCTCCACTAAATTGCCTTTACACCTTTAGTTTTTCCCTACCTGTGTGGCTTTATTTCAGGGTTTTCCATTCTTAAACAATATATTTTAAAACAATAGATAGATAAGTGGTTGAACTATAAATAAAATAAAGAGAATGATTAACACAGAGTTTAGGGTCATGATTACCCTCAGGTGTGTTGATAGAGCAGGCAAGTAAGAGATCAAGGAAAAGCCTCTAAGACACAAAATGTTGTATTCCTTAAGTTGGGTGGTAAGTAGAAGGCTGTTTATTATTAGTCTTAAATCTGACTTATATGTTATAGAATATCTATTTTATAAACTCTATAAACTCTGTACTTCACAATAAAAAAGTGACCCAAGTTGACTTTCCCATAGGTTCCATTAGTCAAAACATGGCTCACCCTAAACCTATTATTGCCGAAAGGATATGGAATTATTATGTGTTGCAAGATGACCAAAGCCATTATGCTTATTGTTAAGCTATTTCTCTTAGCCTCAAAACCACTCTTCTATACTCTGCTTTGTGATGCTGGGGCTATGACTCTGCAAACATTTCTGCTTTGCCTGCTCCTTCCCTGTTAGGCTGACAGTAGAGGACACTGGAGGGACACTAGACAGCAGGAGAAGAAAAAGGGGATATGAAGCTTACTGTTATGTGTCCTTCTCTGTCAGCATCTCCAGACAAAATGGTTCTTTCCTGTTTTTGACTTTTCCCCCTGACACTTCTAGCACAGCCTCAGAGCTGCCAGTCCCCAGGCAGGGCCGTCTCTGATATATGAGTCCAGCTGTCCTCCCTTCATCTAGATTCTGATAACCTAAACTCTTCCCTTTGTTCCCCCAAGATCTGTGGATGGAGGCTGCTTCCTGCTTTCTCTCTTGTTACCTCACTGCTCCTTTACTGCTTGTAGTCTTTCAATACCTTCCAATTAAGCAACTCTCTGTATCAAATGCACTCTCTTAAAATAGCTGTCAGTGTGTCATTCACATTAGTTTTATCTTTCTGGAAGATATGGTAGGCTCAATGAGGAAAACATACATGAAGGCTACCACACAACCTTTTCTACCTTTTTAAAAATCAGGTGGTTTGTTACTTGATTTTTTTTTTTTTATTATTGTTGTTACCAGTTGATTGTTACCAATAAGAGCAAGCCTTAGTTTACATTCTGCCACACACTCCAACTCCCTTGTTGGCCAGCAGGAACAGAAGTGTCACCAATTTTGTAACTCAATGAAGTCCCAGTTCCTATCCTTTTAAGTGCTTAACAAAAACATTCTGTAAGACAGATTTCATGGAGGCAGACCCAACATACTGTAATGGCAGTGTTCGGTTAACCTCCTGGTCAGATCGGGTGAGAGGATTCTTCAGGAGCAGTTTACATCTCCTGAAGGACTAAGCTTTAGTTCTAAGAACTATGGGCTACTGGGCTGTCTAGATTCATACACCATTTCCATGCCATGTTGAAAAGGCCATTCTCCAAGCCTTGAACAACACATTTCACAAATGAAAGAATATTTTTACCAGGCCCTCTGGTGTTTTTTAGAGATAGCAGTAGTGGAAGTAGTTCCAGCAGGTTCTCTGAAATGTGGGCACCTGATTAAAGTCTCTTAAATTCTAACTATCCATACCTGGATTAGGGTATTTCAAATGATAACTAATTGCCCCTGGAGTGTATACAAATAATACATATGTTACTGAACAAAAGTTTTGTGAGCTTGATGTACCCTGAGGCCAAACAAACCAAAGCATTAGAGTTCGAAGCAGAGAAAGATTTATTGCAGAGCCGAGCAAGGAGAATGGGATGGCTCATGCCCAAGAAAACCACAAATTCCCCAAAAGGTTTCAGAAAGCATATTTAAAGGCCAGGTAAGGGGAGGGGGGTCACAAGGTACACGATCAGCTCACGCACAATTCTCTGATTGGTTGCTGTTGAGGTAATAGGGTGGTCAACACTGTCAATCCCCAGGGCCCAGAAGGTCTAGAGCCATGTGCTCTCCATCATCAAGTAGTTAACTTCTTCCCTTTGGTGGTGGTTTATAGCATCTGAAAAACTCAAGAAATATACATGAAATACTACTATCTGGGTACTTCAGAGAGGAGCCACAGCAGAGGATATAGGGGAGAGGTCTGTCCCCAGAAGGCCCCACAGCATTCTGCTTGGTTACACATACATCTGCTCACATATACACAGTGTGTGTGTATCTGTTTGTGTGAGTGTGTGTGTGTATGTGTGTATTCCTTGAAAATGAAGCATTACATTATAAATTATGGTCAGTATAACACCATGCATGGTTCATATCCTGACACTGGAAGAAGAAATTTCTTTCCCTGAGCACATTGTCTCTCCTTCCCTAAATAATTCTGGGGCTCTATTACCAAGACCAATGATATCTGCCTCAAACCTAACTATGTTAACTATATTTATAAATATTTTATGTTAGGCTTATAAAGTTTAACTTTATTGAATTACACAAAGAAGATTAAAATTTTATTTGTGACTCTTGTGTTTATGTAAAGGTTTCCATATTTCCCCCAAGATAGTTCTGCTTTATTTCTGCTGTCTTAGTGCATTATTGGTAACAACTTCTTTTAGTCTCACTAGTGATCAGGTTTGGACAATATAATATTTGATAATTCTAACAAATAGAGTAATAAAATGAGTCATCTCTATTTTTATTGTCAACATACTGAATTAGTTGGGTAAACACTTATAACACCCTATGGTCTTCTAAAAATGTTCTCTGTTAAGGGTGAGTTTCAGTACTTCATTAGGTTTTGCTACCCTGACTTTTTAACCCTCTACATGTATGTATGAGTTGCATGTATGAATTTAAAGTATTTTTTTCTCTGTATATTGGGAGAGTGGGCTATGTAATTACAATGAACAATTAAACTTTGTTGAGGAAAATCTGTTGTATGTTTTCTAACAAATGAAATATCAATGTGTTCTTAAGTTGAGAGTTTTCAACAAAGAAATGTAGATTGCTTAGGATTTAGAGCAACTCACTGCATCTATATTAATTATACAAAATAAAGAATCATCTTTACCCAGAAATTTGAAACTCTGCTGTAGTGTTAGTGAAAACATTGGTACACAGCTAAAACCTCTGGCTTTTGAGTTTGATCAAAGCCTTTGAAAGGAACACAAAATAAAGTGTAAAGAACCAGAGAATTGCTCAAAACGTCAAACAGTAGGAAAGAAGATGTTTATGTGCAAAAGGCACCTGGAAACTACAGTAATTAGTCTTGAGTTAACAGCTGAGCAAAAAACCAAAACTGAACCTGAGACAAGATGACTGCACCTGATTTCTGTGAAAGGAATCATATTCATAAAAAGGTTTTAACATAGATTTTTTTCTCCGACATTTACATATGAAAGAAAATAGAAATCTTTGCGGTGCTGTGTTAGCTTGGAGATGTAGAGCTCTTGAATTTCTTAAAAGTACTTAAGCAAAAACTTGTCGTCAAAACTCTAAAGAAGATTTGGAAATAACCCCTAGAGATGAAGTTACAGGTTCCTGGGATTTAATGGAAGAACATACCTCCTTAATCCAGACTTGTTAAGATAATGGGTCTGGGAACGTTAAGTGTAACACAGTCTTCAGTCCTTACTTTCTGTTCTTTCCTGCTTAGGGCAGACTGACAATAATCTACAATCCTTTCCCTTTTATCATATTTATAGAGGTAACGGGCCATCATGCTTACCTCTTCCAATCAGGCCAGGTGTGGGGATGGTAGACTTTTCGCTAATTTTCAGCTCTGAGCCAGAGAAGTTCATTGATGACAAAAGGTTTTGATTTCCCTTATTCACTGTAGAAGTATTTACTGTAAAATAACCCTTATAATTGAAATTTAAAGAGATTTACTTTGTCTAGCCTTAGGCAGATAAAGTTTAGAGAAGTGATTTAGTTTCATTCTGAAGTCTATTCAATGCCAGTGGGTTTTGATTCTATTAAAGGTCAGGGCAAAAGGTATAGAGCAAAAAAATAAGTAAGATTAATGTAGGGTGGGTGTTAAAAGCTTTTGGATTTTGACTTGAGAATAATTAGAATGTATTTGCCAGATGTTTGCTGTTCTGAAACTATTTAAGGAAAGGGTATCTAATAATTGTTTTCCTGGGAAGACTGAAGTGCAGTCTTTGCCAGGAAGAGTAAACAGTGGTTAAATAAGTTACGCTATTTTTCTGAAGTTGAATATGTTCTGCATCTCTCTATCTTTAGTCTGTCTGTCTGTCTGTCTGTCTGTCTGTCTGTCTATCTACCTACCTACCTACCTATCATTTATAGTTTTTTTTTTTTATAATTATCAATGTACTTTGTAAGTCTAAATCTGTAAAACTTACCTAGCAATCAGTAAGACCACCTTTGAGGAATCTAATCCTTCAAATGGTGTATTTGAAGTTTTATACTATCCTGAACATTATATGCTAGCTATATGAGGGTGTGAGTGAATGTATGTATGTGTGTGTTTTGAAAGCATCACATCCAGAAAATACTGTTTCATCTACCTAAGTAGCTACAAAAACCAACGACAAGCCCTTAATTACACTGGTGAAGGAACCTGAAGGGGTCCGGGGAGCATAAGGAAGATACGGAAATTATTGTTTCAAACTTGAATTGCTACTTTCTCTATTTGGTGAATCCCTCAGTGGGTCAGATTTTAACCTGGAAGGTGATAATGACTTGCTCCTCAACAAGTTTAAATCATTACTGTTTGGCAGAAACTAATAAAAGATCTTAAATGCCATTATAAGGATGTTTAATGTGGCCATTAAAAACCTCAGCTCCCTTAGTGCCTGGCTCTGGCAGATAGTCTGTCCAAGTATTAAAAGTAGGCAAATTTATTTAGTTTTGCCTGTTGAATCTCATATTTAACTTTCCACTTCATTGTTGACATTTTACCTTCAGTAGTAAGCACAAAAACATTTTCAAGCCCTTGCATCATCAAATTCAGTTTAGTTCTTATGTTAAAGCACCAGCCATATGCTAGCTACTACGGCCGTGTAATTGCCCAAAGATAACTAGTTATTGGAGTTTATTTATCAAGAAAAAAAAAAAGGAGAGAACTTTTTGTTTTGTTTTGTTTTGCTTCATAGCCTTAGCTGCATCTTGCTTTGGTATAACCAATGAATGATGTTATTAAAAAGCAAATTCTAAACATGCCTATGTAATGAAGACTTCACCCCAAAAAGACAGAGTTCTGAGAGCTTCCAGGTTGGTGAACTCGGGGAGGTGCTGGGAAAGTGGATGTCTGAGGAGGGCATGGAAGTTCCAGACCCCCTCCCACATCCCTTGACCTATGGATCTCTTCCATTTGGCTGTTCCTGAATTGTATCTTTTTATAATAAATCAGTAATCTAGTGAGTAAATGGGTTTCCCTGAGTTCTCTGGCTGTTCTAGAAAATTAATTGAACCCAAGGAAGGGATCATGGAAACTGTAGGGTTCAAGGACAAGTAAGAGGTCCCATAGAGAGTCAAAGGGGGTCCATTCACAGGATGTCTGCCTCTGTCCTAATTCCTCATGTCAGGAAGGCATTAAACACACACACACACACACACACACACAGAACATTCCTCTCCCAGTATGTAATTGTTTTAGCCTAATAACAACCCTGAGTTGTGACCTAACAAACACCCTCCAAAATTTTTTTCTCAAGCATTCTAGATCACCTACCTCTTCCTAAAGACAAGATAATGATCAACTAACATCTGGAAACCTTCAACACGACCCCCTTCTTTAAAGCAAGTAGATGGTCAGGCCCTTCCTTATGAAAGACTCTAAGAATCTGCCCTCGGTGCGCACAGACACCGCTCGTCTGTCTGTCTGCTGGATAAAATCCTTCCTTGCCTCTTCCCAGCTTCTGGTGGTGAGACAGGTGGGAAGGGTGCAGGGCACAACCACTGAAGGAGAGAGACAGCAATTGAAGACAGAACAAACTGTTTAGAAACAAGATGGTGGAAGATTCGACTTCCAGTAGATGTTGAGCCTCATGGTGCATCCACAGGTGCCATGATAGTTCCATGACCTGAAAACATCAAAAAGTAGGTGGGTAGGGGGTTTCCTGGAAATCCTGGCCCTTCCCTCAAAGTAGTCAGAATAATCCTCCTACTAATTAGCATATGAAATTACCAAGCGCATAAAAACTAACAACTCTGCACCTCATGGTCGCTCTCTCTCGCCTTCTGAGATGGCCCACATTCTGTCTATGGAATGTGTATCTCTCTTAACAAACTTGCATTCACTTTTCTATGCGTTGTTCTTGAATTCTTTCCTGTGAGAGGCAAGAACCTCTTCTCCAGCAACAGTGGCGTCTGGCCATCCTTGTTCCTCGGCTCTTAGCTTCATCATTTCTGTCTCTGCCTCTGTCTGTCATTACTTGCCTAGCTCCCTGCATGTGTCTGCCTCTTCGCAAAGCAATCCTCTCCCGTGTCTTCACATCGTCTCTTAGAAGGACACCAATCATTTTTAATTAAAGGCACACCCTATTCCAGTATGATCTCATCTTATCTAATTTTATCTGGAACACCCCCATTTCTAAAGAAGGTCACACTATGAGGTACTTCAACATATCTTTTGGAGGATACAATTCAACCCATAACAGGCAAAAATGTGGGGTTCGAGGACAAGTAAGAGGCTCCACAGAGAGCCAAAGGGGCTCCAGTCACAAGTTGCCTGCCTGCTCCTTAATCCCTCACATCAGGAAAACGTAAACCAGAAAAGGCAAAGAACATTCCTCTCCCAACATGTAATTCTTTTAGCAACTAATAACCCTGAGTTATGACCTAACAAACCCCTTCCAAAATAATTCCCCAAGTGTACCAGACTGTCTACCTCCTCCTAAAGATAAACTGGATCTTCCCCAGGTGTAATGAACTTCTGTCCTAAGAAAATGATCAGTTAATATCTCGAAAGCTTCAACATGACCCCCTTCCTTAAAGTAAGTAGGTGCTCAGGCCCTTTCTTATAAAAAAACTCTAAGAATCTGCCCTCGGTGCACACAGACATCGCTCATTCTGCCCGCTGTTGCCTGTAGCAACGTATCTAATAAACTTTTCTTTCACTTTTCCTGGTTTCTGGTCAATTCTTTTACCGCCCACAGTACCAGCCTGCCTTGTTCCACAACAATGTGTGTTTTGCTGGGGTGCCTGGCTCTAAACCTGGATGGGAAGGATATTGCTGACTGTCTCAGGTATTGGCTGCTTAGCTGAACCCTTGGGTTTGATTCTGAGCTCTGTGAGGAGACAGCCTGTAAGCAGACATGGGAGGGGAGATTCACACGAGGACATGTACCCAAGCAGGACCCTCTGGGACAGACCTCCTCCCCCATATCCTCTGCTGTAGCTCCTCTCTGAAGTACTTAGATAAGTATCTGGTACACACTTCCTGAATTGTTTTACAGAAGCTAAAACCACCAACAAATAGAAGACATTAAATATTTGATGACCTACTGGTACCTAAGCATTGATAACGTTACCTCCTGTGATGTGTCCTGTTATCACCATCCCGCAGCCAGAGAATTGTGCAAGAGCTGATCACATACCTGGACTCCCCTCCCTTGCCTGGCCTTTAAAAATGCTTTCCTGAAACCGTGGGGGAGTTTGGGTTGTGGATAAAAAATATCGCCAGCCATATGAGTAAACAAAGGATGCTGCGGCCATCAGATCATCAGCTGCTACCGAGAGTGAGCGGAGGGAACTCAGGATGCAGACAAGCAGGCAGCCCGGCCTCTGCTGCCTCCTCTCTGCTTCCTCAGTGGTGCCCCTGGGGAAACGCAGGGTGTGGAAGAACAGGACACTGGCCCTGGATAGCTAGGTGCCTCTCGAAGGAATGATTTCAATGAGCCCAGACCTTTGCACCTTCCCATACATAGAAAAGCACTAAATTCCTTAGCTTGAGATAGTTGGCTTTCTTTAATTAACAGTAACCTTTTAATATTCTGACTACCTTTGTTGTTGGAAAAACTCCTATCTATCCTGGCCTGCTCCCTTGCCTCTCTGGAACAGTCTCTTAGAGTGATCTGAGAGGCTGCCTCCTGAGTTCAAGTCCTCAGAGAGTCTGCGGAATAAAACATAACTCAACTTTTAGGTCGTGCATTTTTTTAGTTGACAGGGCGTTTTGCTCACGAGCCGCCCTGGACTCCTTGCTTAATGCCCTGCAATAAACACTGCACCCTCCTTCACCACAACCCAGTGGCGGTAGGCTGGCTTCACTGGGACTGGGTAAGCAGACCCAAGTCTGGCTGAGTAACAGCTGGGTATCTGTGAGACATGGGGTGGACCTGGGAGTCTGGGGAAACACAAGTGGCTTGGGATCTCAGGACACAGTGCCAAAGAGAAGAGAACTGGACAGAGAGGAAAACCCAGAAATCTGCAGATGGCCCCTTTGACTATTCAGCTGAATACTGATCAGCTCATCTGTATGAGGAAAGTCTCTAAGGCTAGGGAAAGAACCACCCGGAGTGATGACAGATAACAGGACATTACAAGGAATGTTAAAGGTCGTCCTTTAGGTACAAGGAAAATGATGACACATGGAGATACAGATCTGCACAAAGGAATAAAGAGCTCTGAAAATGGGTAATTCCATGGGTAAGCTACATTAAGTTTTAAAAATTGTTGTTCACATCTCTTTAAAAGATAATGGCTTAAACAAAAGTAATCACAAGGTGTGGAGTTTTCTGCTGAAGAAGTTATTCATTAAGGACGCTTTGCTTTTAAGTGGACAGCCCTGGGAAACTAGAGAAGTTATGGATGATAAAAAGTAGATAACTCTGTTATATATAGACGTTAATATTTGCAAATCTAAAACTCCCACTTTACACCTTCCCATCCCCTTTCCTCCCCCGGTAACCATAACGTGTTTACTATCTCTGTGAGTCTGTTTCTGTTTTGTAGATAAGTTCATTATGCTGTACACCAGAAATAGACACACTGTAACTGACTGTACTTCAAAAATTAAAAACAAAAACAAAAACAAAAACAAACTCTTAACTTAAGAGGTGTCAGTGGATGTTCAGCCACAAACTCTGGTAGCAGATTATCTTTATACTAAGAGGGGCTACTAGCTTGCCAAAAGTTTGCCCTGACAGACTAGAATCGTGGCTCCTGTCAAAGGCTTCAGAGTCTTCCATTTCAACCTTGACATATACCCTTAGAGAACTTTTAAACTCCTTTCCCTGGGTAGCTTTGGAAAATTGAGAATACTTCACCAATGTAAAGTAGCTTTTAGCTGTTCTCTCATAAGAGATCCTGTGGAAAGATGCTTGTGAAAAACATTTTCTGGGCACCCTTATGTTGAACTCCACGGCAAGACTTATAAACACTTATTCCAAAAAATACACATTCGATGGAGACATACAGTCTCAGAAAAGAACAGATAAGAAACCAGGGAAATGGAATTTCAAACCTATTTAAATTCTGACAACCAACAGGATAATGTTGCCAAGTTCTTCATCCAAACAGATGTTTATTTTATGAAATCAATAACTGTTTAAAAATCATTAAAAAAAAAAAAAGAGGGGGAAGGAAGAAGAGGAGGAAGAAGCCCAAAGCACAATAAAATCATGAAGCCCTGAAAGTCGTAAGAGAGTTTTTGTAATAGAAACCCCTGTAGAATTGTCCTTATCTCAGATTCAATTTACGAGATTGCCTTTCAGTTAGAAGCTTTTTACTACGAGGGCCCACTCTTTATGAGGCTGACTTTCAATTGGAAGCCTATAACGACTCCAACTATTTCTATTTCTTTGCTCATTTCTTGATTCTGCCTGGGAGCACAGAGGACCACTTCATAGCAGTCCTATAAGCAAATCAGTTTTAGAAATGCTCACTATTTATTTCTGAGATGAATCTGGAGTTTATCAGTGTCTGGCCTTGAGGTCACTGGAGCAGCGCTGTATCGCGGGAGTGTGAATTGAAGCAGGAATGTGGCTGTAGATGATGCCGGGCAGGTAAGTGAGAGTCAGAGCACAAGGGCACTTGGACCCTTGATTCTCTGGGTTGGCAGCTCCCTCTGGCACTGGCATCAGTGTGTCAGCTGGCCTAAGTGTACTGCATCTTTCTGAAGCATCACTTCTACTCAGAATCTGGTGGGGCGAAGTGTTAGGCGTAAAAAGTTTCAAAGGTTAATATTCTAACAAATATGGTTATGTTACAGAGTATGATATTTACAATATTTATGGTAACGTTAGCATTTAAGTGCAGAGGACTCTGGTAGCCTGTTGTAAAGCTCTGCTGTGGTGACCTCGTTTCTTTGCTTTTTACAGCACTTTTGAGAGAGATCGTTGGGAAGTGTGAGGTAGGTAACAGGGTCTGGATTGAAGGAAAAGGGTCTAAGTTTGTTTCTTTACTATAGAATGAGGATCATACTTGCTGTCCCGCTTAGCTTTTAAGAGCATCTTCAGGTTGGAAGATTTTAGTGTGAGGAAGTGAGAGAAAAGCCCAGATGGAGGTGCTGGGAAATGAACCCAGGGCCGTGTACATGCTAAGCACATGCTCTACCACTGAGCCACACCCCCTGTCCCTAAGAGACTTTTAGGCAGCATCTTGTAAGCAGTAACAGGAATCCTGTTAAGGGTGGGGTGAAGAAGCAGTGGGGATAAAATCAGAAGAAGAAGAAAAATACTCTGAAGGGTGAGGAATAATTCTCAGATTCAGGAAAAAGCTCACATGCTTTTCTGTTAGATTTCTCCAATTGTCATCTAGTAATTAACTGGATGCCTCTCTTACCCTAGGCTTCTGGGAGGCCAGAATCCTACCCAGGTGTTCCTGGCTACTCTTGAGTGTAAATGTTAATTCTGTCTTGAATATCTTCCTTTTGAGTTTTAGAACTTCTCCTTCAACTTCCTCTTGCCTCTCTAAGAGACAGCAGTTTCCAATTTCATCCAGTACTGCTGAACTTGACCTACAACGCTAACCTTGGGGCAGAAAAAAAAAAAAAAATCCTCTCTAAATCACTTCCTGAAAATACTCCCCAACTGCAGGGCTTGTCAAATCTTTGCTTCTATGATGGTCTTCAAATTTATAAAGGCAAACTGTCTTTTAAAAAGAACCCTGTGAACAGAATATGTCATTATAATTTTCAGGAGCAAACGAGAGTCAGACTACAAAACGATGGTTTTAAGCTAAAAAGATTTCAGAAGTTCATTTGCAACTTAATCATTTAACCACCTTCCAAGACTTAAAATTTAATGTCTTTGGTGCACGAGACCTATCGCAGCTTAAGCCCTGCCCACTGCTCTAGGCTCATCTCCTGCCTCGCTGACCATTCTATTTTCTCTTAAGCCCAGACCTGCTTCCGAAACAGGCCACAACCTACCATGGCTTCATGCGTTTGCATAGTTTGATCATTTTCTTCCCCAGATGATGTTATTAGCAAATTCCTATTCAACCATAAGGTCAGGAGTTGCTTTTCCTATGAAGCATTTTCTGCCCCACGCGCCTTCCCTCAGGCACAGTGAGACCCTCTTTTCACTCTTGGGTAGAATATGTTCATTATATCATGCTATTTTTTTTATAACTATTTTATTACTGAGATATTTAATACAATAAAATCCTCAGATCTTAGATGCAGAGTTTAACGAATCTTGATGACAAACGTATTTACTTGCTGAACTACCACTTGTATCATAATTTAAAACGTGTCTATTTATCTCCCAAAGTACCCTTTTTCCAGGCAATTCTTCCTCCCCTACACCTGGAGAGAAATATTTTTCTGATTTTGATCACCATACCATGATTTTGCCTTTTCTAAAACTTCATAGAAGTGGAATCATCAGAACAGGGACTCCAAGCCTGACTTCTTCAGTGTTTTAAAGATTCTTACCCTTTGTTGTGTTTAGCAGTAGCTCATTTCTTTTTTTAATTACTTAGAAATGTTCCAGTGAATACATGGACCATAATCTGTTTGTCTGTTCACCACCTGTGAGTATTTGAGGTGCCTTTATAGGGTTTGGATACCATATAAATGCTGCTATGAGCATCCTTGTACAGGAATTTTTGTGGACACATCTTTTCATTGGTACTGAGTAAATAAATGACTAGTAGTGGACTTGGAGAGTCAAAGGGCAGGTGTATATTGAATTTTATAAGGAAGGCCCAATAGTTTCCCAAACCATTTTACACTCCTACTCAGCAGTGTGTCAGAGATCTGCTTACTCGACATCCTTGGCAACACTTAAACTTGTCATTTGTAGACATATTTAAAAATTGCACACACTTAAGGTGTAAATTTGATGTTTTGACGTATGTGTTCTGTGAAATTATCACCATAGTCAAGATAATGAACAAATCCCTGATCCCGCAAAGTTTCCTTGTGCCCTTGGTAATCCCACCCTGCCCCTCTCTTTCCCCTCCCCGACCCTTGAAATCATTGTTCTGCATCCTGTCACTAAGCATTAGTTTGCATTTTATAGGATTTTGTGTAATAGAATCATTCAGCAACTACTGTTTTTCGTCTGGCCTTTTTCACTCAACATAATTATTTTGAGATTAGTCTGTATGGTTTCTTGTACCAGTATTTTCTTCCTTTTTCCTTTAAAAAACTTTTTTTCCTCTTCTTTTTTTTTAAATGGAGGTATGGGGGATTGAACCCAGGACCTCGTGCATGCTAAGCATGTGCTCTACCATTGAGCTTTTTCCCCACTTCCTTTTTCTTGAGAAGTATTCTATTGTATATACTATACATACATAACATTTTTGTGTGTCCATTCACTTATTGTTACACATTATGATTATTTCCAATTACTAGCTCTTATAAATGAAGCTAGAATGAGCATTCACCTGTAACTCTTTCTATAGACAAACACTTGATTTTCTTTTGTATAAACATGTAGAAGTGGATGGCTGAGTCATATAGTATTTTATATCTAAATTTTTAACAATACTTCCCTACGTTCCAAGACAATTGCCCCATTTTGCATTCCCACCAGCAACTTTTTCAAAAATCAATTGACCACATATGGTTTGAGTCTATTTCTGGAAACTCTGTTACATTCCACTGGTCTATTTGCCTATCTTTAGGCTGATACCACACTTTCCTAATTACTCTAGTTTTAAACCTCAAATTCGTGTAGTTCAAGTCCTTCAACTTTGTTCTTCTTTACGATTGTTTTGGCTACTGAAGGTCCTCTTCATTTCTACATGAATTTTACAGCTGTCTTGCCAATGTCTACAAGAAGCCTGCTTATATTTTAACTAGATTATGCTGAATCTATTCATCAGTCTGGGAACAACTGACATCTGAATGATTTTGAGTCTTTCCACTGCAAACATAATGTGTGTGTCCACATGTGTGTGTGTTTGTGTGTATTCATTTATGTAGGTCTTTATATTTGTCTCAGCAATATTTTGTAGTTCTAAGTATAAAGTTCTCACACATCTCTGGTCATATTTCCCCCTAAGTTTTTCATATTTTTGATGCTATTGTAAACGGTACCTTTCTTTAGTTTCAATTTCCAATTATTTGTTTTTAGTGTATAAATATGCAATTTTTTTCATTTTAAGTAGACTTTATTTTCTAGAGCAGTTCTAAGTTTATAGGAAAATTGAGCAGAAAGTACAGAGAGTTCCCATATACTCACTGTCTCAAACATGCAAGCCCTCACACCATCAACATCTCACACCAGAGTGGTTCATTTGCTATAATCAATGAACCTGTGTTGACACATTATTATTATCCAAAGTTCATAATTTACATTACTGTTCAATCTTGGTGTTACACATTCTATGGGTTTTAGCAAATGTATAGTAAAATATATCTACCATTACAGTATCATACAGAGTATTTTCACTGCACTAAAAAATCCTCTGTGCTGTCATCACTACTCCCCCACTGATCCTGGAAATCAACCGTTTTACTGTTTGCATTGTTCTGCCTTTTCTAGAATGTCATATAGTTGGAGTCATGCAGTATATAACCCTTTCAGATTTATTTCTTTCACTTAATAATATGCATTTAAAGTTCCTCCATGTCTTTTCACAGCTTGATAGCTCAATTCTTATTAGCACTGAAAAGTATTCCATTGTCTGCATGTACCACAGTTTATCTACCAATTTGTCTACTGAAGGACATCTTGATTGCTTCCAATTTTGGGCAATTATAAATAAAACTACTTATAAACACCAATGTGCAAGTTTTTTGTGTAGATGTTATGTTTTCAACTCATTTGGCTAAATATTAAAGATTGTGATTGCTTCATCATATGGTAAGAATATGTTTAGTTCCTTAAGAAACTGCCAAATTGTCTTCCAAGTGGCTGCACTATTTTGGGTTCTGATCAGTAATGAATGAGAGTGCCTGTTACTCCACATCCCCACCGGCATTTGATGCTGTCAGTGTTCTGGATTTTGGACATTCTAATAGGTGTGTAGCTGTAACTGGTTGTCTTAATTTGCATGTCCCCAATGACATGATATAGAGCATCATTCACGTGACTGCTTACTATTTGTATATCTTCTTTGGTGAAGTGTTAATTCAGTTCTTTTGACCATTTTAAAATCAGATTGTGTTCTTAGAGTTGAGTTTGGAGAATTCTTATATTTTAGATAACAGTCTTTTATCAGATGTGTCTTTTGCAAACATTTTCTCCTAGTCTGTAATTTTTTATTCTCATTCTCTTGATGTAAATGATTTTTGAACTTTGTATTTTTTAATAGGCAATTGATCTTATATCCTTAAATCTTAAAATTTGAGGTTTTGGGAATGTCTCTAGGAATTTCCATTATATTGTCTGCAAACAAAGATAGATTTACTGCATATCTTTTTCTTTCTTTCCTCCCTTCCTCCCTTCTGTTCTTCCTTTCTCTCTTCTGGGTTTCTTTTGTGGCTCTCTTCCTTCCCTCCTTCCCTCCTCCTTCCTCCCCTTCTCCTCCCTCCCCTCTTTCCTTGGAAGGTTTCAAAACCTCTCTTTCTTTTCTTCTTTTCCTTCCTTCCTCCATAGGTTTCTTTCTTTCTTCTTTCTTTCTTTCTTTCTTTCTTTCTTTCTTTCTTTCTTTCTTTCATCTTTCCCCTCCTTTCCTTCTTTCCTTCCTTTCTCTCTCTCTCTCTCTTTCTTTCTTTCTTGGCTACAAACCCCATACAATTTTTAATAGAATTATTGTAATGAGAGCAGACATTCTTGGCTTGTTCCTAATCTTAGGTGGAAAATAGTGAGTTTTCTACATTAAGTACAGTATTGCCTATGGGTTTCTGGTAGATACCCTTTATTAACTTAAGGGAGTTCCCTTTTATTCCCAGTTAAGTTTTTATGGGTGAATATTGAATATTGTCGAATGCTTTTTCCCCCATAAACTTAGATGCTAATACTTTCACAGCAAATAGCCCAAACTCAAATGCATAAGCCTCTATGTCCTTGCCCATAGCATATTATGTTTTATTTAGTCTTGTTTTTCTTTCTTTTATTTTTTTTCCCCCACACAGTAGCAGGGATGTAGTACAAGGCAGGGTTTATACATGCAAAGGAAAAGTTTAATTTTGTGAAAGAGAAATTCAGGAACTTCTGAGACTTCAATCAGTCACTATTGTCTCCTGTTGGTATCTGAGCCTGAAAAAGAAACTGGATAATATATAGGGTACCATGTGAGACACATTTTCTGTGTCTCTGTCAGAATAGTGAACTATAAAGTAAATGATATTGAGGTGAATTCAGTACAGTCTTCAATTAACTGTTTCCAAAGAGAAAGTTTTTTTTTCTTTTTCAATTGAAGTATAGTCAGTTACAATGTTGTGTCAATTTCTGGTGCACAGCATAATGTTTCAGTCATACATGTACATTTGTATATTCCTTTTAATATTCTTTTTCATTATAGGTTACTACAAGATATTGAATATAGTTCCCTGCACTATACAGAAGAAATGTATATTTTTATCTATTTTATATATAGTAGTTAGTATTTGCAAATCCTGAACTCCCAGTGTATCCCTTCCCACCTCCTTCCTGCCTCCCGGTAACCATAAGTTTGTTTACTGTGTCTGTGAGTCTCTTTCTGTTTTATAATAAGTTCATTAGTATCTTCTTTTTTCTTTCTTTCTTTTTTTTAGATTCTATATATGAGTGATATCATATGGTAGTTTTCCTTTCTCTTTCCAAAGGGAAAGAGTTAAAAGAAAAAAAATAGTCAAAGAAATCAAAAGAGCAAAAGAAGCTTCTTCTAGAAAACACCCATCAAAGAAAATATACCTCTGAATATGTTCCTTTAATCAGTTACTGAAAAAGAACAACCTGTGTGCCAACAAAGATTTAATACAGAATATAGCCACAAACACTGCCTGCTGTCGAAGCAATCGTGCCTTCCAACACATGGTTTTCAGAGAACCTCACTTTCTGCCTCCTCTAAAAGACAGCAGACAAGAGCAAAAGGTCATGCTCTCCTTTCGAAACAATATCTGCTCACTTACTACAATAGGAAGGAATTATTAAAATAAATTTATCTCACAAAGAAATACGACAACCCAGTTTAATTAAATATTTACATGTAAACATTTCCCCCTCTTTCTTTTAAAGACAACTTTTAGAGAGCAGACAGAGAAAAGGAACCTAATTTTTCAATTTATTATGAATAATCTAGCATTTTTGTTCAATGTATTTTAACAAAGGTTTGTTGAGTACACACGTTAGCCACCTCCGTGACTATAAAGATAAATAAAACACCATTCCTGACCTTGAACTAAATGCCACACGAGATAGAATACAAGCCGTATTACTTTAAGTGCCATAAGAAATATACTTACAAAACTCCATGTACATGTTAGGGACAAAGAGCTCAAATCCAGTTAAAACACTAGAGCCAGCTTCTTTAAGGATGTAGCACTTGGGATAAAACTCGATGGGCTATTAATTTCGGTTCATGGGAAGAGGAAAGAAAGAGCCAAGTTACAAAAGCAAGAAGATGGTGCATATACTCCGAAAACAGCAAGTAAATTGGTCCCACGAAGAAGCAGGAGCCCAAGTTACATGAGACTTTCATTCTTACTGACAAAACTTCAGAACTGCTCTTAGCATGATGTCCCAGCCCCCAGACAGATCCAACTCCTCCACACATCGACTGAAACATGACGTTAAGTGAAGATGTAAAAGGGGAGGTGAGGAAGAGGGTTCCCATCACACAAGTCAGAGAATTAATAAAATTCCCCAGCAGCCAATTCTGGGTTTCCCACCACAGTGCGTCTCTACCAGTTGCCACGACCTAATCTCTCCCACACTCTGTATCACCTGACCTCGCTCCTTCAGGATCTGGTTCCCTGCAAACCAGTTTCTTCATTGTTCTGGGCCCTTGGTGGGTTGTTTTTCTGCTTGAATTTCTTGCAACCGAGCTAAACCTGTGGCTCCCACTGTGCTCAGAGCTGGCATGACCATTGCCAAGAGAGTAGAGCACAGAGAATTTATTTACTGGATCCGGGGATGGGTCAGCTTTATTTTATGTGTTGATTTGCTTCTTTGAATAATCTGCCCTACAGAAGATGGCCAGATTTTTTCCTCCTCTGTTCATCCTATCACTGTGGCTGTAGGGCATGTGGTAGCCTTCAGGAGGTGCGTATTCCAGTGAAACATGTATGGTATTCCAAATGTGTCTAATGATTTGGTGCAAACTTGGATAAATTATATTATATCATGTAATGGTTTTCATGCAAACATCAGGATATGTTATGTCCTGCATTGGAAGAAATGTGTATTTCTCAGTGTCAGGGTCATTATAGATTCTGAGGGTCTTTGATATCATTTCACTGGCCTCCTGTGTTATTAACAAAGGCCACAACGTGATGGGCTAACATTTGTTTAGAATATTCAACCATTACTAAGTATCACTTCCTTTCCTTCTAGCAATTTTTCCCAAACTAAAGCATCAAATGTCACAATATTGATGTGACATTATCAAGTTTCATCATGATTGACCTGATGTCACACTGTTTTGTAATACAACTGCTTGCTGTCAATCCAAGTCATTTGCAGAAGCCCATTATAAACACAGGGAACAATTTGTGCCAGCAAAGAACCATCTGGTACACTCTTCACTCTGAATTTGAGCCTTGTGGTTATTTAAGCATCATTAACGTCTAAAGGTAAATTTTGGCTATATTAAAGCCTCTGCCTGATCCTTGAAGTGTTCAGCATTTTGATAGTTCTCTGAGGTAGGTAAAAATATTTGGAACTTTTCTTTATGTGAAATTTTTTTTAACATGGGAGTTTTAACTAAGTTGGTGACCCCTGCCAGGAGGGCAAGAACTCAGGGTACATCCATGATGCTTCCCTGGAAAATGGGAAGTATTTCTTGATGAGGATGAGAGAGAGACAGAAAGAGACAGACAGAGATAGAAGCAGAGAGACAAAGAAGAGGGAGAGAGGGAGAGATTGAGAAACAGAGTCAGAGACAGAGAGATCTTTTGGTTAAGTTACCCAAAAAGGAAAAAAAGAAACCCAGAAAAAGTGAAGCAAGGACTGCCGCTGATGCTCTGAGCAGCAAGGAGCGGTGTTTCACTAGGAGCGCTCGGCAGCAATCTAGCTTCTGAAAAATGACCCCTGTCTTGCTGTGAATTCTCTTCTCTGAGCTCCTAAACACTGCCATTTCTGCTGCTGCGACTTTGTTTAAAAGTGACCTTTATGTGTTTGAATCTCTGCAGTCAGTTCCCTGGGTTTTTGAAGAGAAAGGAAAGAGAGCGGTGGGTCCAGTTTAGGGTGAATGTGGTAGAAGATGGGGTGTCCACTGACTGCAGCTTTCTCCCCACCCCCTCACCAGACAAGAGGTAGTGCTTTGTCAGGATGGTTTGGTTGTAGGGGAAACCTCTAGCCAGGAAAGGCTTCCCTTTTTCTCTCTTTGTTGCTCTTCAGCCTCTCGGCCATGTTCCCTGATTGAAATTCCTTCTGTTTCCATGCATATAGACCCCCGATTTTTCTTTCTCCTAATCGTAACTTCTCACACCCTAAAGAAAGGTTGGTCTTGTGTTCGCTTTGCTTTCACTCTTTTTTGAAATCTCGCCAACCTCATGACTTCAATAAATACCCCTTTGCAGACATCTCAGAGCTTTTGCTTAGCCCTTCAGCATGCTCCTTTATGCAGAAAGGCATGGTCACAACTTCTAATTTCTGGTTCTCATGATGTAAAATATGCTCTGAAAAAAAGGGGGCATACTAATAGTTATATAATGACCAATCAAAATAACAAATCTCAATTTTAACTGCTTGGTCCATAGCGATTTTAGACTCTCTTCCTTTCAAATTACTTATTCCTCCTGATAGATAAGATTTTAATACTTAGAGTCCTCTTCCAATCTAACATGGTGTCCTAAAAGCTAGGGATGAAAAATATTCAAAACATCACATATTCTGTAGCCATTCCTACAACGAATGAATGTTAGCCCTTATTTCAACATTTTAAATGTATATTGGGGAAATGTGACCCTTCAAATTAATTTTCCAGCTTTTTTTTACATACAAAGCTTTATTAAATGTTTTATAATACCTCACTCAATATTTTATCAAAGGTTTGTGTGACAAGTCTGATAAAACTTTATAACATATAATTTTATGTTATATATATAATACGTTATATATAGAACAAATGCCATTGTTTGTATCTTGCCCATCTCCCCTCATTTTATAGCTAGAAAAACATCACAACACAAATTGAAGCTCACACAAGTCAAAAAGTTTGCCCAAACTTACACAACCAGTAATGATGACCACAGGACAAGAATCCCAGGAATCTAAGCCCCCAATACTTGTTTGATTATACAGTACACACTTTTCTGAGTGTTTTCATAAAGATTTTCTCAGTATCTAAGGCTCCCCTCTGTTCACCTGATTCTAACGTTCTCAACTACTTTCCAACAGTTCTTTGAAGGAGAAATGGTAGATTTGAAAAGAACAGGGAAAATGAGAAGCCTGAAAAAATTTCTCCCCAGATTAAAATGTTCCGTAAGGTCTATTCTCTTGAGTGCCATCTCTAGCAACTTCTTCTATAAATATGGCTACATTTGAGCCCATTATGCTACCTTGAAAAAACAGATTAAAAAAAAAAGTTTCTGCTGTATAACACAGGGAACTATGTTCAATACCTTGTAATAACCTTTAATAAAAGAATTATGAAAACAAATATATATCAAAATATGCATGACTGGAACATTGTGCTGTACACCAGAAATTGACACATTGTAACTGATGGCGCTTCAATTAAAAAAAAATGTTTCTTAATATTTAGAAAAGATTAAAAACAATAAAAAATATCTTTCTATTTACCACCTGGTTTTATATTTGTATGATTTGTCACATTTTTAACCTTCAAAGCCACTGATTCTCTTTTCATCAGCATGTGATTAAGGTCATTCTGCAACTAATTCACTTAACACAGATATGTGCTGTCTGGATATTTTTAATGTTAAAGCCTGCATGCTTTCAATATATATATATATTTAAGTTTGTTGCTTAATTTTTTTTTCTTCCCAAGTGCTCTGCTGCTTTAAAATCATTACAGTCATTTTTCTTATTCAGTTTTTATCTTTTCTCTCTCCTTACTGCAGTCATCATTAATCATGCCTTCCTCATTGTATATTAACTGGCCTACTTTCCTTTAAGGCACTTCTTTCATTTTTTTTATTTCATTTTGTTTTATTTTTGCATCATTTCTTTGAGAAGCTCCTGACACAGTTCCATCCACACATCTGATACCACAACCAGCCTCCCAGGCTTTAAGTGGCAAAGTATCCCAGCTGGCCTACGATGTTTTCTTCCTTTCTTCTACATTTCAAACACTTGTTTTTCTTTTTTTTTAAATGATAAATATTATGTCTTTTTCCATGTTTACTTAGTAGAAAAAGCGGAAGGACTGAAAACAGTCCTTCAGAGTTCTTCTAGTTCAGGCTTGATTTATAGGCAGCGCTGTTTCTACACTAAGGGGATTTTAAAAGCTCACGTCCTGTCTGACTCCTGTCCTGTTGGTAGAGCTGCGCCTCCCAGATGTGATGTCTACCTGGAGAAGTGCAGCCCAGTGCAGCCCTTCCTCTCTCTGTCACCAAGCAATGGCTCCCAGCTCTTGTCCACGGATACCCAGCTGGGCTCCCAAGGGCAGCCCAGCCCTTGACTGGGCTCAGTCCCTTCTCACACTGCAGATAAATGACCTTATCATGCTTGTGTGAGCAGACTTCTTTTTCATGTGAGGTCCTGGCTCCTTGTTTGGAGAATCCCGGGAAAAGTATGGAGAAGAAGTGCATTTACATCATCCCTCTCCATCAGCTTTACCAATAGGTATAGAGGTCGCTGTACCGGGTTGTTCTCCCTCATACCTGTAGAAGAGGATTATCATCCTCCTTTCTCTCACCTTGATATCATTGCAGATGATGGTTCTTAGCTTAGGTGATGTTATTTCTTTTCTTTTAATTCTAAAGGATGCTTAATTAGATTAATGAATGACTGCCCCGTTCTTTCCCTGGAATGTTGTAATAGGAACTAGTGGTCCTATAAGATCTACATGCTTCCACCTGGTAGGATATTGAGGAAAACAAGCGCTTATGCATGTAATAAAAATTTGCTATTATCTTAAAAGGCTAAGGGGTTTATTGCGGTTCATCATCATTTCATAGTTAGCCTGTTGATAGATATTATTGCCTTTGGCACTCTCGTCTGAAGCATTTGCTTTCATTTTCAAATGACACTTCAAGTTCTTATCACCTGAGATTGCTCAAGACCCAGTTCATGTCTTATAATTTACCTTAGCGTGGACATCCGCTAAACTACATCGTAGTCCTTTCACTTCTCCCTAATTCCATCTTACAACTTCTCACATAGGACTTAACTTGACCGAGAAGATTTCTCAGTGCTGAAGCTTGTGGTGAAATCATTTAAAACTCTACACCAAGTTGCAGTACAATAACATTCTGCTCTGCTCTTAGAGATGTGTTCCCTTTCCTTCAGGCAGTTGGTGTTTGAATCCATTGTTAGCAAGTTGATAGACAAGCAATGTTCTGGTTGTATAAAATCAGACAACAGTTATTGTTTGAAAAGGAAATATATTTAATAGCACTGCCTATAAATCAAAAGCCTTGGTGGGGCAAAAAAAGAACTAAATGGAAAAGAAAGCTTTTTCTTATTGGGAAAAAATATGTGCTAGGGAGCATGGTGAACTCGATGGGAATTATCTCTTAGTGCCGATTCTCTAGTAGATGGCTTGTTTATTCTCTTTCTGTGCTTAAGGGAGAAGAAATGAGTCCTCAAGGCTGTTATGAAGTGAGAGAAAAAAGAAACTAAAGTCACTCAGTGAGTTAAAACATTTAAAGTCCTTACTGTATTCTAGTGAGCTGCATGGTTTGTTCCTTTACTCTTGGCAGATGGGCAACATTTAATGGAGGGTTTTAATGCTGAGCACATTCGAAGATCAAAGGCATACTAATGGGAGTAGATTTTGAATTCAATTTACACCAAGTATATTAAGGAATAAAGGAATATTCTAACCAGGATATGTGTATAATAATATTTTTAAAAAACTGATCACTAAAAAGTTAGGTATCAGTAAGGAAAGGGCAGGTTGTATTAAAAAGTTTTTTAAAAATGAAGTTTGCTTATAAAGACTTTTTCACTCGAATCGCTGTCAGGGTGTTTAGTGATTTTGATTTGAAATGTGGCAGGTAAAAAATATCTAGTTTTCTTAGTAATACATGCATTGTTTTACTATAACATAATATCACCACTTGAGAACAGAGTGCCTCTATGGTCAGATCAGTGATGATTTTTGCCACTGAGGGGTGAAGAAATTGTTTTCTGAAAGCTGAAATCATAAAGTTTAGGATTACTGACATTTTTGCACACTTTAAGCTCTCTGTCTTTCTCATTCAGTAGCGGGCAACTGGACCATCAACAACAACCCCCTTTTCCTGATTTACATTAGAAATGGACAAAATTCTCACCATGAATATTATGTGGGTTGAGTTGATTTCAGTCAGCTAGTCATTATCTAGATCAGTGCTTTCCAGTCTTTTCCCACAACTTGTGTGGCATCACGGCGTATGAGAGTGTCATGACTAGAGGTCAATTGCATAGCGGCTCCAGTCCCCGCAAGCAACCTTGGACACCCCAAGGGGTTAGGGGCTCAGTGTAGCATCACCTATGTTGTAATCTTTTCAAGAACAAGAGTATCGAATAGCTCTTGCCTACATCATGCCACACACCTAGGCAAAGCTAGATGTATTTTGATGGGCTTTCCCCCAGCTTGTTCTGCTCAAAGCAGGACTGTATAACCTGAGTAATGATTATGGAGCACATTTCCTTGATGCCAAATCATGACAAAGTTTTTAACTGATAGCCTGCTTCCTCAGGAAAGCTGAAAGTGGCATGATTACCCAGTTGTTCTTGGTAGTATCTTAATCTTGTTTTGAAAATCTTCTGAGAAAAGTACTTTGAATGGCTTGACTGTTTGGCCAGAGCATCATAGTAGAGCCCACAAAGAATCTAGATCTGATGTTTTATTTTGTTAAGTATAAATATTATAAGGGAAATTTGACTTCAGTGGCTCCCTAGGAAAAAAAAATTACTCTGAGACCACTGTTACTCAACTTGGACTTCCAAAAAATCAGTGAGTAAGGAATGAATATTATAAGCAATTTGCAGAAACAGGTGGCATCTCTAGGGGTGGCCTAATACTCATATGAGTAGAAATATTTTCATATTCGTATTTCAAATGGGAAGAAATTACTGCTAGAGGTAACATGGCAGCCTGGTACAGATTAACAATAATGACTCAGAGCATTCTCTGCAAGAGGCTTCTTAAGTGTTGATTGTGTGAGTAAATTCAAGCAAAGAGAGATATACATAAATATCTTTCTCTTATTAGCTAAAATAACCAAATGTCACAGATCCTGGTACCTGAACAGTTATTTCTTTGAGCACAGTGGTTTTACTTGGCTGTTAGTAAATCCTGGAAGATGGTAAAGAGAAGCAAGGAAAGGGAGCAAAATGAGAACAGAAAGCTTTGAGTTTTAAGTTGTCCCTAATTTTGACCTAATCAATAATTCTAATAATATATCTTATCAGTATAAACTATTTCAGATTGGAATCAGATATGCTATTTCCTTAAAAAAATAACTTTGATGGCATAGAGATTCTACTCTACTAATGGAAGTAGTAATTCAATCACCAAATAAATAAAAGGCAGGTCATTTTATATTTAGCAAGCCCTCTGCGTAGTAAACAAAGAGTCTATAAATTTTGTTGTCCATGTTCAACAAGAATATTGCTGATTGGTTCTGTTATTTACATTAAAAAGCAAAGCTGGCAAATAAGCTTTCTTGCTTCCAGGGAATTTTATAAGCATCAAGTGAATTCATAATTGATCTGATTTTACATAAGGACTGGGATTGAAAGAAAAAAAATCTCTTGTTATTTATCAAGAAATAAATTTATAAAAGTTAACTAATCCATAAGAACAGGAGGATGTAATTACTTTATGATTACTAATTTTACATATTTATCATGCCTTTTAAGTGTTACTGTGCAGTGTAGTGGGATAATAGATTATGTGTCAGAGAACTGTGTTAGAGTCTCAACTTTATCCCTTTGGCTTCAATGAGGATGGCTGGCCAAGCATATATTCTATACCGCCACCCACTTCAATAGCTGGAAATTGCAGAAAAAGGTATTACAAATATCTATAAGCATGCTGCAAGACAAAATATGAAAGGACTTCTTGACAAAAAGAAAATAAACGGGATCGATAGATGGGAAAGCAAGTTTAAATTTAAACTCCCCAAAGACACATATGATGCAGGGAGCAGGTTATCTCTGAGTTTATTTCAAAGTCTGAAATAATAGAAACAATGAGTCCAAGGAAGTCAGGGGCAAATATTGAGAGATTAAATACAAAGGAGCAAGCAGGCTTTGATTCTTCCATGCTGCACCCCCACTCTCTCTTGTCAAGCAGCAGGCAGTAGAAATGTGGGTCCGTGCAAACCAGAGAAGGTGGGAGCTAGAACTAGACATACAGAAGAGTGGTCAAGTGGCTACGTAGTGAAAGGTCGCTGTTGTTTTCATTTGTACTTCCCTGATAACTAGTGGTACTGAACATCTCTTCATGGGTTTATTGTTTATTTGTAAAACTTTTAACTTGAAATATGTATTCAACTGCTTTGCCCTTTTTTAAACTGGGCTGTTTTTCTTGTTATTACTGTGTTACACAAGTTTTTTTGTTATATATTTTGCATGTCAGTTCTTTGTTAGATAAGTGGTTTGCAAGTATTTTCTCTCAGTCCATGGCTTGGCTTTCCATTTTCTTAGCTGTGTCCCTAAAAGAACAAAAATCTTTAATTTTGATATATTGCATTCTATCAACTTTAGTATGTTTCATGATTTTTTCCTATTTAAGAAACCTTGCCTAACCCAATGTCACAAAGAGTTTTCTCCTTTGTTTTCTTCTAGAAGTTTTATAATTTTAACTCTTACAATGAGGTCCATGATCCCTTTTTACTTAATTTTTGTGCATGGTTTGAGTTTATGTGCAAGGTTAACTTTTTCATGTATATAAAATCTCCAGCTTTTCAAGCGTGCTACTTGAAAAGATTATCCTTTTCCCATTGAATTCCCTGGGCATCTTCACCAAAATCAGCTGATTGTCGTAAGTCTGGGTCTATTTCTTGGCTCTCTACTCCATTCCATTGATCTAAATGTCCATGATTATTCCAAGAGCATACCATCTTGATTAGTGCAGCTATGTAGTTTGTCTTGAAGTCTTTCAATCTTGTTTTTTTTTTTTTTTTCCTAATGGTTTGGTTATTCTAGCCCCCTTGCATTTCCATACGAATTTTAGAATTAGCTTGCCAATTTCTTCAAGAAAGCCTACTGGGATTTCCATTGAGATTGAGATTGAATTGAATCTATAGCTGAATTTGAAGAGAAAGGCCATTTTAACCATAGTGAGTCTTCATTGATTGTATTTGCTATCTTCCATATTACTACAGGTGATAACTTTTGCCAAAGTTTCTGGCACTACATAAACTTATCTATAGCAGCCTGTTTATTGCGTCTCTAGCCTCTGCCAACAGCTCTCTTGCTAATGCCATGTTTGAGCTTTCTGCTGTGTCAGCACTCCACTCTGTGCACCAAATTTTGTCAGTTTTCTCTTTCTGAATAGCAAACCACCCTAAAATCTAGTGGCTTAAAACAGCAACCATTTATTTACTCACATTTCTTTGGGTCATTACTTTAGGCTGTGCTCAACTTGGTGGTTCTGTTTCTCTCAGCTGGAGTTACTCAGGCAATTGGTTATCTAGCCACTCAACAGGGTGCTGAATAGTCCAAGATGGCCCCAGTCCTATGCTTGGCCATGCTGGGCCACTGCATGCACTCACTCATTCCTGTGAAGGTTAGACTGGGCTTTTCATGTGATACCAGCAGCATTCTAAAAGAGAGAGCAGAAGCCACAATGCTTCTTGCGGCGGAGGCTCAGAACTTCTAGACTGGGTCTTCTTCCACATTCTATCTGTCAAAGCAAGACACAGCCCCACCCAAATCCCGGAGGTGGGGAAATAGTCTCTACCTGTTAATTGGAGGACTAACAAAGCCACACTGAAGGGAAGTTTTGTACTGGAATGGGAAGAGTAATGTTGCAGTGACCTGTGCATCAACAATCTACTAGAGATGCTTGATAAACATTTTTTGGGTATAAAGGAATTAAGCTACCACTTACATATCTAAAATATAAATTAAACTTTCTAGCCAGTAAAAAAAATCATTCTATCAAAACTAATAATGAAAAAGATCTCAACCACTAGACTGGTAGTTTTTTTTTTTTTTTGTCAATAAACATATACTTCCATTTATACATTATGTGTGGCTTCTGAATAAAATATGAGCTCCTTTATACTTAAAAAGTTCTTTCCGTAACAGAACATTTTCAAACTTTCTAGAATGGAATATTATCTTAAATTCTATTATACATATTTTTCAAGAATATTATTGTGCACAATGTGATGAATAGGCTTTAAAATAACAGAAATAACATGTCTTCAGTGGAAAAAATGTAAAGAGTATACTTTATGCAGAAAAAAATGATTGCAAACAGAATTTATACACCTCAGTTAAAGTAGTTATAAATGTATCAATTTTCATTATTTAGAAAAATCTAATGTCTACAGGATTGAAAATGCAATAACTGAATAAATGTTTTTAATAAGCAGTTAAAAAATAGAATATTTCCATCAAGAACAGGGCCTCTGTTGTAATTCGTCATTATTATTATGTACATTACTCAGTAGGAAATATATTTTGTGTTCTGTAATAAAAAGTTCTAGCTCTCCTGTCATTCTTTTTCATCTTTTATTGCATACCTTTCATAGCCATCCATTGACTGAGGAATGAAAAGACAGCATTTTTTACTTGACTTATTACACTACTTGTAACGCAAGTTATTTTCCTGAATGATTTTTAGTGTTGGATATTTAATTTAGTTCTTTGAGAACCTAACCATCTTGGGTTCAGAGGAAGGTGCATGGATGTTGGTAAGAAAATTCATATTCTCAAATAATTCACAGTTTTGGTCAAAAGAATGTCAACATTTTCTATGCATTAATAATTGAGTTGATATCAGTTTCACTTTGCTTATTACATTTCTTTAACATTTATAAAAGCTCTATTTTTATCAGGCTAATTCTACTATCAATTTTTTAAAAGATAAATGGCATACTATCTGAATTACAACTATATCTTTTAATGACTACACCTATAGTTTAATCATAAACTATTTATTTTGTCTTAATTACTTCCTGCATCTTTATCATTTGAATGTAAAGGTTTAAGCTCCAAAAATCTCTCATTAATAAGAACAAATATAAAAATATTTTTGATAATGCTGGGAGAGTCAACACATCTTGTCACAATTTTTGAATTACAGAGTTCATTTCATCAACTTTAGGCTCAGATTTCTATGGTACTACCAAATAATAGTAACTATTATAAACAAACTCCACAATATTTTAATAGGTGTCATGCATCATAAAATTCCTTGAAAACAGTCTAAAATAAAATTTCAGTAATAGATATCCAAAGTCTAGTGTGGAAGAAATTCAATTAATGAAAGATTATAGCCAACTGGATCCTTTGAAGTGATGCAGTAGTTTGCACGATTGTATGAAAAAAAAAAAAGGACAGTATTTTAAATTAATTCAGACCAAAATGAATGACCAGAATTTCTACTTAAGCTTCCAAATTTAACACGCATCTGTACCATTTTAGCCCCTCTACCTTAACTGTTCTTTTTCACACACTTATTTGTCTGATATGGAGCCAAAGCAACTTGGGCATATTTTTAGTATCATGGGATAATTTAATTCATGCTTCTTTGAAGGTTCAAGGAAATTGGTGGGTAGCTGCTTGTCAAGCTATACTCCCTTGATATAACACTCTTTCTGCTTCTACGCTCTTGACCTGCAATCTTTGGCTGAGGACACTGGCTTTCTATTTAAAGGGATGGTTTCTTTATTCAGACTCCTGATTAATTTATATATTGTTTTGCTCAGATGTTTTTTCAGAGTCTCACATGACCTAATCTCCTTACTACCAAATCATGAAAATATTCCCAACCCACTGAAAGGAGCAGTATGTGAGCTCCTGACTGTCAAACCTAGTATGTATGCACATGCATATATAGAGATTGATATCTGTAATCTCGGTGAATACTTGACCATTAACAGATATTCAATAAAACTTACAGTCCATCAATATAATCTGCCCTATTAAGTTATTATAGGAAGCTTCACATGGCATGTATCTTGTATCAGAAGTGCAGAGGTGATTTCATGGCTCCCAGGAACATTCTAGAACTTTGGTAACTCTTCAGTAATTGCTCTGTTAAACTTGTCTGCCATTACCTTAAGTTGGGGTGACAAATTCATGGCATGGGAGCAGTCATTGCCCCTCTCATCCCGCAACAGTCTTAACTAACCAATCATGGCACTGTTTCTGATGAAGCCCAGAAATCACCATGGACTTCTGTAAAAATACAGTGTTCCAGAAGCCACTATCCATCGATTGGAGTCTGTGTGAAATTTGAAACCTGTTTGTCATTCTTGACCTAGTTTAGAAGATTAAATATTTTTGCAGTCTCGACACAGCATAGAACTTTGTGCCTAACGACTTATAATAACTACTTTTTGATGGATGTTTTTGAAAATATTATAAATATGGATTGTGAATATTATTCTATTACTCTGATAATGTGAAAGATGAGTCCTTGAGGGGAAAAACTTCCTGCCTAGTGAAACATGGTGGTAAGAAATAAAGGAGAATTTTTATTTTTACCTATGTATTTGCCCATTGTAAGATGTATATCTTTTGATAATTTGAAAAATGTGTTTTATCTTGCTCATACATTGGATTGTAAAAAATATATGCTGTCTTTGTGGTATCTAGCAGATGTACCCAAATCCTCACCCTGCTGCAAACTGTGTGACTAACTGCAAGTTGTCTCCTTCAATTAATTAGCTGGAAGCTGATGACGGGAGTTGTCTTGCCTCCAGTGAGGCAACCTTGCAGGATAAAATTCTGGCAGATGTTACCATGGTTAACAGCAGACTTGTTTTTCTGCTTCTATTTACCAATCATGAGGAATATTTGGATTCATTACAGTTGAGTTTCTACATAAGCAGCAACTAAGTTTTAAAGTGACACTGACTTCAAGCAGGACTATGTGACTAGGTTGTTGTGCTTTCTCCAAAAAGCTGGTCATGTAAGTGCCTTGGATGTCAATGCTTTGATGCACTAGGCAGGCCATTATGCTTCTGTGATGCTATCTTGTCTATTTCTCTCAATTTAAAACTCAGAATATTATTTTTCAAATTGTATAGACAGCTGGCTGGTCACCTCATAAATTAACCCAATTTCACATAAGAAATAACTGTAAAGATGAATTCACCAGATAGAGCTATCAGCCAGATGTTCTCCATGCAAGAAAATGAAGGAGGGTTGATAGCACAGATCATGAATGGAGCAATAGGTGGAAACAAAATGAAAGAAATACACACATACCCCGTTTGGTGGTTATGAGGAAGAGACTATGGTTACACATTGGTTTATTTGGTCACACCTAGGACAGCACAGTGGAAGTTTCAGCAGACAACCTCAGCATGAGTACTGGGTGATATTTGTAAGAATCCAGATAGAGACCAACATTTCTTTGTTTTGGGTATTAGAAAGGGGCATTGGAAGTAAAAGAGCTAGCCTTAAATAGAAGGCAGAGACATTTTATATGGCTTAGGAGCATATAGTCTCCTTGACTGTCCAGTTCTCCTAACCTGCAGTGAAGAGTCAGCCACCTGGGGGAAGAAAAAAATTAATTTTAGCATATGGGGACAAGGAGGTATTACAACTTCTATGTCTTCAGTTTAATCATAAAATCTACCTGGTAAAATCATTCACTATTGAGATAGTTAATATGTTGGTATAGGTTGTTAGTTCAGATTTTTTTTTGTCTTCTTCGTGGGTGATTAACTGGTTAATTAAGAAAATGGTCATAGTGGGGAGGGTGTAACTCAGTGGTAGAAGACGTTTTTAGCATACATGAGGTCCTGGGCTCAATCCCCATTAAAAACAAACAAACAAACAAACAAACAGAGAGGACAGATAACAATTTACTCATTCTAAAGTGTGGTTTGGAGGTTTTAATAACTGGTAATCGTGATATAGTGCAAACTAGAATATATTTCATACCATAGCTTGCTTAGTTCACTGCAGAGAGTTTACTCTCTGAAGGTAAAATTTATACATTTTTAACATAGTTTTCTCACAGAAGTTCATGCATATATCCTGGTAAATATTTTTTTCTTATTTTATGTTTCTCTCTTCTTTTTAACTTAATTAATTGTGTTGCTATCACATTGTATTCAATATGTCCCAAAGTGAACTTATTTTCCAATTTGAACCATGCCTTTCTCCCTTCTCTCTTTCTGTCAATGGTACAAACATTTCTCCATTTATCTAAGTTTGAAATTTTGTGATTTTCTTCCACTGGTAGTTATCCACTGTCTCTCACTCTGCCCCGAGCTCTCTTGTCTAGGTTTGAAAGCTTTCTCATTCTCTCGTGTATCTGTTACTATCTGGCTTAGCACCTGTCTCTCCCAATTAGATTATAAAATCTTTGGGTGCCAGGACTTTGTCTGGGTTGCATATCTCTGTATTCCAAGGACAAGAACAGTGTCTGGCATACAAATATTCATCTTTCAGTAAATATGTGCTGAAGGAATGAATGAAAAGTGGATCGGATGTTGGCAGTTAGACCTAAATCTGAATTCTATTCTCTTGTATTCACTGCCTGTAAAATATGGTAGCCCCACCTCACCATCCGCCACCACCAGCCAAATCCACAGTTCCTCATTCCAAGGTTTCAGTTACTCCTGGTCAACTGCAGTCCAAAAATAAAATGGAAAATTCCAGAAATAAACAATTCATACTTTTTTTTTTTTAAGGGAGTCTTCCTTTAAAGTTCCTTAAAAGAAAAAAGCGTGCAAAGACACACCCTGGGAATTTCATCGACTGAAGAAGGTCGACTCATCATAGCAGAGAAGACTAGAAGTAGATACTGTATCCAGGCATACTTTGTCACAAACTAACGTATCTCCCACCTCTTCTTGAAAGGGTTCATTCATCTTCCCCAGAAATCATTTACTCTTTCCTAAATGCCCATATACTCCCTCCCCTTTCCCTGTTAGGTTGGTGTTTAATCCTGAATTCAAAAACCACCTTTTGAGTGACTCATTTTTCTGGGTATCTCTGACGTATCCATGTTAATCAACTTCTGTTTGCTTTGCTCCTGTTACCCTGTATCTTGTTACAGGAGTCTCATCCAGGATCTCAGAAGGGTGTGGGGAACATTGTTTTCCCTCCCCTACAGCCACATCCCTGGCCTCCAACTACTGGTGCCATCAGCAGGACCCACCTTCTTCGATGTGAAAAACAAAAATGTCTTTAGACATCACTAAATGTCCCCTGCAGGGCAAAATGATCCATCTTGAAAACCATTGCTCTAGGGGGATCCACTTTTACCCTCTTCTTATACCGCTGCCTGGCTCCAAAGTTTAGAAACATTTGCCCTCCTGGATATATCGACAAAATAACTCTGACCAGAGGAACAGAGCATACTCAAACCCTGCCTCTTTGGAGCATTTTGTGTGTGGGTTCTTGAGAACTCTCAGCCAAAACTCTCAGCAGAACACTCCATTCAAACCTCTGCACTAAGACACTTGACCAAACCTTAACATGGCTTCTCATAGCCAAAGGATGCATCCCTGGGACCACCCAGCCAGCCCTCTTTTGAGTGTTGGTCTCAGAAGATGCAGGACTGTCAAAAAAATGGACTGTTCCAGCTAACACCTGAGCTGGGCCCCTGTTATCCTTTTCTTAGAGCATGTATTCAAAGTGCTTACAATTGTCAATCTTTTTTTCTGTATATGTAGCTCCTACCATTTAGGAATGTCTTTCAAGAGCCCAAAAGCCCATTTCTTTGAAGTGTAGTCATCCAGAAGGAGAGGGCTTCTGTCTCCCAGTGTCCTGGGGGAGACTGCATCCTAACTTCGAGAGTCCTCAGCTAAAATACACAGCCAGCTCAACTGCCATTTACACTGACCAACTCTGGGCAGTTTTTGTGTTCCTTGGCTCTGCTGAAGCTTGTGTCATGGAATCAAAAAAAAAAAAAAAAAAAAAGACACAAATGAATTTATTTACAAAACAGAAACAGACTCACAGACATAGAAACAAACTTACGGTTACCAGTGGGGGAAGGGGATGGGAAGGGATAAATTGGGAGTTTGAGATTTGCAGATACTAACTACTGTATATAAAATAGATAAACAACAAGGTCCTACTGTAGAGCACAGGGAATTATATTCAATACCTTGTAGTCACCTATAATGAAGAAGAATATGAAAAGGAATATTTGTATGTATATGTATGATGGAAACATTACGCAGAAATCGACACAACATTGCAACTGACTATATGCCAATAATAATAAATTTAAAAGCTTGTGTCATTTCCTCTCCCTACTTCCTCATTCTCCTTTAAAATGCCAATCACCTCTGAGCAAATCCAAGTTGAGTTTAGTTCAAGCCAGATTCTCTTCCCGATTGTGACAGTATATTACTGATTAAAATCTGTCCTTCGTACTTTGGTGTCGGCTTTGTTTACCTTGGATACCACACTGTCCAAGAGGACAGGGCTTTCCTCTCTACTCTTCCTTATTTGAGCTATGGAGCAGTCGGGGAGGGAGTAGGCGGAATCCTGGGGGCAAGTGCTCAGAAGTACATCTGCCTGCTGGTCACAGCTGCATGTTCAACCAAATTTTATAGAGTTAGTACTTCATTGTGGTGAATCTGTCTTTTATGTGGTTTCAAATTCAGGAAAGAAGTGAGATTAATTATCCCCCACCAGCCCCAACAAAAGCTAGAAAATCTTACACAAGTGTCTATTTATGTCAGCACTGATTTATTCTACCTAAGCTTTACTTGGTGCTAACAGTGTGTACGCCTCAATGCATTGCAAACATCTCAAGAGCATTTAATTGTTCAAGAGATTAAGCTGAGTTTGTAATATTTTGAACTCAGTGAATAACTTTCTCTGGTAGGAAGTTTAAATCATGCAACAGCCTAATGGGAAAAACGATGGAAGAGATTTGGGGGCATGTAACAAGCTGTTAAGTCTCCTCAACCCTTCCCATACAGTTGCATCTGCTTTATTGAATCTGATCATGTATCTGGGTAAGAAATGTTATTTCCAAGGGACTCATTTGCTTTTAAGAGGAAGTAAAATTTTTATCAGGCTAAAACTTTTGCCAAAAGATTTGGGTAATAAGGGTCATTATTTGGGGGCATAGTCGCTATTATTCTGTTTTGTTTTTTCTTTCACAGTGTATAATCAACAGAAGTTATATTAAAATAGAACTATCTGAACATCAGATAATATATCTAAACCAGGGTAATTATGAAGACTTTGTGTATTAATGTAATTGTCTATGAATTTGCAGGCAACATAGATACTAGCAAAAACAAACAAAAAAATTGCTTCAAAGGTGCCACCAACTGTTTTGATTGTAAATTACAATTTAGAGACTTTATCATGTATTAAAATATGTCATTAAATATTACCACATCTTTCACTGCTTTTATGTACTGTTGTTCTTGGAAACCAATTTAAAACCATCTGCCCCCGGTTTCTAGTAAATTTCCAGGCTTAACAGAATGAAACTCATGTTTCATTCTATTATAAATTTTTTCCTCAGTGCTGTCCAGCAAGTTACACAATGGCTACTTAAGAGTTCCACATTTTGAAACAGATATTTAGGGAACACTTGACACCATTTCTTGAGGGAATTATTAGCCAGGAAAAAAAGAAACAGACATGTGAGTCACAAAAATACAGATATGGAATCAAATGGAATAGGAAGGATTATATTTGAAGTTTGGTAATAACTAAAATTCGTCAATAAAATGCTTTTGCAAAATGTGAATTTTGACCTGCAATTTAGAAGCAAGCAAAGATGCATACATGTGTTTTATCCTGAGCCCACCAGTAGATGAGTTTCAGGGTAGCCTTCAGAAGGATGTATTTAAGCTGGAGGGCAACAAGTAGACTTGGGAGGACAGGAGTTGCAGAAATGGGGAAATGACATGGAAAATGACATCAGCTGGAGGAAAGAATTCCGTGGGTTTAGAATGCTAGGTCTGCCAAGAGAGAAATAAAGACTGGATGTGAACTGCTTTCATGTCCAAAAAGGACTTTCTAATAGGTACCAGGAAACTTTCTGATGAATACAAGATTATAAACTAAGGCTAACAAAATCATTATTTCTTTCAAACAATGCTGCCAAAACAATTCTCTGCTATCTTAACTACTGTACTAAACTGACAAAAATCAATTAAATTAAAAAAAATTTTTTTAAAGAGGAGTCTATTAGGTTTATTTTTATTCATTTATTTTTAACAAAGGTACTGGGGGCTGAACCCAGGACCTTGTGCATGCTAAGCACACTCTCTACCACGAAGCTATACCCCCCCCCAAAAAATCAATTTTTAAATCTAATCTCTGTGAAGCAAAAGTATATTTCATGATTAAAGAACTGAACTCTATGACACCAGAACCAGGTTTAAATATCTAACTTGTTGACCAAGTGCATAGAAAGATTGATAATCTTATCTAAAGTGAGATGTTTTGAGTCATTTGTTTGATTCAGTAAATCATTGCTATGAAGACAGTGCATTTTACTTTTGACACAAACTTTTTATTTCTCAGGCATGTCAGTGTCTTGATAAGCTCATTCAGTAACAAGGATTTAATATATATATAGTAGTAGAGCTGCTTTAGAGCTAACCTCTGTAAGCAGTAAATCCAAAACTTAAATTTTGCTTACTCTGGTTACATGGAACACATCAACTGTTGAATATATCAGTATAAGTTCAAAGGATTCTAGGATTAATTTTTAATTATTTTATCATTATTTGCTTATTGTTTTGTACACTCGAAACTAATATAATGCTGTATCTCAAGTTTGCCTCAATGAAAAAAAATAAAATAAATGGAATCAAACAATAAAAATTGTCTTAAATTATAGAGAAATAATACATAACATTCAAAATAAATGATAAAGCCTCTTAACTGCACAGTTACTGATCTTTTAATAAAAATGTGGATTGCAAGCACATCTGATGTAAATAAATTAAAATTTCATTTGTTCCAAAACTTTGTATATTACATTAATAAGATTTATTCAAAACACTATTGTTGGTTTAATAAACATTAAAGAGAAAAACAAACAACACACCCACAGATCTATTTAGATATTTACAAGATCATTTAATTGAAACAGTTGCATGATTCTTTACTTAATTTTGCTTATGGCCATATCTGTTTTTCATTTTTATAATGAAGTATTTCACATTGAAATATAGTTTCTGGTTATTCGCCATTTGGTGGGCACTAGTTAAACAAGTTGGATGCTTAAAAATGTTAAGCTGAGCTAAATTTAAGTGAGTTGACTAGATAAAATTCTGACGTGGAAGTTATTAGAACATTTCAAGATAACCCAAACTTTCTCTATTATAAGTATCCCAGTGAAATATAAGAAGACTTATTGAATGCTTGATTACATTACAGATGGAAATAAAATAGAGCATTGTAAAATCCACCTAATGGTCTTAAAGGGTAAAATATTTTATCATTATATACACTTTTAACTATGGCTAGTAACTAATTAATCTAATGCTTTTTTTTTTTTTGAGTGTGTGGTGAAGGAAAGTACAGCATTTATTGCAGGGCACCCAGCAAGGAGAACAGGATACTAATGCCCAGAAGACCCTAACTCCCTGATGGCTTTCAGGGAAAGGTTTTTTTTTTTTTTAACTTTTAAAATTTTTATTGAGATATAGTTGATGTACAATATTATATAAGTTTTAGGTACAACATAGTGATTCACATAGTGAGGTACAATATCATGTAAGTTTCAGATGTGTATCATAGTGACTCCACCTATAGTTATTATAAAATATTGGCTATATTTTCTGTGTTGTGCAGTACATCCTCATAGCTTATTTATTTTGTATGCAGTAGTTGGAAACTTTTAATCTCCTACCCCTATCTTGCCTCTCCCTCTTGCCCTCTCTCCCTATGGCTAACCATTAGTTTGTTCTCTACATCTAATAGAGGTTTTTTGTTTTGTTTTGTTTTGTTTTAAATAATAGCTTCTTTGGATCTCTAAATATTAAAATTTGCTTGTGGACTAAGGAGTTACTAAATTAGATGTAACTCAAAATCCCACTGAAGACAAATTATCTGATAGAATTACTTTTGAAGCATCTATGTTTGAGGAAAAAGATACAGTTCACTCTGAAATACTTGTGTAGAAGGGTAAAAAGGTGAATGAAGACCATGGAAAGATTCTATTTTATATTTGATGGAGAAGAAGAAGTGATGCAATACTAAGTGGTACAAAGAAGGCAAAGAGCTGGCTAGATTTTGAAATAAAGCAGTTTTTAAAAGATTTAACAACAATAAAAGCAGCTTGGAAATGGAGGTAAACTCAGTTGTTTGCAGTTAGGAAAAGCCCCCAAGAAGGAAAGAGCATATTCTATAGACACATACAAATAGTATAAAAAGTCATTACACAGTGATTTTTCAGGAGTAGGGGAGGTTATACTGGTTTGTAGTTTTGTATACAAAGAACCAGATGCAAATTTTGAATTAGATTAATGTTTCTGATTTTTATCAGAAAATAACAATTATAATTTTAGTAGTTCTATGCTGGATATGCAGTATGTAATATAATATATAATATATCTATTTATCTAAAATTCATGATTGTCTATAAAAACCTGATTTTCAAAATAATTTTGACATCTTCAAAGATTTTGGAGATATTACCTTCAGGCCTTAGGAAAATTAAAATAGTGTACTTTGAAAATGATGAAAATTGATTTTGTGAAGTATATCAAAAACCCTAATAGTTGTCAGTTTGTATCCTTTAATGCTGTCTCTTGAAATGTACCAGATGAAGATGCCTGTTTAAAAAAAAAAAAAGGAAAAAAATCTTTTATAGCACTGTAATTATGCTACTAAGCTTTTTGCTAAGTGTAATAGTCTAGCTTAGAGAAGCATGAGAAAAAATGCAATTAAGTAGATGTAATTGCAGTCTAGATTTAAGAAGTCCTTGCTTTCAGTGTTTTTCACTTAAATTACAAATTCCAGGGAGCCATAACAACTGGGAGCTTTCCGTTTTTTAAACTGAATTCAAAGAATGATTAAATATTAGATCTAGCAGAGCCACTACCACCCAAGTCTCAAATATTCAAGCTGTACATGGAAAAAGGAAATAAAAAAATAAATCATGAGTGTGACATGCTGCACAGTTACTGATGCTTCTTCTCTCTGATTAGAAGACTTACTATCCTCTTTAGATGGAACTATTCTGTGTAGCATCCTTTATACCAAATCCTATTTCATCCAAAGAATTAATTAAAGCTTACTTCTGAACACCTAAAATTCCCATTGTCTATAGTACTGTTAGTCCATTTAACTTTAGATACAAAGGCCCTCCTCTCCTCCATGATGGAGGGGAGCTGGAATATATTTAAGTAGTAGAGATAAAATCTGAGCTGCAAGGGTACATTTGTGAAAGTTACACTGGCTTTACATTCTGGATGCTCACTTGGGGGGCTGCTGGGGTCCAAGGTTTGTTGCTCTTTCCTTAGCTACCTGAGAGGTGTGTCTGCTCTGTTTGGATGTAAACATTTTGAATCATTAAATACTGAGCTGTGTCCAAAGATATATCTGTTGCCTGTAAGAGAAAAAAATTAAATTTGGTTGGCATCAGAATAAAATACATATACACACACACATATAGTCGTGACATTTATCTTTGGCTTTAAAAGTCTTTGGGTATTAAAAGAAGCTAAATTTGCTCCAACCTCTAATAATTGATTCAAGTTAGCTTCCATTTCAATAGGGCTGGGTTTTTGGTGCTTTCATTTTGTGATTGAGTCACAAATACTGTTATCATTCTTGCCTCGTGAAGTTCCATTTCATTTAAAATACTCTCTGTTCTTTTTGCATTTAAGTTTTCAAAGAACACCTTGAACCTCACTTCTTCTATGAGACCCTCTCTGAATACATTAGCCCCCTTTGATTTCTCTTCCCTCTCAGATTTTGTGGCGTGCACCATGATATTTGGCTTTGGGTCACTTTGACACATCATATTTTACCTGGTGGTTTTCAGTGAGCTGACTGTGCTCTCTCCCATGATTCTTGGCATCTTCTCAGTAGCGCTCTAGAGATACAGTTGGTCAAGTGATGGAAGTGCAAGGGCGGATGGCGTCCCCTCATTCACAGCCACACTGACACCCAAGAACCATTATCGCCTCAGTGTTCCATGAAGATCAAAGAACTAAGTGCCCAATTCTCAGGCACACCACACCGAAGAGACTACCTTCACATCTCCAGAAAACAGAAGCACCAGTATTCCATAGGTTTAACTAATTTTAGGTATAATTTATCTAAATATTTAAACTTTTGAAATAAATCAACAAAAATATTTTTTTAAATGTCACTCAGTGCTAAAGAAGTTGTTTCTCCTTTGATTTTTATTTTCGTCACTTTAGCTCCAATTTTTAAACTTTATTTAGCATGTTTTCATTAAGTTTGAAGTTATCACTTTTTCCCTTTTGGTCAATAAATAGTCAAAAGAAAACATCAGAAAAAATTATAAAACTCTCGCCATTGATGGAACACTTTTTTTTTTAAGGATTGTTGTTTGATTAGTTATTAAATAATGATTGCACCCTTCCTAAGAGTCCACACTTCCTACTCTACCAGAAATTCTGGGATTTTTGACACACATTTATTCGTAGAGAAACAAGTTGTGTTTTTTTTGGGAACATGTGTGCATATATTTATTTTTCTAAGATAGAGTTTGATAGATGAATTGGACTTTAGACTTGGGGAGCAGTGACTTGGAATCTATTACCTACTGTTTACAACTGAACAAACTTCCCTTTATTTTTACAAATCACTAGTAAGTTGCTAAACTTTCAGATTTTGTTTCTCTTATTCTATTTAATAGGGAAGATTAGAACCTGGTTTTCTTTTTATAGTGGGGATAACAGTTTTGATTCTTTAACTTGCGAATCGTGGTGAACAGGACAGGGTGCAAACACAGTCACTGCACAAGGACAAGGACAGAAATCAGGTTTTAATACTCACTATCTATAATCCTGGGATTAAGAGTTTAAACTATGACACAAAAGAGAGCACACAGTCTCATTAGCACAGAGGTAAGAAAGCTGGGTGGTAGAGACTTACCCTGAAATTGGAGATGTTGGTATTTCTACGTTCGGTGATGGACCATTGGCTGGTGTTCAATACAGAGGAAGACCTTTGGTCTTATTTTTCTGTGAATCAGCCAAAAGGAAACTTTACAATATAAAGACAAAATGGGGTTCAGGTCTGCATTGTTGTCCCACTGTAGACTCCTCCTCCTAACACTCTCACCCATGACCATAGTTTCAAATGGAATTCCACATGCAGAGTTCTCATTCATTTACATTTCCAGCCTAGACTTCTTCTGTTAGTATCCACCCATTACATTGGCTCTGCCACTTAATACATATCTTCCTGAATGTCTCAAAGGGATCTCAGACTCAACATGTCAGTATCAACTTAGGATCTTACCCCAGATCTTCCCCTAGAGCTCTCTCACTTAGTAAATGGCACTATCCAGTTGCACAAGTCAGAAGCCCAAGGGTTACCTCTCCTTCAACCCAATATCCACCTTTTTCATCAAATTCTGCCAACTTTTATCCAATAAATATCCTATGAACTCATAGCCTTACCTCTATTTCATCCTTATCACTCTAGCCCAAACTACAATCATCTACAAACCTAAAATTATTTATAATATCCTATGTGGTCTTTTTGCCTCCAGTTTGGTATCTCTCCAACACTTCAACTACAGAGCACTCAGTGTAATCTACTTTGTTACAGACAATCTGATCATGTCACCATCCACATTTAAAAATCATTTGTAACACGATACTATTTTTATATCCTGCATGCTGCTCCTCGGTTTTTGACCTTTTGGGACATTTGGGACATTTTTACCTTCATGTCTCCAGACTGGATGCACAGGTAATGATGGCATGAGTGGGTTAAGAATTCACTGGATGCAGTTGACAAGAGAGTACCTCTATAAAATAGATGCAACCCTCAGGATGGGTTATAAAAAAAAAAGCCTTATATCGACTGAGGAACATTAAATGGATACAATTTACAGTGAATTGACAGTGATTAAGTATTTACCATCTGAAGGATCGAGATCAAGATGGTGGAGTAGGAGGATGCAGAACTCGCCTCCTCCCATGAGCGCATCAAAAATACATCTACGTATGGAGAAATTCTCACTGAAAACTAGCTGGAAATTAGCAGAAAGACTCCTGCACAACCAAGGCTGTAAGAAAAATCCACAAGGAACTGGGTAAGAAGGGAAGAGAACTACGTGTTTACCAGCTGGTGGAATGGACTTTAAAATAGAAATTAAGTTTGGTAAGGGGGAATTCTGTGTAAATAATTCAATTTCATTAACTCAACATGTTTTATCTCATACATTAAATTCCTCCCCTACTTCTGGGAGTCCATCTGAAAAAAAGAAAAAAAAAAGAAATTAAGGGGAAATACTGAAAACTATGGAAATACATGTTTCTTCACAACTCGGTTTCTCACCTGAAATTCATATCTGCTCTACCTTTTTGCTTCCCATTGCTCTTAGGAAGAAGAGGAAATTCCTAAACACGCCAATGAAGTCCTTCCTAGATCTGACTTTCCTTCTGCCTCCTCCTCTACCACCATCCCCATTACTTCTCTGCTCCAAACACACTGAGACCCTTTTAGTTAAACACCCTGGACCAGCTTACACCATTGCAGGATGTATGCATTTGTTTCCTCTGCCCTAAGTTAACCCATATCCTTTTGACCCATCTTGGCTAAAGCCACCATTCCCCAGAGATCCTCTTCTGTCTTCTTTAATCAGATCAAATCCCCTCATGATAACAGAGAATAGTTCTTAGGGTATCATGTACCTCTCTTTGGCAGCAGTGGTTACAGTTGCTGTTTGACACTTCTGTTCACTGAAATTTTGGAATAATATCTGTCTTCCTCAAAGATTCAAACTCCATGAATGCATGGATCATGTAATGTGCTGCTGGCACTTCATTCCTGAGAGAAGATAGGACCACAAATGTCTGTGAATTCTTTTGGCAAGTTTTCCAGGGAGAATATGAGTGGGTTTGAGATCTATTATAACATTCGTGGAACAAGGCATTGTACTTTCGCCTGTAGGCTTTCCAGGTGAGTTTTATGTGAATTTCAAGTTAGACTACTGAATGTAGAGTGCTTTAAGTTTGTCCAAAACCCTCAACAAAAATAGGCATACTTGAGGAACTGTCCATAGAAGATAGAATATAATGACTTGTTAATATTCAATGGATAATGATGTTTCCAGTGCCTTTGTTATGAAATATTTTAAAATATTAAGCATAAACTAGAATAAAGGATAAGTAAGAAGTCAGCAATGGACATCACTGATGAGAAGAAGGGAGATGATTATGGGAAAAACGGACAAAGGTGATGGCACTAACACATGACTAATTAGTACATGGCCTCTAATTAGCAGAATGTTGTGACACTTAAGAATTTCTAAATTTGATTTAAGCTCAAATTTCTAAAAATGCTCTGGTAATTTGGAGCAACATCGCTGAAGAAAAACCCAGTAGAGCAGAAAGTACGACATTTCTGTGATCTAATTTCTTTTGGTGAGGATGCTCCGAATGACAGTCCCAGTGCCATGGAATTCCCCAACCCCCCAAATGGGACCAGAAGCTCCAGGTTTATTTAAAAGACAGATGAAGAGATCGTCTTCAGTCAGAAACAACAGACTGGGGGGATACAGCCCCCAGCAGCGAAGCAGCTGAGACCTGCAGAGGCTCAATATGACCTCATTTATCATCCACTGGTGAGGCTCCAGAGGGACAAATTCACCACCAATTCCTTCCTGAGGGTCCATTGTGCTTCTTTGCAAGAGTGGCTCTTACAGGAGTCCAGCAGGCATCTGGGGCAATATGAATCCTCTGCCAAAATTTTATTTCCATTCTCTTCAGCCAGTCCCTCCTTTTAGAAATCCTATTGTTTAGGAAGTAAGTGAGGTCTTGGGGCTCAACACAACCAATCTTTCAGCCACTGATGTCATTAGAATACTCTCCTGATAGCTCCGAAGCACTTGAATTAAAAGCCCCAGGCCTTTTAACACACGCGGAGTATTGCAAATACTATAATTCAGCTTGTATTAGGACCATTTCTTGGTCTGGAGACCATCTAGGACTCTTCCTGCCTCCTTTTTCTTTTATTGCCCCAAATTTCAGCCTCTTTGTAGAGGTCAGTATTTCAGCCCATTGTCAACGAACACTTCCGGGTTGAGTCCCAGCCTGATGGACACTGAGGAAAGGCAGCCTCAGCTAGAGTGTGATCTAAGAAAATAATCAAACACTCTCTTACCCTTTTGGGCCTTCCGAGACATTGACTCCCTTTTCTTGGTCAGAAACCACAGCTTTGCAGACAGGAAGCTAAAGGATGTGTGTGGGGAAGTCGTGGCCCCATGTGGGGCTTTGAAAACCTCTTCTGCTTTCTGCTAAGTGGCCTCATGCCCACATTTCTGCATCTCGCTGTTATCATTGGTTTCCCTTTCTTAGCTTCCCTGTTTCTTACTGCCTCATTCCTCCATTTAACTTATCCCAGATCTGTAACAGCAAAGAAAGGTGAGAAATATAAAATGCGAATGGTAAGAGCTGGAAAGGTCGAAGGCGTTACCAAGGACACGGGATTAAGGGAAGTGTGCTGTTGCACCACTGCAGTGTTCTGGCACAGGCAGGGCTTCTTCACTTTTAAAAAGCACTTGAGTAGATCTCATCATGTTAAACTTTCAGATCGGCTCTAAAAGCCTGTAGCCCACCAGGAATTGCATTTTACTTACACTTTGCATTTTATGCCTCCCGTAGCTGTCTTACTACTTTACTCCTCGCATATTCGCAGATACATCACAGTACAGCAAATGCCAGAGTAGTTCCCAAGTCATGTGAATGAACGGGCCGTTTGTGAAAGAAGGTCATAAGCTCGTGATTATCTCCCCAGAGCCTGTGGTCCAGACTGGCGCATAGTTACTATCCATAAATATACGATGACTTTCGCCCTAGCACTAAGCGAGGGATGTTTGCAGAAACTCACACGAGTTAGGACATTGTGTGAACCAAATTCTCCACTGAGCGCAGGCTGCGGAAGGTATTTTGAGAGGTTTCTTCATGATTTTGATGAGTCTGAGAAGTCATCTGTGAGGCAGCTACACATTTTTCAACATTTTCAGCCTCTCGGGACCCAGCGACACGTTGAATCTGCTCTTTAAGGCGGTCCAAAGGCTTTGGCCATTCGTCTTAGCTCCTCCTCCCGTCCACTTTGATTGACAGACGTGCCCTTGTTCTGCTCATCCCCAAGGCACGGTGAGCATCCCTTTCGTGGTATGAAGCTGTTCAGGCGCAGGTGTGGCGCAGCGATTTAAGCCTCCTGGACATGTTTCCTCTATGGAAAATGCTGAAACATATCTCTGTGCCCTGAGTTTTCTTGGTCTGCTTCATAGAACTAGGAAGACCATAAACGTCTGAAGGGCGATACTTCAACTATTCCTCTTCCGCACGCATGAATGCTTATTTTCCTTTAAGCCACGATTTACATCATTTTTGTTGAAATAGTCATTTTCTATTTGTTAACCCCCTGCCTCTAGACCATGTGCCTTGTAGTTTGTGTATGCAGTGCTTAGAATAGTCCCTGAAACATCAGTACCCAAGAGCTACTTGTACACTTTTGGACTGAACTGGACTGAATTGAAGGATTGGTGGTGTTATAGACAGGGCTGGTGAGGGCGGGGAGCGTAGTAGATTGGGGCGTGATAATTCTAATGACCGTAGAGGACATCCTAGTGAAAGGTCTTAGTAGGCAGCTCTTGATATGAGACTAGAGCTTGAAAGGTCCTTGTCATTCATCATCTCATGGCCACACGGAAGAGCAGAAAACCACTCAGCGGAGGGGGAGGATGTGGGCTGGCTGGCTCTTTTCAGGTGCCTGCAAGAGACCACAAGCCTGGCTGTAGAAACAATTTCCAGAGTCTACAGTTAGCACTGCAATTGAAAAGGTGTAGAAGGAAGGAGAACTTTCCAGTGACTTGCAGGGTTTGAGCTGTTTTCCTTGTGAAAGCAATAATTAATTATATCTGCAATAAATGTAAGCTCACTTCCTGGTTCGAAGTGTAGGTGAAAGGACTTGAGGAAACCAGAAAGAAAAATATTGAACAGGGAGAAGGACATTAAGCTCCACATCAAGAGTTTGGCAGGGAAATTCTGCATCAGAATTTTAGCAATGCAGTTGACAAGATCTCTCATGAGCTAAAAAAAAAATTGAGAAGTACAAATTATAATATCATAATTTCTTTGATTCTTAGTAGAATGACTGCACCGAAAAGCACTGATATCAAAGAGTGGTCTTAAGTAACTTTCCACAGAGCTCTGTTCTCAGCTATCCTGCTTAATGACGTCCATCCGGAACTCAAATGAAGTTGAAGAATGCTTAACCCACTCATAAGTGACACTAACCTTGGCAGCAGAGATAACACAATATATGACCCAATTTAAAAACTCAAAATTTCCAAATCTTAATAGAGAAGAAGGAAAAGTTAAATTAAGAAGAAAACCAAACCTTACTCCCTTTTCACATTAACTGAAATCTTTTTAAAAATTTTTATTTTTTATATTTATTTCTTGTCATTTGAACATAAGCAGTCCTTTTTTTTTTTTTTTTAAATGTTTTACTTTTTGCAAGTTTTTGGATCCCCATAAGCTTTGGTTCCTCAAGCAACTGTGTCTGTCCTGGACAGCTTACTCCTAAACTCCTTGTTAAAAGAGAAAAAAAAGTCTTTTATCAAACTGCTATGGTTAGGTTTTATGTCATATGTGCTGAATATGATTCCTAATTGAGAGATAAGTTCTGGGTCATTTAATCTTTACAGCCACCCAAAGAGCTGGATTTTGTTACAAATCTCATTTTGAAGCTAAGAAAATTAAAGTTTAGAGGTTAAGCATGTAAGTTGCCTTAAGTCACATAGAAAGTAAATGGAAAAACCTGCATTTGAACTCAGCTCTGCCTGTTTGCAGCTCATGCTTATTGGTCACCACCAGGGAGTGGTATCTGCAGGGCTGGCAGGAGCCCCAGCTGTGGAATCAGGACAGCCAGCTCCACCACAGACTAGCTGTGTGGCCTGTTTCCTCTCCTCAATGCAGCCACTCAACATGCAGCTGCTAAAAATGCCTTGCTCACTTAGTCATTTAATGAGCATCCACTGCATATTTGGCACCAAGCTAGGTGATTGGGAGATAATGGCAAACAGAACATTAACGTTTTTCTTTTCTGCCTTCATAGAACTTACATCCACAGGAAAGTGACCAGTAACCCAAACAGTGTATCAGATAATGGGAAGCAGCATGGAGAACATGGGGGAAAGGTGAGAGAGTGTTTTAAGCAGTACAGGTGTGATTTCCACTTTAAAAGATCATAGTCAGGAAGCTCATCCCCAAGAAAGAGACATTTGAGCAAAGACCTGCTAGGGATGGGGGTGTGAGCCAGGCAGATGTCTGAGGGAAGTGTTGTCCAAGCAGAGGTCATAGACAGTGCAAAGCCTTGAGGCAGGTGTGTCCTGGAAGGAGCGAGGTAATGTGGTTGCAAGGCTGCAGGGAAGGAAAGAGAAACTGGGGATGCTGCAAAGACATGATGAGGGATCTTATCAGTCTTGCAGACCATTTTCATAACTTAATTTGACTCTGAGTGAGGACACTGGAGTGCTTTGAGCAGAGAAGCAATCTCTCATATATCTAAAAAAAAAAAAACAGGCTACTCTGTTGGGATAAACCATAGGGTTAGCAAAGGTAGAAAAAAGGTACAAGGTTAAGAGGTCATTGTCATCATCTAGTTGAGAGAAGGTCGTGGCATGGCCCAGCATGGTGGTGGCAACAGCAGTGAAAGTGGTCGAATTCTGCATACATTTCCAAGGTAGCCTCAACAGGATACCCTGTTATATTGGATGAGGGGTAGGAGAGAAAGAATGCAGCCAGTGATGGCTCCAAGGTTCCTGGGCTGAAGCATCTAAAAGAATGAGTTACCGTCAACTGAGATGGGGAAGGCTAGCGTCAGGGGGCATCACAGGCTCAGTTTTGGACAAACTGTGGTTGAGATGCTCACTAGGCATTGATGGAAAAACATCAGGTGAGTGTTGGATATCGAAGTCTGGAGTTCACAGTCTGTGCTGCACGTACAAAACGTTTGGGAGTCCTCAGGGTAATGGATGGTGTTTGCAGATGGGAGAGCAGCTGAAGTCACCAAGAGAGTGAATGAACACAGAAACGAGAGGCTGCTCAAGGGCTGAGCCCAGGGACACACCGATATTTCAAGTTGGAAAAATGTGAAAGAGTGAGCTAAGGATACTGAGAAAAAAGACAGTCCTTAGGGGTAGAACCAGAGAGTGTGGCGTTTTGGAACCCAGTAAGCTGAGTGTTTCCAGGAGGAAGGAATCAGCGTTATGATTTTTTTTTTTTTTTTTTAGAGAGAGAGGAGAAGAAACATGTAGAACATGGAAGCTTTATGTCAATTTCTCGACTAGGACAAGTAAGATAGTGAGAACTGACTAAAGGATCTCGGCAACTAGGCGACATTAGTGACTTGACAAGAGCAGTTTTGGTGGCCTGGTAGAGGTGAAAGCCTTTGTAAAATGTGCCGCCCCTTCCCTCCGCCCCTTAAAGAAAAAGAGCAAGCCAAGGGATTGCAATCAACAAATGCACAGAAATAATCTGCTAGGAATTTGATATCAGGGGAAGCTGAGACATAAAGCAGTAGCTAGAGGGATCTGTGGTCAAAAGAGTTTCTTTTGCTTGTTTTTTTTTTCCTTGCATTTTTATTTTTATTTTATTTATTTTTATCGAAATACAGTCAGTTTACAATGTTGTGTCAATTTCTAGTGCACAGCATGATGTTTCAGTCACACATACACACACATATCTTTTGCTTGTTTTTAAATGAGAGAAATCACAGAGTATTTGTATGCTGCTGAGAATGAGTCAGAAGTGGAGGGAAAATTTAAGATTCAGTTCCAGGGTTTCACTCTGATCATGTATCTAAAACACTAACACAACTCCTAGAATACTCCATGGATACTAAATATTATTTCTTTTATTGCCTTCCCCTAAACTATCATAGCATAATTGTTCATTGTTTATGGTCTTGTGTGGAAAAACCATCTTTACAGATTCCCTTACTTTTTATTTATTATAGACAATTTATTTTTATTCCGTGTCCTTAAAATTGCTTATAAAGGAGGGAGGGTATAGCTCAGCAGTAGAGAGTGTGCTTAGCATGCAGGAGGTCCTGGGTTCCATCCCCTGGACCCCTGATAGTAAATAAATAACTAAAAAACTAATTACCACCCCCCAAAATAAAATTAAAAATCAGGAAAAAAATAAAAAGAAAAATAATCATATAAAAAAAGTAAGTTTAAAAATTGCTTATTGAAAAATACCTTTTCTATTACTTAATTTTCTTTGCATTTTTTCATTTAGAGCAATCCCTGCCACAAAATATAATAATTCCCACTCCCCACCTCAATCATTCATAATATATACGTCTGCAGGTGAATTATTTCAGATTGATGAATCTCATCATTTTGAGTATCTGATGGTCACCTTGAAACTTTGTCAGCCGCAAGCCTGGGACATCCAAATTCAGACCCAAGTGCTCTCTGTGAGCTGAGATGACACAGGGAGCCAAGGAGATACAGATTATTGGGATGCTGTGCTAACACCATTTGTCATAGAGTGGAACATTTTAGATTGGGACTTATATAAAACAGGTTCACTTTGTACTGCAAGAAAGATGTGCTAAGTATTATAATATCAAATGTACTTTCTTATTTGGAAACTTCACCTGAAAGGATTTCACCGTCTGTGTCTTAGAAGATGGAACTTATTGTGAACCTAACTCTATTTGTCCGGGCTAAGAATGCAGCCCCGTTGAGTAGTCTCAGGGTAATAAAAACCAGGGCAGAGCTAGTATTTCCAGGTTCGTGTCTGATTTAGTCATTCATCGCTGCATGACAAAATTTTCCTCAACACGTTGTAGCTTAAAAAAAAACAATAAATATTCATTGCCCCACACAGATTGTGTGGGTCAGAACCCAGTAGTTCTGCCTTGGGTCCCTCCAGAAGCAGCAGTGTCTGAAGGCTTGATGGGCCTGGAGGGTTGATTCCCAGGCTGGTTCTCTCCTCTTCCCGGCTCGTTAGTGCTGGTTATTGGCCAGAGGCCTCAGTTCCTTGCCACGAGCTTTATCTACAGGGTTGCATGAACATCCTCACCATATGACAAGTGACAGGCTACAGGACACGCAGTCTAAGAGAACAAGCCTCAGAAGTCACACTCTGCCATTTCTATTAGTCAAGCCGATCAGCCTGTCCAGTTAGGGAGGGAAGCATTAAATACCAGGATGCAAAATTCTTAGAGGTTGGCTACCATATTGTTGCACATTAGAGGGCTGTAAGGACAATGGCGGTTCAAATCAGTTGAATAGTTTAGTCATGGTTGAAGTTTCTATCCTCATGTATATTCTATCTGCTGCTATTTTTATTATTACAATTAATGCCCAGAAATTAGCATGCCCTTATGATCATTAGTTTTTTTGTATATCCAAGCAGTATGTATATAGATGTTGGAAGTGTCAAGCAAAAGTATATGTATTATGTGTCTTCTAAAGAAAAAATAACAAAGGATGTAGAGAGAGTGATGCACATGGATTTAAGTCTTTGCTTTACAGATTGTTAGCTGTGTTGATTTAGGGAAGCAGTTCTCACATCTAAAGCAGGAATGATAATGATAATGGTGATAATAAAAAATCAACCCATAGGGTTTTTTTCTTTAATTCTTTCTTTTTTTTTATTGAAGTATAGTCAGTTTACAATGTTGTGTCACTTTTTGGTGTACAGCATAATAGTTCAGCCATACATACACATACATATATTTGTTTTCATATTCTTTTTGATTATAGGTTACTACAAGATATTGACTATAGTTCCCTGTGCCTATACAGTATAAACTTATCTATTTTGTATATAGTAGTTAGTATCTGCAAATCTCAAACTCCCAATTTATCCCTTCCCACTCCCTTTAACCAACCCCCCAGTAACCATAAATTTGTTTTGTATGTCTGTGAGTCAGTTTCTCTTTTGCAAATAAGTTGATGTGTCTCATTTTTAAAATGCCACCTATAAGTGATATCATGTCAACTACCTAGTATTACCAAGAGAATTAAATGTATGTGTGTGTAAGAAAGCACCATAAAGCCTTAAGTGTTGTGAATATTGCCAAATCAGAGTGCATTCTGATAAGAGCAGCTTTGTATCCATTCCCTGGGCCCAAGCCGGGTTTTAGCTGCATGAACAAAAATGGCAAGCTATTACTATTACTACTACTGCTGCTGTGACCACGACTACTATTACTACAAATAATACATTTTAAAAAAAGAAAAAAAAAAGAAATCTATCAGAAGGAGCAGAGGGTAGGAGTGGAGCAATGGAAAGAATCCACCCAGGACATGGGAAATAGTGGGCTACAGTGTCTGCAGAGAATATAAAAACAGAAATAACCCAGACGTAAAGTCAACAAGTTTTCTGAGACTACTACACACTAGCAGTTCTCAGTAATCAATGGTAAAGTGCTCTTTCCTGCAGAGATCGACCTACCACCCTCCTCCCCTTTCTGTGCTTCCAGTTGCTGACGTTACTTTTTGAAGTCAATCATAGTCTGTATGTTGGGTATGTCCTATTTGTCGTTTGAGCATTTGAATATGGCTGGGAGGAGATGGGCATGCAGCTGTGTCAGGTCTCAGTTTCAATAAATAGGGCATAAAAATGATTGACTTTGCGCAATAGATTATCACTCTTTATATTAAGCATGCTAGAGGTTTTTTGTGTAGTTCCAAACACAGCAGCTTTGTGAGAGAGGAAGTATATTCTTGGGTGTCACTCAGATCCTAAATATTCCTTTAAAGTTTTTAGATACTTCGGCATTTTGGGAAATAATGTTCAGGTCAATGCATTTATATGCAAGGGTGTAACTGACTTGTCCCAGAAGCAAAGCTGTAGTCAGTAAGAGGGGATCTCAGAGCTCTTATATGGGGTACGGAGTTTCAGTGTCCATTATCAATTTTTCATCCAAGTAAAATTAGCTGTAGTGTTATATACATTCTATTGTCTTCTCTTTCTAGTTGAGGCTGATTCATTATGTTCTTGAGAAGAATCAATAGCTTTACTTAGCTTTTTCCACGTAGCATTCTTTCTTGGCTATTTAGTGGTTTCAAATGGACTCCCATGTACAGCTTTTTCAATAGCCACTCTTTCATACAAATGAAAGCATTGAAGTGTTGGCAATTTGTTCTGGAATGTAATTAATCATTGACCTCAGCATATGTCTCCCAGGAAAGTATGGTGTTACTAACCAGTGCTTTTTTCTCCTCTCTGCCAAGGAAATAACAAAGAACATATATGATCTGATTATATAAAGTGTTTTTTTATGATTCTTCCTGTCAAAGAAGTCATGAGTAAGTCTGCTTGATTTTTCCTCCACTCTAGTCTATGTTGAAAATGTCACTGCCAATAAATTAAGGTGTATTTATTATAATGTATTTCAAGCTCACAAAGCAATTCATGTGCCTTTTTCCAAACATGAATGATTTTTTCTTTGCCTAGGCCTGTTAGTCTTAAATAATTTACTTGTTGTTGAAGTCCCCTATTTTCTTTAGGAGAATTTCTTTTTATGTATTATTAGACCAAATATGTAATTGATTTACTGAATTTGTGGTTATATATGCCATCTAAGAGAATTAGCCCCATTACCCATCAAGATAATCTTTTGCTTAATGAAATATTTAAAAATAAAGAGACTCTAAAATTCATTTTAATAGGAGACTACATTATTCACTACAGTAATTCTCACAGCTATGTGTGTTGGTTGGCATTGGACAGGTGGGAAGGATAAGGCCTAGTGAGGTCCACAGAGTGAGTGTGAAGGAAAAGCTGGGCTGGCCTTACAAGCTAACTCACAAATCTAAGCGTATCAAGTGTCGGATTACTGATCTGAGTTCTGCTGGGCTAACTCGTAAATCTAAGTTAATCAGTGTTGGTTTGCTGATTCCCTGTTCATTTTTTTTTTTGCTAGCCCGCTGGATTTTCAGAGACATATCTGGCCTTGAAATGTTGGTTTGCTGCCTCCCTGCCTCTACTTTTGTGATAATGATGTTGCTAAAGCTGTTCCGTGCCTATTGGCCGAATACCCCAAGCTTGTAATTAACCCTATAAAACCTCATGCGCACATCTTGGAGGTACTCAGAGCTTCGGAGCAGAAGCCCCTCTGAGCCTGCCGGCGTAATACATCTGAGTACTCCAACCCTCTGAGTGGTGCTTGTTTCTTGGCTGGCCTGTCATTTCTGTAACATGAGAAAGGTTATTCTTATAGGTTAATGGAAAACAATTTGGAGGGATAAACCTTGGAGTATATCAGAATACATTTTAAGGTAAACAATGAACTGATAAATGTAAAATGAAACTGTGATTGAAATCTATCATTGGGATGCAGAGAGAGCTAAGAAAAAGCATTTCACCGGAGGATGCAAGATGTAAATATTTATTGAGATTATCAAGTTCTTCTTTCAAACTTGTTGAATGTTGGTTGTGGGAGCCCTAGTTGGAGGCCAAACCTCACACCATGTAAATAGTTGTCCACTCTCGGCCAGAGGGCCAGAGTTTCCAGTGGTAGGCACAGGCATAAGTTTCTAGGCACAGATTAGAATGAAATTCTTTAAGATCAGAAATGAACTTATTTACAAAACAGAGACAGAGACTCACAGACATTGAAAACAAACTTACAGTTACTAGGGGGTTAAAGGATAACTCGGCAGTACGGGATTTGTAGATACTAACTACTATATATAAAATAGATAAATAACAAGGAATTAAAAAAAAAAAGACTGAAATCCTTTTAGGGCTGTGTAAAGAGAAGAACATCTCTGTGTCTCTCCTCTGCTCTCACGCTGCGCTAAAAGTGCTATTTCACATCTGTCGCCGAATGTGTGAGGTTTTTTCTGCACCAGACAAAGCTGTGCGTCCCACCTGGTGTCCCACAAATTTAACCCAGTTCCTCCAGTTCCCACACAATCACCTGGAGGTAGCATCACGTCCCCCAGGTGAAGGGCTCTGTCCCGCCAGACTGCCCCGCTCCACTCGGATGCCAATCACAAGTCCAGGGTGTTACCTATGCTTTCAACCAAAAGGCTGTGAAGGTTCCCATGACTCCCTCTTTGGATTTAATTTGTTGAGCAGCTCACAGAGCTCAAATAAAAACCATTTTACTTACTAGATAACTGGTTTAGTATAAAAGGATATAACTCAGAAACAGCCAGGTAGAAGAGATGCATAGGGCAACCTCTTGGAAACCCTCCTTTTTTTGGTTTTTATGAAGGTTTTGTTACTTAGGCATGATTGATCACATCATTGGCCTGTGATTGAGTCAGCCTTCCCCCTTCTCCCCACCCCCCAGCCCCACACACCCCTCGCCCCTCCCTGGAGGTGGAGTGGGGTGGATCTGAAAGTTCCAACCCTCTAATCACAGAGCTGGTTCTCATCCTTCGTGACTTTCCTATTGTCACTTCATTAGCATGCTCAAGTGTGGCTGAAAGATGTTGCTATGAATAACAAAAGACATTTTTATGGCTCTTACCGTTTAGAAAATTCCGAGGGTTTTCAGAGCTCTGTGCCAGAAACCATATACATTTGTATATATATTATTATAAATCACAACATTACATTTTCACTGTCATGGATGGCTGTTCCCCTGCCTGGTGGTTCCTGGGCCCAACTTGGTGCAGACATAGAATTCCACTGTGGGAAATGGCAGCTGATTGCCTAGAGCCACATATGGACACCCACGTGACCCTCTGCAGGTCCCTCATATTAAAGAGCTGGCCCTCACCTCCAGGACACTAGCCCTTTGCTTGGCACTCTTGCCCACTGACCCTGGGTGTGGCTCCAGTATTCTTTTCAAAGCAGAAAATTAGGGGGCTAAGGTGTGAGAATTACCATAAAGCTTATTTACCATCCCTCAAAAAGGTGATCTTCAGTCTCCATTTTATCTCCAGTATTTCTAGCCTCCTGCACCATGGTGCCAGGGCTGACTGAGGGGCCTATTTTTTTTTTCTGGTGAACCAAACAGGATCCCAAGAAACAGACTGGGTGACAACCGTCAGCATGGGGTAGTTGACACCATGCTCCCCCTTCTCAGACGTCAACTACTGTGTTTCTCAGTCCTCCAGCTCAAAGCTTTCCCCTCTTTTACAAGCATGTATGTCAGCAGTCGCTCTGATACAGACTTTGTTTACCTGTCTCCTCTTACATGCCAAGGTAGGTTCATTGGTTTATTTATGTGTTGTGTGTTTCTTTTATATTTCATCTTTCAACAGAGAACTTCTGGGCACTGTAACTTGAGGAATAATAGAAGATAATTTTTAAAGCACAGAATCAAAATGTTTATCAGAACTGCAGTGATGTTTTAGTGATTTATTTGGGGTCTGTTAGCTTAAAAAAAAAATGGAGCATTTACCCCACCCCTCAAGAATCAAAGGATTGGAAACAAGGTGACTTCTGTTGAAAATCCTCTCCAATTTCTGTAGTGATTGTGAATGAAAAATACTGCAAACCATATCAGTAAACAAAGAGTGTGGAAGCCATCAAGTCATCAGCGGCTGCCGCCACCCCCCAGTGAGGACAGGCCTGCAGCCAGGCCTCTGCAGTCACTCACAATGGTGCACCCTGAGGGGACTCAGAATAAGAAAGGACAGGATACTCACCCTAGATAGCTAGGTGCTTGTCAAAGGAATGAATTCAATGAGCCCAAATGTTTGCTTCCTCCCAAACATAGAAAAGCAGTAAATTCTTTAACTTGAGATGCCTGGTTTTCTTTAGATAACAAGTAATATTTTATTGTTCCAACTACCTGGTCTTTGTTGTAAATCTCCTATATATCCTGGCTCATCCCCTACCTCTTCGGAGCAGTCCCTCAGAGCCATCTGAGAGGCTGTCATCCCGGCTCGAGTCCTCCCGCCAAATAAAGCAAAACTTTCAACTTTTAGGCTGAGGGTTCATTTCAGTCGACAAAATCAATAGGGAAAATTTCATATATTTTTCTCGGTTCATTAAAATTTATTTACTTTGTCTTTTAAAGGAAATTTTCATTCTTTCATTTCATCTGTTCTTTTTGTTGTTGTTACCTAGCGCATTCATTTATTGAGCACCTAAGATATGTGTTCATTACTCACTTCCTCCGCGAAGTGAGGATACCGTGGTGACTGAATCTGTCTCTGTATTCCAGAGACACACAGTGAGAGGTACAATCTCATGATGAAGTCAAACATAAAAATCAGTGCATATGCAGGAAAATTCTACAGTAGGGACTCAAAAACTGCGTGGGCTGAACTGGGGAGGGAGAGAGTAGTTCACTGCAATTTAGAGACTCTCATGGAGGAGATGAGGCTGGTGTTCCCTGGCTGGGCTTTGAGGGCTCTCAGGGGGCTTTTTAAGCGGAGGGCAGGGCATAAACAAGCCAAGGGGAAGTGGTTTTTAAGTGGTAGGTGGTTAACAAAACCAACTTTGCACTGGACTCTGTTTCCTCTAGCAGTGAAGGAAAACCCCAGGTCTGAAAGACTAGAAAAGCAGGACCAGGATCAGGCAGTGGACAAATCCAGCAGGCAGGCTGAAGAGGGCTGAGCGTTTCACTCTAAGTGATGAAGAATGTTATTTGAGTTTGTTTGTTTTCATTTTGGTTTTTGAGCAGCTACAAAAATCTGATGAAAGTCCTCTTAGGGATATTACTCTAATTCTGAAATTATATCAAGCGAAGGCATTATACATTCAGTTTTCTGGCTAAAGGGGGCTTCTTCTGGGCAATAGAAAGTAACCAAGTTTCCTATAGTTTAATAAGTGGTTTTACTAATTGCTAACCTGGAGAATGGGGAGAATGGGAACTTTATAAAACTGAATGCTTGTTTGTGAAGCATACTACTTTTCTCTCTCCCTCCCCTTACCCCATACTGTGTCTCACACACACACACACACACACAAACACACACCCCATGGTAGGCAGAATAATGGATCCCAAATGGTCACATCTGAATCCTTACAACCTAAGAATATGTTACCGTACAGGACAAAAGGGACTTAGCAGACGTAATTACATTAAAAGTTTTGAGGATTATCCAGGTGGTCCCAGGGTAATCACTGAGATGCTTAAAAATTGGAACAATCAGGCAACAAGTAAGAGAGAGTTTTGAGGAAGATATACTGATGCCTTTGAGGCTGGAGAAAGGAGTCATGAACCAAGGAGTGAAGACAGCCTCTAGAAACATGTTCTCTAAAGCCTTCAGAAGCAATGAAACCCTGCACAACTGGATTTTAGTCTATGAGATCCAGTTTGGACTTCTGACCTCCAAAACTATAAAAGGATAAATGTGTATTGTTTTAAGCCACTAAGTTCTGGTCATTTATTAGAGCAATACCAGGAAACTAACATAAGTACTAATTTTATCGTTAAATACTCACATGAGCAAAACTCCATGTCCTATGAGTCAGTCTAATTTCTAGTGGGGAGGGCATAGCTCAGTGGTAGAGCCCACTTTTAGCATGCATGAGGTCCTGGGTTCAATCCCCAGAACCTCCATTAAAACAGACAAACAAACAAACAAACTTAATTACCCCCCCAAATTTTTTTTTTTAAAAAATCAGTCTAACTTCTGATTCAAAGCTCCTATTCAGTCTGATAAAGAAAACATAATCTGGTTATTTTTGTGGAAGGTTAGTCAAATCTAGTAACTTTTCATACCTGTAAGTTGGTTCTTCTGCCTTTGCAAGCAGACTTTGAGGACTTAAGATGACGGAGGCCTTTAACAAAAGCCACTAAGCATCAGGGAAGAGGATGTGGGTGTCTTTATCGCTACTGAAGCTGACAGAGATACAGAATCATCACTTGGGGGAATTTAAATGATTTTGCTCTTCAGCTTCTAGTCCTGCTGTGTCCACAGAGGTGTCAGTTATTTTGTCTGTCCTTGGGACATTGTGCCCAAAGGTGACTGAAGTTGCTCTGAATTGTCCTCATTTTGACCACTGAGCAATACTGGTGGTGCTGGCAGCCCCTCTCTTGCCCACCAATCTTTTGTCAAAAGCATAGAAAAATGTGTATTTGTTCTCTTGTTACTTCATGTAGTCTGGGTGCAGCGGGGCTCTCCATGAGTGTTCTCTCTAGTCCTCACCCTGTGATCTGTCTCTGTTCTAGGTCAGTATGGTGAGGGGCACATCAACAGGTCTGGGGCCAGACCAGATCGCAGAGGACAGGAGGAGGCCTTCAAACCTATTTAAGAATCTTTCTGTTATTATTTCTCATCTTCTCTGAGACAGGGGGCTGGCCAGGCAAGGAGACAGACCAACTTCCAAGCTTTCTCTCCAATTCTCCTCTCAATCCCTGGCTCACAAGGTCTTTATCTAACATGGGAGATGGTAGTGCTAGGGAAGAACCAAGGAAAAAAACCTGTCCTATTCATGGCAGCACTATATACAATAGCCATGGCATGAAAACAACTTAAATGTCCCTTGACAGATGATAGTGTAAAGAAGTGGTAGTATATTTATACAATGGAATACTACTCAGCCATAAAAAAGAATAAAATAATGCCATTTGCAGCAACATGGATAGACCTGGAGATCATCATTCTAAGTAAAGTAAGCCAGAAAGAGAAGGGAAAATACCATATGATATCACTTATATGTGGAATCTAAAAAAAGAAAAGAAAAACAAACTTATTTACAAAACAGAAACAGACTCATAGGCATATAAAACAAACTTATGGCTACCAGGGGGGGAAAAGGGTGGGAAGGGATAAATTGGGAGTTCAAGATTCACAGATATTAATATATATATAAACTAGATAAACAACAAGTTCATACTGTATAGCACAAGGAACTATATTCAATAACTTGTAGTAACCTATGGTGAAAAAAATATGAAAATGAAAATATGTATGTTCCTGTATGACTGAAGCATTTATTGTACACCAGCAATTGACACAGCATTGTAAACTGACTACACTTCAATTAAAAAAAGTATATATATACACATACACATGTATATATATACACACACAAAAAAGGAATGAACAGTCCTGTGATTTGCTTCACCTTTGACTGATGGTTGCAAGATGGCTGCAGCAGCTCGTAGGATCAATCCTTCTATGACCAATTCATAGTCAGGAAGCATGAGATGGCACAGGGCAGAGAGTTTCTCCTCATATACTTCCCTAAAAATAAAAAATCTGTCCTGCCAAACTGCATCTACTTTCAAATCTTTTTCAGTCTTATTAACTTAGACCTTGCCTTTTGAACTAAAAAGCTAAGAATTGGTGTCCTTGTTCCTGGGCTCTAATCTGATAACTAATTCTGGGACTAATAGAAGTTCCAAGGCTCAAATGACAAAGGGGTATTCCAGGGCTAAGGGTAGGGGCAGGGAAGAAATTGTTCTCCATTGGAAAAAGGGAGAATGTTTTATATAATAATTTTGCCACAGGTAGAGAAAGAAACTGAGGCTCATTTGAATTTGTAGTGTTAAGACTCAAACTCCTATCTCTCTAAATTCAATCCCCAGGTTGTTTAGATCTCATGTTGTGTCCTCCATAAGTTGTTACACACCATCTGGCCTGTCTCTTCATCTCTAAGGTGAAAAACTTGGACTGGATGAATTCTACGGTTCACTACAGCTTGAAATGTGTTTCTTAGGTTGAAAAAAATTCAGCCCTCCCTGTAAGAGAGAAAGGATATGTGTGGTCTTGCCTCCAGATGAGATTATAAACCTTCTCCTAAGTGCGGATCCTGCACTAGATTGCAGAGATCTAAGTATGTGTTGGACCAAGGTGAATTCTAAGTTTGAAAAATCAGTGACAATAGGAAAGATCAGTGACAATAGGTTTGAAAAATCAGTGACAATCTGAATGATTTTATGCTCATATAGGTGATATTTATGATTTTTTTCTATTTATATTTAACAATATAGAGACTGGTGACTCACTCCAGCAACTATTTTTTAACCAACTTAATAAACTAAATGCGAGTCACTTTAATTCTTCTTCTTGTTGCAACTTAATTACCATTTAGCTTCATTTTATTTATGGCAAACTGTGCATTATAGTCCTCTTAATACTGGCATTAACTTTGATTTGTCCCAGTTGATTATTTCCCCAAGAGCCTGATCTTCAGATTTCTTTCCAGTATCTAACACTGCAGCTCAAGTTGTTTTTGGTTCTCTATCTTAACTGTGCGATTTATACCTGGCCACGTACTGACAGTTTGAGTTAGTTCCAGGCAATGAAATGTGGAAACTCTGATTTACTAGGTACACCTATCTAGAACAGACCTGGCCCTGCTTCCGAAGGAGCCCTGCTTCAAATTTCTTCCCACTTGATTCTGAAGCTTGAACTGCAGAAGTATTTATCAAAGAGATTAGAAATGGCTTAGGTGCATTCCCTGGGGGAGCCATCCTTTGGAAGATTCTGCCTGCATGTTATGACGACCAGCAGGTGGAATAGGATATTTACTCTAGAGTAGCTCATTCATCCTTCTACTGGGGAAAAACACAACTAATAACAAATAGGGATTTTTTTTTTAAAGATGATTTTTCTTCATTCTTTTCTGTTACACTTTAGGGACTTACTGAAAGTCCCTAATTAAGATTTGATCAATTAATTAAATGATAGAAATCCCTGCTTGAACCTGTAACGGCTAAATGCTGTACCTAAATCAGAGAAGTCTACCTTGTAAGTTGAATTGATTTATATGCAGAGAAACTTATGCTTGAGTTAAGGAATAAACCAACACTTGTACAAAAGCCGTTCATTTTTAGTAAAGGGAAAACAGATGAAACTCAAAATATTGGGTGACCACGATAACCAAATCTTGCTTTGGGACAAAAATGAAAACAGAGTTAGTGAAGAAATCTGAATTCAAGGGATAAGTGCTCTAACATTGTAAAATGGAGGTCTGTTTTTAGGTGGAAGTGATGAAGATAATGTTAGAAAACAAACAATGAAAGGTATGAAGAAGTCAGAGACAGACAAATACCATATGACTTCACTTATATGTGGAATGCAAAATACGACACAAATGAACTTATTTACAAGTCAGAAACAGACTCACAGACATAAAAAACAAACTTATGGTTACCAAAGAGGAAAGAGGATGAGGGAGCGATAAATTAGGAGTCTGGGGTCAGCAGATACAAACTACTATATGTAAAATAGATAAACAACAAAGTCCTACTGTATAACACAGGGAACTCTATTCAATGTCTTGAAATAAACCATAATGGAAAAGAATATGAAAAAGAATGTACCTATATATGTATGTATAACTGAATCACTTTGCTGTACACTAGAAACTGACACATTGTAAATTGGCTGTACTTCAATAAAAAAAATAAAATAAAATAAAGAGACAAGATAGCAAGTATTTTAGGACAGCAACGGATATTGTGGAAATAAGAAAGAAAAAAATTACATTTCAAAATGAGGTGGAGCAGCATCAGAAAGCTAAGTATTGAGTGAAGTCTGAAAACTGATGAAATGTAAAGAATGTATGTTGTCTTAGCGCTGGACCTTACAAAATAGCTCACCTGATATTAAGCTCTGAAAGATCTGCCTCAGGCATCTTAACTCCCCAAGCATCAGCAGGGTTCACACGTTGATATATTCAACATAAAGCTTCCTTGTAGAGAAAAGAGAAAAAGTCGTGTTTACTAAGTGCATGGACCTGTTTGGAGACGTCAAGTGACTTGGTCATACACCCAAATCTGTCAACATTAACACGCCCCAGAACCTTGAAATTCACGTCAGGTCTCCCAGGAGGGAATTCAAAAGCAGAGAAAAAGGTCTTCTCTATCAATGGGCACCCTATGAGGAGACATTCTCCAATCTTACTGTATAGATAAGCAAAACTCTCTAAAGGTCCAACTGATAACTAGATTAAGGTTTGCAGTCCTTACATTCTCCTGGCAACTCCTCAGCTCTGTGGCTTTAGCACAAAAGCAACTGTACATGATCTGTAAATAAAAGGGTATGATTGTGTTCCCCAAAAAACTTCTCTAGAGAACAAGCAGCAGGCTGGGTTTGACTTGTGGGTCACATTTTGTCAACTAATATAGTCCATTGGTAGATGGGATAATGACTTTGAGGACCTTAATGAGTTTTCCCATTGGCATGTCCCTTCTCAAGCAGACGAGGTAAAGAGAAATAACAGTGGCTGAAAAGGAAGGAATTTAAAGGAGAATAATTAAGTAGTGGTGATCCCAAGCCTTATAATAAGCTAGCAATTAAGCAAAAAACAGACTCCTAGTCTTTATAACATGCTGTCTCATAGGCTTCCTTCTCCTTAAGAGTGAGATCTGGGAAATGCATATACATATTCTTGTGCATAAACCAGGGCATCTGAAGAACTTCAACAACAACAACAACAAAAACCCTTTGTAAAAACGTGCCTCCCCCAGTGAGTAGAGTGATTTTTCTTGGACTATTCACCTTAATATAAAAATCCTTCTGATCATAAAGACAGAGTAATTCCTGAGAAAGCCAAGTGATCAAAGATGGCCAGGGCAGCCCCGTGCACAGGAGATGCTATCCATCCTCACTAACACAGTGGAAGGGAAGATTGAGGCAGTGTCTGTGAGTCTGAGCCAAATAAATGGACTTGAAGGGACCACAAATCTTGTGATGAGAGAAGTCGAAAATGTTAACTTCACACATTATTGGGAAGTGGCACATAAAACATCGTTCTAATGAAAATGAATACCTTATCATTGAAAAGATAAAAAATTAGAAAAGACCAAGGCTCATTTCATATTCAGAGAGCCAGTGGAGGGTAAAAAGAGAAAAATCATAACTAGAAAGGATGCCAAGACCCCAGTCTTCCAGGCATCTGAACACGGGTCCTGTTACACAGAGACATAGGGGCCAGTCCAAAGGGACAAGACAAAGGAAACCACTCTGGTAAGTATGTTCTAAATGCCAGGAACTTATTAAGTGTTTTAAATATGTTGCCGCCTTTGATGTTTTCAGTAATCCTTGGAAATAATAGGTATTATTGTCATCCCTTTACTGACAAGGGAAAAGGATCAGAGATGCTAAGTAATTGTCCAAGGTCACTCTAGGGGCCACAAGGTTTGGATCCTGGTTCTTATCTGTTTAGAGCTTTTCCAAGAGGACACGCTGAGGAAAGAGACAAAAGCTGCATCTCAAACCCTGTGTAAATCCACATTGAAGCTAAACAGAAAGGTTTATAGAGGTTGAACATAGTTAATGAAAGCGTTCATTTACTAGTTCAGCAAAGAGGGATTTTGTATTGTCAGAAATATTATTTACTACTAAAAACTTGTACGTGGTATAAGATAGTTTTTGGAACATGATGAAGATATTAACAGTATCTTCAGCTGTGTCATAAATAGAAGACGATCTTCATAGACAACCCAACAAGAAGAAATGTGTTCACATTTGCAAAACAATTATTAAAAAAATCCTATTGAAGACAGTGGGCAGATTTTGAAAGCAATTAAAAATGATCTGCTCTATTATTTAAAAAATGCTTAAAGGCATTTTATTAGTTTCTGTATAGTTTTGTGCCACATTGATAGAAAATTAAGGAAGAAAAATTTTTCTTCAGTATCTAGGGAAGTGATCATGTGTTTTTTATTTCCATATATTGTATCTTCTGATATGTTTGGTGGTAGAGGTGATGGACTGAGATGTAGCTATATATTTCCTTTTGCTATTAACACATTTTAGTTCATAGCTTTAAGTTCATACTAAGAAGAAAATGTACAACATAATTCTCCTACTAATTAGTGTAATGCACTTTTCATAGATCATCCCATTAAGTCTCAGCCCACTTCTAGGGGATGAATGATGGTACAGATTCTAATAGTCAGCTCTCATTACTCAAGAGGTTTAATTTCCAGTCTGTGAGGTGAAAAGAAACCGAATTAAATGTTCCAACTTAGTTAGTTCCAATTCTTAGTTACCATTCCACTCTGTGCTCGGCTTACATGTCCCTGTACATCTTGGACAAGCAAAATCACTACTTCAAACTTGTAGTATTAATATTTTACAGTATAACTTTTAAAATAATATAAGCAATAATAAGTAATAATATAAGCAATTTCATTTCCTACTTGCAAAATATTATATAGTGGAATTAGGTGCTTTGACCCTGATGATCATTTTAAGATAGTCTACACCTAAGGTTATTCCAACTGTTCTTGGAAATTGAAGGCTGACCACTTTGCAGAGAGCCAGAGGGGAAAGGCAGGCATGGATGAGTCTAGCGAGATTTTCAAAGTCTGTTTAAAAATCAAGAACTGAACTAGAGTCTTCTGACTGCTTGTTGGTTTCTCTAAAGTCTTGTTCAATGACTGACTCAAGATTTAGACATTTGTGGCAACAGAGCAACAAGAGGATGGCTAAATGTTTCTAAAAACAAAAGTACAGGAATCTGTAGGCTGTGCAAAGTCAGTCTAGGGTCCTGCATTGTCTGTTGGACTTCCAGATGCATGTGCGCCTCTGACCTTTGGATTGCTTCCTATGTCCCTGAGAATGTTAGGAGAATATGTTTGGCAGTCTACAGTGGTTCTGTTGAGACCTCGGTGGTGATCGTAAAAAGTGAAGCAAAAAGAACCAGGTGGTGCAATGGTGATGGAAGGGGTGCGGCGGCAGTACCTGGGCTGTCCGGCCACCTGTACAGCCGCAGGAGAAGGTAATGGCCTAGCCTCTATATTTGGTCCAGCTCTGTAATCATGCCAAATTATTATTATTTTATTTAATCACATCAGTCACCAGCGTCACTAAGCCAACATCTTCTAAGGAATTTCCTCCACCCAAAGAGATTTGCTAGAGAATATTTGCTGAGGGATCAAAGGAAAAATTAAGCAACATTTTTATAATTGTCCCCCAAGGACAATTGGACAATGCTTGCACCCTCCCACCCTCCCTCCACATGCTATTCCATCCCATTCAGGACCAGCCCTTACAGATGACTTATGTGATGACATCGCTAGCGAGTTAACATGGACTCATAGCACAAAGAGCCAATAACTCCCTATTCCCTTCAGAGTACCCTGTTTTCAGTGAAGAGGGAAGAAGTTTGGTTCTATAAGACTTGATTCGTCTGGAGAACAAAGATTTGTGGCAGCAAATAAGTGTGGTGGGAGCTGCTGTGGAGGCAGGAGGGTTCTTGATCAAGGGATGTCTGGGCTGCGGCAGCCTGCAGAATTAGGAGGTTCATGGATCCAAATCCTGAGGCAAAACTGAGCAAAGTAAAGGTCAAGGCTGTAGGAGCCCATGATTGGGTTAACAAATTGTGTAACAGATCCCAGCCGCTTATCTCCTTAAAGAAGATGTGCTTAGTAACTGCCTTGAGATTTTAGCAATGACCGAGGCCCACGGCTATAAACGCTGGGCATGCCTGCTGTTTGTCTTCTATCCCCAGTACAGCCTTGGGCTGGAATGGTAAACAAGTTATAAAAAGCTGCAGACTCAGAGGTGAGAAGGCTGGTTAGCCAACGACAGGTAAGATCCCCAGAGGGGGACAACCTAAGACAGGCAGAGCCTCCTGAGTCCAAGAAGAATATTCTTAAGGCAGCTGTTTCTCATACCTTCCACCCTGATAAGCTGTAAGGCTTGCTGGTGCCAACACAAACATGATTTATCAAAACATAAAGGGTCTTCTGACCTTGAGCCAGATGCTGCCTGTTAACCATTTCCCTTATCGTTCTTCTTTGCTGTATAAGACTACGTAACTTAATAAAGCTTTAGAGTAGCCATCAGCTCTCTCCGCATACGGTGTGTATGTGTGTATGTGGTATCGTGACACCAACAGGACTGTTTTATCTGCATTAACTCATTTAATCCTCACAACAAGACCATGAAATAAGTTCTATTTTATTATTCATTTTACAAATACAAACCAGACAGATCAACTTGCAAAACAGTGACACTATTGTATGATCAGGCCACCCGAGAAGGCTATTCTCACTGTCTTTTTTTTTTTCCAATTTTTTTTTTTTGAAGTGTAGTTGATTTACAATGTTAGTTTCAGGTGTACAGCAAAATGATTCAGTTTTACATATACATACATCTATATATATTTATCTTTTCAGATTCTTTTCCATTATGTGTTATTGCAAGATACTGAATATAGTTCCCTGTGCTGTACAGTAAGTCCTTGTTGTTTATCTATTTTGTATATAGTAATGGAAGGCTGTTTATTCTCTTGCTCTCTTTGTACTGCTTGACCAGTCTCAGTTCACCTACTCACATGACTGACCTTTCTTCTTAATAATAGAGCCTAATCAGTAAATGCCTAAGTACTTGCCCTCGCCCCAGCTAATGAGTGTTCTAATCTTTAGATCAGAACATCTCCACCAAGATAGCTTATCAAAGGGGTAGTGTGGGGTGTGTTCCTCTGCTGGTTTCCCTGGTAACTGATGGGCCAACCTGACATCAGTCCCCCCTATAACTGGTAAACCTTCCTCTCCCCACTGGCAAGATTGCTGCCCATTGTCTGTTGCACACTGTGGGGTATTGTTCCAGGACCTTGTTTCAGACGTGTAAGCGCCTCCATCCATTAAACCATTGATTTCTCTGTCACTGACTCTATGCTCTTTCTTCAGTCTGGAGGCTGGGGAGCTAAAGGATTTACAGGGTACAGCCCAACACCTACACATAACAAACTTAACACTTAGGCATTCTGATAAGATTTTAAACTTCTTAAGCAAATTTCATTCCTAGTTTTCCAGGTCCTCATGGATGACCCATGACAAGTTAGCTTCTCCCCAGAATTTTGATTTCTGCAAGTTCCATTTTAGAACCAAGAGATTTGGGCAAAATCAGTTCTGAAGAACAGCTGCCATTGTCAGTGTTGATTAGGAATTATTATCCTGAAGTCTGTGGACCATAGATTAACTTTATTATCCTGAAATCCATAGGCCATAGACTAACTTTCAAATTCTCAAAATTTTCTGTGTTTGAGAAGAAGCACATTTTTCTAAGGAGAGGGTTCACAGTTTTTACCAGACTCTCGAAGAGATGGATCATCTCCCCAAGAGTCAAGAACCACTGGGCTGAAGCTCCTTTCATTTCTAACTCTAGAATTGCTAAAGTGATGCTCTTGGGGAACAAGAGGTAAAAGGCTCTGTGTATGTTTGTATACACGTACGTGGATATATTGAGACAGGATGGAAGGGGGCAGGGCACAGCCACTCAAGGAATGACAGTAATTTAATAACACCAAAATGGTGGAAGATTCAACTCCCAGCTAGCCATGAGGACTAAGTTGGTGGGAGGTTTGACTTCTAATAGACCTTGAGTTTCATTATATGCTCACTGTAACAGTGTGATAAATAACATGCCTGCAGGCACCATGATAGCCCCAAGACAAAAGGCCAAAGAATGGGCAGCAGCCAAATTCCTGGGAATCCCAGCCCCTACCCCAGGGTAGTTGGAATGGTCCCACCTGTAGGCGTGTGAAGCTACCAAGCCCATAAAAACTGGCAACATCACGCCTAGTGGCCCCCTTTTTTTTCGGTCCCTCCTCTTTGGAGATGGCCTCCACTCTGTCTGTGGAGTGTGTAACTACTTTTACTTTAACCTGAGCCACATCTCTTTCCTTGCCTTTCTCTTGCCTTGCATTCTATACAGTATGTATCTCTCTAAATAAATCTACCTTCACTCAGCTGTGGTTCACACTTGAGTTCTTTCCTGCACGAAGACAAGGATACCTACCTGGCGGGGCATGTCCCAGGGGCTCAGCTGAGACTTGGGCATGGCCCTCCTCACGCCCCACATCCGTTTTCCTGCATCAGCGTGAGCACAGACAGAGCGTTACAAAACCCCTCACAGATGAATCCTTGCTCCTTCCACTTGGTCGTTCCATACTCCAGTTACACCAGTTGCAATTCCCAGAATGCCCCATGTTTTCTTTTGTTCAGGGTCTTGGTACATGCTGTCCACACAGTGTAAAACACTCTTTCCTCTTGCCCACATTCTCTTATCCCTTTCTTTATCCTAAACTCACTAGTCCTAATAGTTTGGAGGTTACTTCTTCCTGAAAGCCTTTTCTCATCCAATCCATATGGGAGTCAGCACCCTTCAAATGTGTTCTCTTATCACCTTTACTACTTATTCCTTCAAGGATCCATTCATTTATTGAACAAGCATTCATTCAACTTTGCCATGTAGTCTATGTTAAACATGAGCGCTAAGAAATATTCTGGGAGTTGGGGACTGTGGGAAATATGTTCTCCCAAATTCACATCTACTTAGAACCTCAGAATGTGACCTTATTTGGAAATAGCGTCATTGCAGATATAATTAGTTAGGGTGAAGTCTTACATGTTAGGGTGGGTCTTAAATTCCATGACTGGTTTCTTTAGAAGAGGAGAGAATACAAACAGGGGAGAAGTCCATGTGAGTGAGAGGCAGATGTTAGAGTTACACTGCCGCAAGCCAAGGAACATGTGGGGCCACCGGAAACTGAAAGACTCAAGGGAGGACCATTCCCTTGAGGCTTCAGAGGGACCATGGCACTTTGACATCTTAGTTTCAGAGTTTTGACCTCAAAAACTGTAAGAGAAAATATGGCTAGTTTTTAAAGCTACCTACTTAGAGGTAAATTGTCCCAGTAGCCCAGGCAAAGTAAGTCAGGGCTATGATAGTGAATGAGGTACACGGTTTCTATCTCCAGACAGTTACACCCAGGTGTGCAAGTGCTTATCCAGGTGTGCACTGCAGTCATCTGCCTCGCCCACTACCATGCGAGATCATGGAGGGCAAGTTGCCTGACTCATCAGTGTATCCTTGACCTGACTGTTGTACATATAAAAAGACGTTGGGGAAAAAAAAAAACAACAAACTTGCTGGATGAAAGAATTTGGAAATTATAATGAGGAGACACAAATGACTTTGTGAGCACTATCGCTCATGTAGTAAGTGTGGGGCCCACTGATGTCCTTCCAAGCTCAGTGACCCTCATTCCTGGGCTCTCAGCTGTCTGCCTGTGATCCCTCAACAGACAAAGTCCATTCTTTACTGGGCTTGTTTGCCCTGACAAACTAATAGCCCTGGGTATTGCCTAACCTCACAATGGCTCAGGGTGGCTTGTTTCAGCTCACCTTATCAGAGCCATAAACCCCACCACCCTTCACAGACCCTAAACCTCTTAGCTCACCCACAACCTATCAGAGACTTGTGCACAAGCAGATCAGGCATCTTGTGACCCAACCTTATAAATGACCCCAACACCCGGCCCCCCGGTGCTCACACAGGCTCCTCTCATGCGTGGCCCACTGTTGTCTATGGCAGCAAGACCCAATAAACTCCTGTACTGTTCTTCTCCTCCATCTTTGGTAAATTCTTTTACCAACCCATGTCACCATGTCCCAAAACAACAAGAATGTAATATTAAGAAATCAAAGGGGAAAGGGTGGGGAGGGATAAACTGGGGGTTGGGAATTAACAGACACACTTTACTGTATATAAAATAGATAAACAACAAGGACCTACTGTACAACACAGGGAACTATAATCAATATCTCGTACTAACATATAATGGAAAAGAATCTGAAAAGAAAAAAATATATGTGTATGTAAACGTACAACTGAATCACTTTGCTGTACACCTGAAACTAACATTGTAAATCAACTACACTTCAATAAAAAAATTTAAAAAAAAAAGATCAAATGGTCACTGGAGTTCATTCTTTGGAAAAGTGGAAGAGGGAAAGGAAAAAGAAAAAGAAAGTGACCTCCAGAGAAATGAAAGAATTAATTGTTAAAATGTGACCTCAAATTGAAGGAAATGAAGATAAACTAGCCTCTAAAAGAAACCCTGACACTTAGGTTAGTGTTCAGCAGTGAGTAAGACAATTATCTGTGAGCACCAGAGATTTCCTGGAGGTGAGGAAACTCAGCACCAGAGATTTCCTGGAGGTGAGGAAACTCAACAGTCTGGGGTGTCCACAGCCTCGACGAGATGAGGAAATTTAATTGCTATCACTACTGAAGTTATTTTGTTGAGCATCGAGTATAATTAACAAATATTTCTGTTTAGTTGATTATCAAAGTAGACAGTTTTCTTTAATCAAATATTAGCCTTAACAAAAAGTTGCCACTATCATTCTAATTTATGAATATTGGAATTCGTCACTTTGCATGTAGACTCAGGGAACGTTAACAATGCAAGAGACATTACCGGTAATTTGGTGGAGACAGCTCTTTTCACAGATAAGGAAAGTAACACCCAGCAATGCTACTGACTTCTCAACATCATTCATGTTGGTTTCCACTTTATTATGGATGCATAAAATTCATGCTACAGGGACATATGTGTCAGTATCAGTACAGATATTATCGCAGGGATTTGAAAACCCCTGGTGAATGGGGATCGGGGTTGGCATCATTCCTAGGTCAGTTGCATCTTGGTGTTGAGCTGGTTCTGAAGCAGAAGCGTTCCTTCTTTAGTGCACATTTTTAGTCAAGTGAAATGAAACAGATTATAAATATGATGGAATGGGGAAGTGGTAGAGCTTGGGTTTTTCTGTCTTAATCTCAGTCCAGTGAGTCAAAGCAGAGAAAAAAGAATTCAAGAAGGTAGGAGTAAAACTCTCCTTATAAATCAGTATGGTATTCTGCTTCTTTCTAGATGCAATCTGAATGATGAGAAAACACATTTGTAGGGGGAGCATTGAAAACTCTGCAAAAGGTTATGTAGAAAGAGTGAAAATGAAACACAAACTCGAGTAAAGGAATAAAGCGTCTGGGAGTTGGTTACTTATTACATGTGAAAGTTTCTTGAAAACCTGATTATGAACTGAAATTTTCACTTCTGATTCATGGTTTTCTTGTAATAGCTCAGCTGAATTCTGAATAACTATATCCACCCCAATTTGCATAGTGGATGGTTTTAAAAATCAAAGCCACACAGAGTGGACCTAAAACTATTTTTAAAAGGCTAGCTTATAATTTTATTAATATTTTAACAAAATCAAGAACAGCATTTAAGTCCAATATTAAAAAGATGAGAAAGAAAATTACAATCATTTTAATTCTAAACTTTTTTTTAAAGTTCAGTTAAGGCTTTTAATAAAGAAGGCAGTGTGGTATGAATAATGGTGGAAAAAATAGGGCAGGTTAAAAAGTTCTCTGTATAAACTAAGCAGTTTCTCTTGTAGAGAAATTTTTCTCCCCAGAGAGCATGAGCATACATATTTCTAAGAAAAGCCGAAGGAAAAAATATTTGCACATTGTGCTTGGCATATAATAGTGATGAATTTCTATTACACTGCCATCAAGAAAAAGAACATGACCAGGAAACTCTTTAACTTTGGCCATTATTTTCTGCTCTATAACTTTTAACCTGATATTTCTTTTTAACTGATGCCTGCTTTTTTTTTTTTTTTCCCTCCTGAAGAATTGATAACACATGAAATATTTGTTTTATTTTAGCCAAAGGATCTGATAATGTACTTGTTTTTCCTTTTTGGGTCAAAAGAGTATATTTTTGTATGCATTTTGTGTAAAACATGTCATATATTTAGTGTACAAAATAAACTTCTGTTATTTTGCTGACTCTGAGTATGTTCAAAGCTTTCTAGTGAACACTGTTACATGAAACACAGGCAAGGATAGGGTTCTACAGATCACTGGTCAGGAGTCTCCTTAAAACCAAGAGGCTAGCATTAGGGGGAGATTTTTTAAATGCCAATATGGCTTTATACTTTAATAAAGCTATTTAATATCCCCCCATAGCAGATAGCTCATATATTTACTGGAAATCAAAAGAGTTAACAACAGAGTGTTATTAAAACAATATCTTTTAGCCAAAAGGTGAGCTATTCAATCTTACTGAAAGTCAATCCTCCTGATCACTTGAAATTGAAAATTCTTCTAATACAAAGTGACAGAATGTGCCTGTTTCAGAAGAGTAAAATTATTGTCACCATAAAGGACAGCTGCCACACCAAGTCAAAGTTAGAGAAATAACCAACGGATAATTTTTCAAAGGTGATTCTGACCTTAACATCTGGAATGGAAAACACATTTTCAGAAAAGGAAGCATGAAACACTTATGCGTGTGTTCATTTTGAACTCTATTTTAAAAACAAGACAAACTTCATATATTGGTTTAGATGTGCCACAAAGAAATAATCTCTTATGTTTTACGTCAACATTTTCAGTTACTTGTTCTGCATAAGATCTCAAAAGTAAAGAATTCTTAAGTATTTATTCAAAACTACTTGATCATTTTTTAGTGAACTCAATCCTAGGCAAAGTTTTGAATATTAAAGTAGGAAGAGCTTGGTATTTGCAGTGTTTTTTGTTTTTCCTAGTCCTAAAAAGAAAATCCCAGCTGATGGCATTCTTTAACTAGTTTCTAGAGAAGGCTGAAATTTCCTGACCCTGTTGCACTGCCTTTAGCACAAGTTTCCTAGGTTACAGTTCATGTAGATTTCCGGGTAGAGAGTAATTAACACAACTGACAATCCTGGCATCTCTTAAAGAAAAAAACTGATAATAGCAAACAAGAGTAAAACTTGCAATTAGGACAGTTGTCATACACTTTTTATCACACAATTTGGAGAGGACATCATGAATTCCCTCAGTCTGGGACCAGATCTTTTACATCTGCTGCTGTGTGAGGGTCCGAAATAAATATTTGTTTAATCAAAAACAAGGAGAATGTATCTTCTGAGATAAGCTTTCAACTTTCTCCAAAGTGAAAGAATTGCACAAAGTGTATTATTTTGATAACTGTAGGGAAATAAATTCTCATAATATTTAAATATGCATTTTTTATTCAAAGGAGGAAAATTCTAGGTAATGTTAAAGTACATATTTCCCTATATGATTACACTAAACATGTTCATTCAAAAGTTAATTATCTTGTTTATTATTGTTTATTTGTTAGTCATAATAACAATGATTATTTAGCAATTTAGCTTAACATATACATTTCAAAATATGCTGAATTCTATGGCTCTAATGACTCATTGCTCAGAAAATATTTAGAGCCTAAAGAAACGTATGTAAGTAGTTGTCTCTTAGAAGAGAATTGTGAGCATTATCACTAACACATTTAAAATAGGATAACCAGGGCATTTTTCAACTGGACTATAATCATATTGGCCTTACTAAGGGTCAAGATTATAGCCTAAGTAAGCTGGGAACTGCATTTGGCAGCTACTTCAGAGTCCAGAAATAGCAGTGACCTACTAAAGTGGAAGAAGTCTGGAGGTAGGCAGTTCAGGGCTGGAAGGGCAGTTTCATCGAGTCACCTGGAACTTAGGCTCTTTCCTTCTCTCTTTTTCAGCATCAGTAGTAGCGTGAGGCGTCCCTGCTCAAGGCTCCCTCATTGTTAAGATGGTGGCAGGATCCCCCATCTCAATCACAAAGCAGGATTTCCCAGAAGCCCCACCCAAGAACTTCTGCTTTTATGTTACTCTGTTTCCCTACAAAAGAGATGAGAAATGTGCTTTTTCATCTGAGCACATCAACCAAATTTCCTCTTATGAAAGAAAAGGGAAAATAGATACATACACGCAATCAGCAGACAGTACCCAAGAAATTAAATCTCCCTGAGTCCAAATAAAAGCCAAATGTCTTGATTTTCTCTGTTTTATTTTTCAGCATCATTCTACTTTCTCTCTTCAAAGTAATAAATGGATATCAATACAAAGCGAATCAAGCTGCGAAGTTCAATATAAACCAGAAAATGAGCTTTATGATATATTTAAGTACACCCAAATACACTTCAATAAACTATGAAAATATTTCAGACCTATGTGGAAACTTTAAAAAGAGTACTCAAAAAGTGTCAAAGGAAATTTGTTATGATAGATGAGAAATATTAAATTTTGAGTCACCTTCCTAAAGGTCTTCAGAGCAGCAATTATAAATTTTACGCCCCTGGCTCCATTTTAGAATAGCTATTGTTGATTAAGGATACAGATATTGACTGAATTTCCTACTATGATCCTTTTGGCACTAAATCCTACTTGGCACTAAATCCATGTTGTAAAAGTAAATTATCATGACCCCTGTCCTCACAAAGCCAGAGAACATTAGCATTTCTACTTTATTTTGTTAGTAAATATTAACATTTAACTATTAACAAAGTTTTGCTGATGTTTAAACTACTTTATAAAAACAGTAAAATTGTCACGAACATTTTAAGTGTGCCCTGGAGAAAAAGGCTTTATATAAAAATGATTTTTTTTTCAGGTTTGAGACAGAATGGATATATTTTTATTGAGATATTGAGATATGACATTCAAATACAGATAAAACATTGTTATGATTTTAAATATAGCGTTTAGAAAATTAGAAATTCAGAAGAAACTGATGTTTTATTTCTGAGAAGCTGTCACCTTCATTATGAGACAAAAAACATTTTTTTTTTCAAATTTGTAGTCAATAGGAAAACATAGTTACAATGAAATTTTGTAGCATTTAAATCAGTCCACTCTTTCTGGAGACATTTTCTAGGCTGCAAATATTCTAAGTTATAGTAGATCGACAATAGGCTTCAGTTACTAAATATAATTTTTAAAGGAATCACAAAGCAATAGATGTACAGCAAAATGGAATATGTAAACACCAACTATAATGAATGTGCAGGCCGGACTTATAATTAGCAGACCAATATCGTCATGAAAGTGGTTAAACATATTGAATTTAATGTTATTTACTAAGTCTAAAAAGAATAGTATTCTTCCATGTTTGAACATCTCTTACATGGGCTGTATTGTACAATTACTGGTGGAAATTGTGATGTGGTAGTCACTTCTTGCAGGTTTTTATACATCTTGGGAAAAAGCTGGCAGAATATTGCCTTGGGAAAAAAAGCACAGATTAACAGTGGGGTACGCCCATAAAAATGCTCTGGGATATGTGGGAAAATGTGAAAACTGATGCCTATGTTGAAAAGTGATTCAGAAGACTGAGATTCTTAACGTGAAGAAATTTCGTAAATATGCCTTAACCAATTAATTTGTTTTTTTATGTAGGTATGAAAGTGACATATAACTTAAAAATCTATATTTCCATTATCTAAAGAGCTCTTTCAATGGGATAAATACAATTCTAAATACTGAGAAAGAATTGTGAATTTAATTGGTGTCTTTTTTTTTTCAGTGGTACTATAAAGAATTATTTTTTTTTTTTTTACTATTGATGATGACTTCTTAGATTAAATGAAATATAGCATACGTCCACATTGGTTGGTAGATTTCATCTGAGCCCACTCAATAGGGTCCTCTTTCCCACCCTAGCCACTCATACCCTTCCTCTAGGATGCCCTGAGATCTTTCCATGGTGGAGCAATGGGTCTCCAAAACCCTGCTCTAGAATGAATGCCTGTTCTGAAGCCATTAGTTGAATCCATTTCCTCCTGTGCATAAACCTGAGATTTTTGACAAGGAACATTAAAATGTCTAACATCCATGATGTTTGAAAACCAACTAATAGATGGGGATACAGAATCATAGCTTTCCACAAAATATCCTATGAAATGGTTTCAGCTGCATCAAGGAGTGTGCACAGGACAGTGATTCCTCAGCCCTCAGGTGGTCATGTGGCACCAGAGATTCTAAAGCACTTTTAAGAACTGAAACTAGATTAAAAAAAAAAAAAAAACCCAAACAAACAAGTAAAAACAACCAACAAAAACACTTTGTTCTCCCCCAAATATTTAAAATAAAGTGAAAATTAATTTAGGTACTCTTTTGTAAACTCAGTATCTTGAACTTAATATAAGCTTAATGAACTATCACTTCAAAAATAAGTTTGCATAATGGATTTGAGGTCCTCAGGAATTCTTCATCTTTAAGTCCTTATTCAGTGAAACAAAAACTTTAATATACACATTTGCATACAAAGGCAAATACAATAATAACAATAATAAAAACACTCTGAAGAAACATCCAGGAAAATAATGTCCTTCTATCGGAACACTGAGAGACCAAGACATGATGAAAAAATAATTTAATAAGAGTAGGAAATTGAGTATAGAACACAAATTTGATAGGAAAGTAAAATGTTCCAATAAGAGAAATCATCACTTTAATCTAGAATTTCCCATTCAAGATTGAGAAAAGGAACATTTCAGAGGGGCTGATCCAGCTGAGTAATCTTTACTGTGAACTGATCAAAAAGAAGACTTTAGCTGTTTTCGTAAACTTTGTGTCATAAATCAGGCTTTATAAATCCATGGAAGGAACTTGGGGAAGTATGAAGAGCTGATAGAACCCAGCTTTATATCCAAACTTGATGAGGGGAGCAGAGTTAGATTTGGGCAAATCCATGAAGCAAATCATGACTATAAGGAACCTGGCATTAAAGAAAATATGACTTAGCCTTTCCTGTGAATACTGTGTTTTCCCTAAGCACATGGAGTCATCGCATAGAAGACGAAAAGTGTGTCCTAGTTCATTTTTTGGAGCCAAACTGATTTTAAATTTATGTAAATTCAGATATTCAGATAATAACAAAAAATACAGTGTAAAGAAATTGTTACCTGCTGGATGGTGTGGCCATAGAACCACTGCCTTTTATCACAGAAAAGATACCAGGTGCCCCATCATTTTAGTATCTCTGTCAACAGCAAACCCTCACTAGCAAATATGGTCAAATTTTAAAATCTGACCTTTAGTTCCACAGTAGGGTGTAATTAGCATGCAATGGCATGTGCAAATAAAAGAAAATATGTAATTATTCTGGACAATTAAGTAATTGCAAATCTGCAGACCCAAACCCTGTACTGGCAATCAGATTCTCAGTTAAACCTGGAAACATAATTTTCAGGAAAAAAAAAAACATGGAAAAGCTTTTATGATCATTATGATCCTCCAACCAATTTTTTTCTCCCGTTCATTACTTCATGTACCCACAGTATATTTCAGTCTAGGGAAAGGCTGCTGTAAAACCATGCTCCGTCTCTATTTCCTTTCCACTGGGAAAGGCCATCTAGGGTCTGCAGAGGAGAAACAGAGAAAGGCAACACTGCCTTACTCATTGAACATTTACTAGGAGTACAATTAAGTCAAAGCATTTATATTATGTCTAAATTATTGTTGGCGTAGCTGATGTACTTTTGTGTTTTATAAGCAATAGCAATGGATACTTTATTTTGATGTTATATTAGAATATGAGATCCTAAGGACTGAATACTTTCTGCAACCAGTTCTACATAATTCCTTTTAATTTATTTCACTATATTCATAGTATCAATCTCTAGATGTATGTATGTATGTATGTATGTATGTATCTATCATATATCTCTTCCTTCTAATAGTGTATAGTATTGTATCATACATCACATGAACAGCCTTGTATATAAATCTTTGGACAAAATCTGGAGAGTCGCTAAAGAATAAGTTCCTTAAAAAAAAAAACCCTTCTTCTTATTTGTATTTATTAAAAAAAACATTGAATTTATTTCTGAATGGTTCATACTTTTGCATGGTTCAAAAATCGTAACTACACAAAACCTATTCATTAAGAATTCTCATGGATATCCCTGATCTATCATCTTAAATCTTTCAGCCCTCTCATAGGTAAAAACTTAAGAATTTTTTTGAAATAATTTCAGAAGTATAGAAGAGTTGCAAAAGTAGTACATTGAATTCCTGTATCCCCTCACCCAGCTTCTCTCTATGTTAACATCTAACATGATCATGGAAATTTACCAAAACTGAGTAATTAACTGAGAAATCACGTGGTATGTCTCCTTTGGGTCCTACAATCTATGACAGTTATTTCAAAGTCCTGTCCAGCTAATTCTAATATCTGGATTGTGTATGGATTTACTTCCACTGTCTTGGTTTTTTAGTTGTTACTATTATTGGTCACATTTTTGTTACCACTATGCATGTAGCATTTTAAAATTGTTATCAGATATTGTATGAAAGGGGCTCTAGAGGCTCCAAATGATATTATTTTGACCAGAGAGCATTCACCCTTTCCTAAGTTAGGGAGAATGCATGTAGAACTGACTACATCAAACAGTCAGACATCAAGTTGAGTCCAGGCTATTTGCAACCAGACTTACTCCGTCTGAGACTCATCCTGTTCTCTGGGCCTTTTGACTGAGAGACAGGAGAGCTCTGTGTCTTCGGCATCCTCAGTCTAGGTTTAATGTATGTTCCTTCTCCCTAGAGGGAGTGTTTCTTCTAAGCACTCCAAAACCGGGCAGTTCAATTTGTTAGAATTTTCCTACCCACTTCCTGGGTCTCCTCCTCTTTTGCTGTAATCCATAGCAAATGTCCACCAAGAAAACTGGCCATGCATTTGGGGACTTCTAGATCAAACCTGTCCCACTGGCATCAGTGACTGAAAAGCTTTGATTCTCTTTCCCCAGTAGAATCCTTCTGCCTGGACCAAGTGTAATGCACAGTCTGTGTCCAGAACCAGCAAATACCTCAAGGAAATAGGCGGCAATTTTCAGCTCATCTAGGAAATATTTTTCCTTCCCTGGGATTTTAATTTGTCTAATTCTTGCTGTCACAGCTTTTCAGCCTTTCTAAATTTTATAGCTTTTCTAGTCATTGCTTTCAGAATGTGGACCTATCATGGTCTCCTATGTTTTACTCAGAAGCAGAACCCACTTCTTAGAATTTTGGAACTTGAAACAGAGTCAGATTGGTTTCTGCACTAAATGGAATCCTCAAAAGATATTATTGACTGCATTTCCAGTAATGTGGAGAAAGCCTGTCTACAGTGAAATGAGTGAAAAAAGTCAACACACAGACAACAACCAATAGGAAAAGGAGAGTCCTGATGGTGTCCAGAGTGCAGATCGTCCTAAGGCTCAGCTCCGTTCCTTCCTGGTCCACGGCAGCTGATGGCTCAATTCCTTTTTTGATTTTTAGAGGCCCAACTCTCTTTGAAATAAATTCCCTCTATTGTTTTTAGGAATGATTAAACTGGTTTTCCATCACCTGCAATAAATGTCTGAATTAATACTATACTTTGTACTATTAAATGTGCTAACCCAAATAATAATGTTATTATTGTCATTATTTTAGGTTTCCATTTTTTTTAAAGTTTACCTTAGGTTCCCCTGACTAATTTGTGATGATGATAACAGCTGTGACATCTTACTGCCTCCAATATGCTTACCTGACATAGTTTCTCATCCATGTCTAATGTGATGCTTCTAATCTTCAGCGGCCTTGGAAATCACGCAGCCAAACATGACAGAAGTGTATGTAAAGTAAGAAGAAGTAAGATCTGAACGGGGCTTGAGATGAGCTCTTTCATGTGCAAAGGGCAAAGGAATCTGAATTTATTTTGTTTACATCCATGGTTTTGGCAAATTCTTAGTAGATGAACTTCTGATTTCTGGTTGATAAGATGTGCCTTAGAGAACTTTCCTTGAACAATATTCTCACCAGGCCTCTTTTTCTTTGGTAAGAGAAAAAGTGAATTATGTTCAATAAACAAGAGAAAAAGAAAAGCAATTCAAAAAAAATTTTTTTTGGTTATTTTTCTGACTGATATTTACCTTAGAATGGTTAAAAATGGAGAACAGGGAATGTCACTGTATTTAACACAGTCCTTCCAAATAATTTTTAAAAGCTTAAATTGATTTTGTTTTTTATTTAATGTATATGTGTATACAGCAGGCTTTGGGGGAAGTGGTAAGGATGAGGAGACAGGGAAGAAGAATAAAGAGGAGGAGGAAGAAAATGTAGACAAGACAGAAAAAAATAATAATAAAATAAAGCATGCTCACCCTGAAGGTAACTAAATGGAACCGGGAAAGCAAGTCAGGAATCTTCTAAACCGGGCTTAGCCTGGTTTCTGTTCGGGCTGTGGGGTCCAAAACATGTGGTACTCGATCACCTACCAGCGCCACTTTGGGAGTGATAATTAGCTGGCTAAACGTAATTATGGTGCACAATTCTCTACCTGATTTTTACCACCACCACCACCACCCCTAGAAAAATTCTGTAAGCACGTAACCGAAGATTATTCTGAAGATTTAACTAGCTGTGTACACTGATGCCACCTCTCAGGTGGGATGAAATAAAGGCACAGGCAGGATGTTTTAAAGGGTTGTCAGGGCTGAGTTGCGTGGCTAAGTCTGTGTAGATTATTGGGAAAGAGGTAGTCCTTGAAATTAGACTGGGATTTAAAGACTAGTTTTATCACTAGCTGTCTGGCATTGGCAGAATTTCTAAAAATTCTCTAATTCTCAGTTGTTTTTCTATTTTATATATAGGAGTTAGTATCTGCAAATCCAAAATTCTCAATTTACCCCTCCACCCTCCCCTTTTCCTCCTGGTAACCATAACTTTGTTTTCTACATCTGTGAGTCTGTTTCTGTTTTGTGCCATTTTTCACAAATAAGCTTATTTATGTCATTTTTTTTAAGATTCCACATATAAGTGATATCATGTGGTATTTTTCTTTCTCTTTCTCGCTTACTTCACTTAGTTTAATAATCTCCGTGTCCATCCATGTTGCTGCAAATGGTATTATTTTATTCTTTTTATGGCTGAGTAGTATTCCATTATACATATATATCACAACTTCTTTATCCAATTACCTGTCAATAGACATTTAGGTTGCTTCCATGTCTTGGCTATTGTAAATGGTGCTGCTATGAACATTGGGGTGCATGTGTCTTTTCAAATTAGAGTTCCATCTGGATATACACCCAAGACTGGAATTGCTGGATCATAGGGTAAGTCTATTCTCAGTGCTTTAAGGAATCGCTATACTGTCCTCCATAGTGGCTGCACTAGTTTACATTCCCACCAGCAGTGTAGGAGGGTTCCCTTTTCTCCACACCCTCTTCAGCATTTATCATTTGTGGACTTTTTAATGATGGCCATTCTGACTGGTATGATTTCTTATTATTATCAAAACACATTGTCCCCCCAAAATTCAATGTCCTTCTCCCCCAATGCAACTTCACTTACATTACTTTAAGCTTTAGGTTAGAAATTTTCTTCTAAGACCTAGGTCTTCAGCCAGGTAATATGTGATTGAGATCTAAGTGGGGAGCTGGTTCTTCTAGTTGGAACTGGGTTAGTTCTGAACCAGCAGTAATATATCTGTTGTGGGTATCTGTCCAAAGTAGCAAAGAGGATGTTACTATAGACACATGAGTTAGAACGTGTCTAAATTATGTGTGTGTGTGTGTGTGTGCTCTAAGTTTATTTAGTCTGCATTCATCTTTACATATGGATGCAGCTTACACAGTATTTGTGTTCATATATAAAACACATAGCAGAATTACTAATTCTCAAGGATTAATTTATGTCAGCTTAGCACTTAGAGACTAAAGCATCCAAAGGCTTAAAAATTCCTCATCAAGCACAAAACATATAAATACCATGACACAGATACCAAGGCAAAGGCCCAATGTTGGGTCAGAAATATGGAGAGGGATCTGAACCCAAGAAAGTCTGGTAACCCCTAGAAGTTGTCTGCAAAAATTGTGTGTATACATCCATATATATGGATGTGTATAAATATGTATATATATGAATTATATGTTCATTTATCTGAACATTTCCATAATTTTAAGCAAGATACAAGTATGACTTGTACTTTCATGACTACCAGTATTCTGGAGGAAATGTAAGAGGAACCTGGAAATGTACTGTCACCACGAATGAATATGTTGTACAGAGCTCCTGGTCTTCTGCTGCTCATTTCCTGGGTGGGAGGTTTTTTGTTTTGTTTTGTTTTGTTTTCCAGTCCAAACAAGCAAACCAAAAACAGTGGCTGTAGATTGAGGAAGCAGGATTTGCAAGATTAAGTAGCTTGCCAGGTCCTCACATTTTGTAGTCAGGGACCACTTGTAGATGTTTCAAGTGGTGGAGCTGGAGGGTGTGAAGTTGCATTTTCCTTTCTTGAAGGAGCAAAGTGACTAGAGCGTTGAGTGGTCCAGCTCTCTCATTTCTGCAACTCAAAGATAAATTCACAAGTACTTTCTTTGCGCCTGTGCCCTGGAGTTGAGTGACTTTCTGGGAAATGCTGGGAAGACTAGGGATGTTGCAAGCACGACTCAAGCGCCCCAGACCAGAGGGCTGGCTGGCTTCCAGTCAAGCCAGAATTGCGCTGCAGCAAGTTCTTCGGGATCTCTGTTGCAGCTGCGCGGGGTGGAGGGGCTTCTCTCCACAGCGTTAGGTCTGCTTAGTGCTGCGCTGCAAACCTGAAGGACTGCGCCTCGCATTTCGCTGCAATAGCACCAATTCCTTGCAGCAGAAGCAAGGTCTCTCTTGAGGGGCGATTCTTCTCTGGTCCCTCCGCATCTCACAGCTCACCATGGTGTCAGGCTTGGTGTGTGATCACCGGCTCCGCCGAGGCTCAGCGTTATCCTCCACGTCCTCAGCTTCTGTTGAAAGTCGATCCGGGTGGAGCTGACAAGTGGGGAACGTGAACTGGCTGTTTCAGTGCCTGGTGGCGGAGCAGAACCTCAATTCCACTCAACTAACCTCTGCTACGCCCTGGTACCTGATCTGCATTCTCTCCATGCCCCTCTGCTGAGTGTGTCTGCAGAATTTCCCCGCAAACTTGCAGGGAATTTAACTAGCATGTCTGGGGACTGCGGAGCGGCCATGGGCACTTCCTCCGCCGGGGCGACCGAGGCATAGGTGACTTTAAAGATTCCTTGGTCTCTGGAGTGTTTCACAAACATGTGCCCAGGTGCAAATATCTATATTTTATATGTTTGAAAGTGCAAAGAAAAAAAAGAGAGAGTGAAATGAGGGAGGCAAGTTAAGGAAACGAGGTTCTTCACTCAACTCTGCCCAATACAATTTCATCTGTATGATAGCTGGGTTTGTTCACGCTGTTCTTAACCAAAATGGGAAAAAAATCAAACTCCTCCCAGGGGTGGCAGATCCCAGCCAGGATCCGGGACTCCGAGAAGCAGCGAAAGCGTGGCTGGAGAAAGCCACAGGTCCTCCACATCGCTAAAGCCAAATCCAACCAGAGGAGGAGCAATTACATTGAAAAAGGAAAGGCTGCTTGCAGCTGCTCTTTGCTTCCTCCTCTTTGTCTTCCTCCTCGCATCCCTTCAACAGATCTCTCAAACCTTGTCCTGCTAGCGTAAGGTAGCAGGAAAATACTTTCTTGGCACCGCCCCCTTGCCCCGCCCCCCGCAACCACTCACACTTGCTCCATCCTGACCAACGCCCCCACCTAGTGGTTTAGACTTGTCTGTTTGCTTTCCTTTGCTGCGGTTACTAAGAGAACGTTGCAGTTTGCAAAATAATTACAACTTGTTGGGGTCTGTTGTGGGTGGGTGGGGTGGAAAGGTGGGCAGGACCATTAAAATGCCGTGCAAACGAGGCTTAAGGTTACCCGAGCAGCGCTGGGCGCTAGAGATGGGAGGAGAGGAAAGAGAAGATTGCGCCTTTACACCCAGCTTGCCTGCTGCAGCCCAGACCGCAGCCAGAGGACATCTGTGGAGAGTTAACACCTAGTTAAGAAGTACCTTCACTCCAAACATATTAATATGTTTTATTTTCTTCATAGTACTTAACGCTGTATGAAATTATGTTAATTCTTCACTTGTTCACGTGGCTATTTCCTGTCTGCTACTTCTGCTTGAAAACTGTGTCTGGATCTACCTCACTGGCCTTTATACACCAGGTGCCTAGAAGAATGCCCGGCATAGAGCAGGCACTCGATTTTTACCCATCTGGCTGGCTTAGAGACGGCGGGAATTAAGGGAACTTGGAGTAGAGTTCTGTCACCTAGGGTAAAAACTCTTCTTTCAAAGGATCTCAATGACTCTTCTAAACTGAACGGATGGCCCAGATAATCTCCGGCTGCAAAATGAATAGTTCTCTTTAGAACATGCTTACACTTACCAGGATAAGTTCAAATGTAAGGTCGTTTTTATTGAATGCATTCTAGCTGCCAAACACTGAGCTAGGCGCTTGGAGCTGGCAGTTACGATAGCTTCTCTCTCATGGCTGAAAATACAGTGTCCCTTCCCCGTGCTTCTCTTTAAATGTTCTCCTATTTGTACTTCTATTCTGCATGTGTTTCTGTTAAGGTTGGAGGAGGAACTGGGTACAGAGCACCTGCTCCGGGGCCGTGGGACCTAGGTTCTGTTGTTGCTTGGCGCCACATATGGTTGATACCACTATCCGAATGGATTTGTTGAAGACCAAAGAGACGCGTGGATGGCGCTGATGGTTGGGGTCCCAGACCCCGGGTTCCCCCCCACACCCCGCTATTAAATTCTGATGACCTGCTTTCCAGGTGGGCTGTGGGAGGGAGCCGTGCTCACTGCGAACTGTTTTCCAGAGGCACTGAACTGCGGTGCGGCTGGAGAGGGAGGATGGAGAGGACGGTTTGATTTCACAAACAGTGTGCTTCTGTTTGTGATACTTTTACATTTTTGCAGACAGTTTTCTTTTCTTTTTTTCTTTTCTGTTGACTCACAGTTAAAGGGGAGGGATTAAATAGAAAGCTCAGATTCCTAAAAACAGATATGAAAAATTAATTTGTATGGTACCAAGAATTAAGTATGACTTGAAGCCCGAAGTATAAAATGCGGTATTGGCCATTTCCTTCTAAGGCTATATTACTGGCGCCTCCTTTTAACTTGGGTGTGGCCTGCAGGGCTGGATAAAACTCCACAGCGTGGAAGTCAGAGACTCCGGCTGGTTCCACCGAACTCTGGCCTGGCCTGCTGGGGGCAGGAGGGGGCCTGGCTAGGAGCCTATACGGACGTAATAATGACTCTAGTGGGGCTGTGCCTGGGCCCGCAGCTGAGGGAGGGGCGTGCAGCAAGCTCGGAAGAAGACTGAGGCAAGGACAGGACGCCCTCATCCCCATTCCGGCCAGAACTGCGGCGCCAGGGTGTTAAGACTGGGAGACGGGCCAGGGGATAGAAAGTGGGAAAGGGGGCGATAGGACCCGGCGGGAGCTTCCTTGGCGGGGAAGGGAATCGGGCGGGAGGATAGGAGGGAGGGAGAGAGAGAGAAAAAGCGAAGGTGATGGGGAGCGGGCGTCCGCACTCGCCGTGCGGCACGAGTTGCACGGCTCAGGCAGACCGGACCTGGGCTCTATAAAAGGAGCCCATGCGCCCTGCCACTCACATGCTCCTCCCGGACTGGCGTCCGCCGCGTCCCTCCAGCTCCCCCAGACACCTGCCCCTACCCTGCGAGCCGCGCCAGGTCCCCCAGACCGGTGCGCCCAGCGGCTTGGCTACGAGCGGTGCCCGTGGGACCGAGGTGTCGGCGGCGCGGTGCGAGCAGCCGCAGACCCAGTCTCCGAGCCCCTCCTCTTGCGGCCCCATCTCCGCGGGGCAGCACGCCGGAGTGGCCAGCGCCTGAAAAGAAGGGAGGGCAGAGCTCCGGCGGGAGGCGCGGCGCGGCGCGGCGCTGCGCGGCGCGGCTCCCAGATTTCACCCCACCCAGCTCTGGCGGCCTCTGCCGCCGCAGGAAACTGCCCCAGCCTGGGGAGAAGGGCGGGAATGCAAGACCGGGACTTCTCGCTGGCCTGCAAGCTTTGGTCTCGACAGCTAGGAAACTACTGCGGGCCGAGTCTGCAGATCCAGGAGCGCCCGGGTTAGGAGACGCTTAGCCCCGAGCACTTGGGGTAAGAGATCCCACCTGGTGGACGCTCCCTCCTCAGACAAAACAACGCCCTTCTCCACTAGACGTCCAGGTGGGAGCTGGAGCTAAGCGGAGCTCTGTGGACCAGTTCTTAGTAAACCCAGGGCTGAGACGGGGCATAGAGAGGAGCAGCCAGAGATGCGGCGGTAGCGCCGGGCGCATTGGAAGTGCAGGGGACGCGCCTGCCAGCCTTGGCTGCCGCGCCCTTGACCTCTAGTTTCGGCTGGGAATCTGGGTGGAGATGTAATTGAGGAACCCACGGAACTGACTAGCCACCGTGGGCGGGGAAGGCAAGACTGTGATCCCCTCCGCGGTCTTTCCGCCCTCTTCCTCCTCCGCTCCATGCCTGAGAGCTGCGCTCCGGAGCCGGGGCGAGGAGAGACATGGTGGGAACAGGCGCTCCGTGCGCCCCGCCGCTGTCGGCGAGCTCCCAGGCTGGGCTTCCTCAAGCCAACCTCTCCGCTGCTCCCTCCCACAACTGCAGCGCCGAGGGCTACATTTACCAGGACTCCATCGCCCTGCCCTGGAAAGTAGTACTGGTCATGCTTCTTGCACTCATCACCTTGGCCACCACGCTCTCCAACGCGTTTGTGATCGCTACCGTGTACCGGACGCGGAAGCTACACACCCCTGCCAACTACCTGATCGCCTCCCTGGCGGTCACCGATCTGCTCGTATCCATCCTGGTGATGCCCATCAGCACCATGTACACAGTCACGGGCCGCTGGACTCTGGGCCAGGTGGTCTGCGACTTCTGGCTGTCGTCGGACATCACCTGTTGCACAGCTTCCATCTTGCACCTCTGCGTCATCGCCTTGGACCGCTACTGGGCCATCACGGACGCCGTGGAGTACTCAGCTAAAAGGACTCCCAAGAGGGCGGCGGTCATGATCGCGCTGGTGTGGGTCTTCTCCATCTCCATCTCGCTGCCGCCCTTCTTCTGGCGTCAGGCCAAAGCCGAGGAGGAGGTGTCGGACTGCGTGGTGAACACCGACCACATCCTCTACACTGTCTACTCCACGGTGGGCGCTTTCTACTTCCCCACCCTGCTCCTCATCGCCCTCTATGGCCGCATCTATGTGGAAGCCCGCTCTCGAATTTTGAAACAGACCCCCAACAGCACCGGCAAGCGTCTGACCCGAGCCCAGCTGATAACCGACTCCCCCGGGTCCACGTCTTCGGTCACCTCCACTAACTCGCGGGCTCCAGACTTACCCAGCGAATCCGGGTCTCCTGTGTACGTGAACCAAGTCAAAGTACGAGTCTCCGACGCCCTTTTGGAGAAGAAAAAACTCATGGCCGCTAGAGAGCGCAAAGCCACCAAGACCCTGGGGATCATTTTGGGAGCGTTTATTGTGTGTTGGCTGCCCTTCTTCATCATCTCCCTGGTGATGCCTATCTGCAAGGACGCCTGCTGGTTCCACCTGGCCATCTTTGACTTCTTCACGTGGCTGGGCTATCTTAACTCCCTCATCAACCCCATCATCTATACCATGTCCAACGAGGACTTCAAACAAGCGTTCCATAAACTGATACGCTTTAAGTGCACAAGTTGACTGGTCAATTGCAGTGCGGTCGCCTAAGCGGCCTTTGGGGAATCATGTTGTATCTAGTTACACAGGTAGGTCGACTCTTCTTTCACTGTTACTAGGTCGGAGTGAAGCTTTCTCTTCTGAGCAAGGGCATTGGATCCTGAGAAGCCAGGACAGCCCTGAGAGAGAGCCCCTAAAAAACTGTTCAAACGAAGGATAGAGCTTCCAGGCTCTGGAGGAGGCTCACTTCCTCCCCTCGAACCCCAGGTTCAGCACTGAACCCGAGGCAGACAATCGCAAGGAGAAGTTGCGACTTTAAAAAATTGATGATGGAAAAGGGATGCCTGCCCTGCCTTGGTATCAGGGATGATGCCCTCTAGAATCAGAGGTACTTGTAGTTGCTGTTTGAAGCCTGTCTGAGACAGATCCACATGCAGCCTGGCAGTGCTTGAACTAGACACTAATGCCCTGTGTTATGGGGAGAACTTTGTGTTACAGCTTCATCTAATAATAGTTCCTTTGGCATCCTTCAGTCTTCATTCAGTTTTTGTTTATCTGAACTTGGGTGGAGAAACTTGTGGATTTGGTGCTTCAAACCCTATGGGTGGCTTGAATGGCACGGAGAAACCTTGACGAGTTAACAGCAAAGTTCTGATGTTAAGATCTCTATTTTTATTATAATAGAAACTCTATAGGGTGGGTGGGTGGAAATGGGAGGTGGGGAGCATTCAACTGAACACCAACACCTCTGATTGTTTGTTTTCTGCAGATTTATCATTTTTAAATTCTTATTCAGTGACTGTCAAACAACATTCCTAATAACTCAAACAAAACATTATGTGTGCTAGTGCCAAAGTCTGCAGATTGCTTTATTTTTCCTCCAAATTTCATGTACCTGTCATTTTACACATTTAAATCCCCATACATGGAGGATATGATGGGTGACTCAGCCCAAGCTGCTGCTATATTTCTTATTAATGCCACTGATTACACTGATGAGTATTAGATATATAAGCTCTTCTGCAAGAAAAGTATCTTTAATCCTAATCCTCTTCAGTGAGATATAAAGGAGACATGAGCTAGGAATGGTTCTTGTACAATTAAGGAATGGGTGGCAATAGGAGGATGTATATTTTGACTTGTAAAAAATCTTAAATGCATGAGACTTTTTTTCTAATAGTCATTTGCACTCTCCTTACCATCTGTAATTCCTTTGTGTGCTAACATATCAAGTAACCAAGAGAACTAGCTCCTTTCTCCAAAAATCTTCAAAATGTAGTTAAAGCCCCTAAAAACTACATTAAAGATGAAAACTTGTTTCTTTTCCCTTGCTATTGAAGTTTGAGTAGGAACAAAAATACTAGAAAATGACCTGCAAGGATTTTAGAAAAGCTTAGAGAAGCTAAAATTGAGCCTGTTCCTTGAAACGCATGGAATCAAACCTCAGACTTACTAGGCAACCAGGAAACTAACCAGCTTTTGAACCTTGGAAATTTGGCACTGACCTGACACCTCAATGAATATAATATCAATAATCTTTTAAATTTGTCTTTTTTCAAATTTCAATAATACGTAGTTGTTATTTGAAATTCACTCTGACTCCCCAATACAGGACAAGATTACACACTAAAAGATGAAAAATGCATTCTCTAAATAAAATGGGGGTAGTCCTGAAGGCTCATTTGCACAGAAAATGAATGTGTTTGTGGAACATTTTTTATGCCAAAGAAGATTCACACTCCGTTCTTTAGAGAGCTTTCTGCAGTTGGTACCTTTTGTCTGCAGAAGCAAGTTGTTTTTGTAAAATGGATTCACTCTCTGCTTGAAGCTCCCCAGTCCAGACTGTCAGACAGTAGATGCATTGAGCTGAAGTGCACTGCTTCCCTGCTGTGCGGACCTTTTCTCTGGCATGATGACACTTGGAAATACACTATTCAAAGTTTCACACATAAACTAAGTAAAAATGAGACTGGTGATCAACACTGGCACCTGTCACTGGAGTAAGATAACATTTTAGGCATTAGACAATCCTGTTCTTTCTGCTGTATCCCCACGTCTCTTTGTTTTTTGTGACATTTCTCCTATGGAGAAATCTAGCTTACTATGGAGAGAACTGTGCATAAAGCACAGTATTTGTTTTTATGTTATTAATATGTTTGTCGCTTGTTTACACAGCTGTATTTTCTTGAGCCTGAAAAGCAGTTAAGCAAACTTCTAGGAGCCTGAGGGGGAAAAATTAATTAAAACCAATAGCCACTTACAGATGATTTCTTTATAGGGCACGTGCAATGAATACTGTCCTTCTAGCAACAAAACGAGGTCAATTTAGTCAAACGGGTCGTTTGCCACTTACAGATCACCTACCTGAATTTTTGCTTGACTCTTTGGCTGAATTGACTGAATCTGGGGCATACTGTGTGAAGTAGAAGCTTGCAAACCCTTGTAGTTATAAGAGATCTAGAATCCTCATCCAGCCTTGCACATGATTATGCAAAGTGTTTTCTTCATCCCAGGGCTGTGTAGCTAAGACTGTTAAGCTCCTTTTCAGTTACTGCTGCCTGTAACTTTGTCTGTTTCATGAACTAGACATCTGGCTTTTTTGCAGAACATTATATGGGAGATGGAAATATTTAACTTATATAGAAATGAAAATATATTTTCATCGGCTGTGGTAACAAATAACATTTTCCACATTGCTTAATTGCACAAATTTTCACACAAATATATGAATGTATGCTCATCCCAAAATACTGATTGTCTTGTGTTTCTAGGAATTTTAGAGTTTCCTTTAAAAAAAAAAAGGACACTGCATCTATGAATAAATTGTTATTGAGTTCAACAAATTTCCTACAGAACAATGTTCTTCACTTTTCCTCTCTGTTATCTTAGTTTTCTCTTTAACCAGGAAACCCTGAGTGGACTGTAATTCACTCAAGCAGCAAAATCTCAGATTATGTGTATATGACGGCATTGCTGTGACTGAAAATTGCCTTTGGTTTTCCACCTTTCAAAAAAATGTGTAACTGAAAATGAAATTTAGGAAAATAATGAAATAAAAGTCCTTTTTCTGTGTTCTAAAAAGCACTGAGTAGTAATTCTACTATTATGGAAAGATTGACTCATTGGATTCTGGGTTGCGTTTAGGAGTTGGAGCCTTCAAGAGAGAACAACTGATAAATGATACTGCCATGTACTGCCACAGTTTGGGGGTTTTAGTTTATATCTGTAGGAAGAATTTAGAACGAACTAGTATGGAGAGTATAGCTCAGGGGTAAAGCACATGCTTAGGTCCTGTGTTCAATCCTCAGTACCTCCCTGGAAAAATAAAATACATAAAAAAAGAATTAGACACACTCTGCAAAGAGAGGGTAAGTCAGTTCCACTATTACAAGAGTTTTCCAGATCAGCATTCTTAGAGGGAGTGTTTGGTCCCTGGGCAGGGTCATGAGATTCCAAGGCACTAGATGGTGCTTGACATATAGAAAAAGAAAAAGGAGGAGGTGACTTAGAAGCATGCTTGGGGGACACCTAAGAGGAAGAGACTGACCTATCTGATCACTGGAGAGGTAGACAGAAAAATGGCTTTTGGAATCAGAAAGTCCTAGGTTTGAACTGCAAACAGAACATGTTATCACTGTGGTCCTTCTCACATGCAGCCTACTTGCAATTTGTTGCAAAGGCTTGAAACCCATACATGTAAAGCACTTATCAAGATACCTGACACTTTTTGTCTCTTGCAGATGGTACCTCCTCTCCAGCTATTATTTCATCATTGCCTTCTGTGTGGAGGCAGGGCACCTGTAGCAGAGAGACACAGGGCTATTTGAGAGAGGCTGGACCAGGGAAGACCAAACTAGCCAGAATGGGAGAAACATGGCTAAACTGGAAGCGACTGAGGCTTGGAGCCTCTCACCTTTCCCCCCTGGGCTGGAGACACGTAGCTGAGAGGCCAAAAGGGAACAGGAGAGATGGTTTGCAGTGGCTCTAGTGGCCAAGAGGAAATTGCCAAATATTTCATTTCCTGTAGCATCCTCTCATTTTTCTCTCCCTTGTGTAGAGATGTCCAGCTGTCTTCCCAGAGTCCAAAGTTCTTCACCACATCAATATCTTTCCTCAGTGTCTTATTTTCTACTTCTTTGTTTTTTTCTTACCTGTGCACAGCCATAATAACCAACGATAATGTGTTAACTCTAAAATGGTTCTTTAGCTGTGGAGGGCTGCTTATGTAACCCAGGGTTGTTATATTATATCAAAGGAGGTGGCTGATCTAAATGAATGGGCGTAAGCTTCCAACGTGAGGCCCTTAGTGGAGTTTTCAGACAGGAAGAGGCTGGTAGGAGAAAGTTGTGGAACGTGAAGCTGCTGCACCTTTTCTCAAAGCCGGTCCTGGAACTGTCCACCAGGGGGCAGAGCGCCCCTGAGTTGTGCAAAGGGCGCGATGCTCACCACGTGCAATCTCTGACTCCTGGACACTGCGAACTGCATTAACTTCTCCAGGCTGAGCGAAAACGAAGATTCGTGCACCAAGGGAGAAGGAGTTTATCATTTATTTAAAATAGCAGCTTTCTCGGGGAAGGTAGCTCAGTGGTAGAGTGCAGTGCTTAGCATGCACAAAGTCCTAGGTTCAATCCCTAGTATCTCCATTAAAAGTAATAATTAATTAATTAATTAATTAATTAATTAATTAATTAATTAATTAATTAATTAATAAACCTAATTACCCCCCCAAAAATTAAAAAAAATAAACTAGCAGCTTTTTCAGAACTGCAAATTCAGGCACAGGATTCCTAAAATTAAAGTTTCTCTTCATATTTGCAAACTTAGTTATTTTCTTATACATCTCTTGTCCTGGAATAAAATCTTAGTATTTTAAAACATTGTGACCTTCGATTAATGCAGCACTGGGTACAGTCAGAGATGAGAATACAAGAACTTTATATTCAAAACAAAGGGAGCTAGTTATTAAACCTACTTTTCATCATTATGATTTTTCCCATCACTGTGTTTTTCTTTTCAAAATTTCACTGCCTTGAAGTTAATATATCCATGGTTCAGAGGTAGAACGCTGCCATTTACCATTTAAAGTGAGTTTTTTTTTCACAGAAGTAAGCTGTACTGATATGTCAGTTTTTCCCAGAAGGCAGGCTTTCAAATCTGTGTAATTTAGCATTTACTTTAAAAAAAAATCATATACAAATGTGAGTACAATCTTATGTATCATAAAAATAAATTTCTGTGTCAGAAAATGGATCACATATAATGAGAGAACAAATGAGGTTATATCTTTGTCCTCTCCTGAACTGTTACTCCATAGCCTTTCACTGTTCCCAGTGGGGAGTATTCTCTGTGCCATTTCACACGGCTTCAGTTCAGTCCGACTTTCAAAGTCAGCATCCACATCCTACTGTTATCCTAGGATTTGCAGTGCTCTCTGAGAGAGAGCCAGTCCCTGGAGGTGGGTCAGCCGACCAAGAGATTGTCTTAACACCATTCTGAGCACAGCTTGTAAAAGAAAATGCCCATTTCTTCTGACTTATTTGCACATATTTCAAAAGGCAGGAGGAAATCATTTCACAACTGCAAACTGGAAATCTATATAACAAGAATGGTCTTATAATATTTCCGGTTCTACAGCGAACAGATGGTGATATAGGGAGCCATTTATGGCAAATGCTTAAAAGAATCTACACGTGGCTTGTTTCAGGGATGCACGAAGGCATGACTCACATCCTTCCAGACTCTGTGGGAACATTCCACACACTGGCCTCCGGCTGGTCATCCCATGTTGAGATAACAAATTGAGATCTCAGGATATCTCTTGCTCACAAGTGTGGTGACGGGACGGTAGTGACAGAACAGTCGACAGAGGGTAAGTTACTTGGTCCAGAGGCTGTGCCCAGGGTACTTTCGTAAACACACTGGGGCTGTCTCTTCTAAACCCATGTGCTAATCCAGTTCAGGATTGTGTGTGTAGACCTACAGCTCCCCCTGTGAATGGTTCATTTACTACCATCAGTGGGTTCAATTCTGGGCTGGTCTGTTTATGTGGAAAGCAGTTTGTATGGTTATTCATCTTTCTCTCCCAATCTTGCCCAGCCTTAAGGTCCTAGGGTCTACTCTCACCTCCCCTGACTCCCAGAGACTTTCCCACAGAGTGTAGCATGTTGGGGTAATCACACATGGGAAATTTGGAGTCAGCTGCCTTGAGACCCCCAACACACTGGTCAATTTAAAGTGCAAGAACATGTCTTTGAAGTCAGAAAGATGAGTTTAAAGCCATGTTTTGCAGCCATGAGCAAGTTCCTCTGTAAATGTACTCATACACACCTTTATGTTTCCAGATAAAAGCAAAATGAGATGATGCAATTGTTTGTACCTTTGGCTGTACATTTAATTTATCAGGGGCACTTTATTTTTTTATTTTCTATTTTTTATTTTTTTTAGAGAAGTGCACCACATGCAGAGTGGAAGCCCAGGGGGGTTATTTCATGGTTCTTTTTTATTTTTAATTTTATTTTATTGAGTTATAGTCAGTTTACAAGGAGCACTTTAAAAAGACCCTTACTCAGGCCCTGTCTCAGACTAATTCTGTTATCTGGAGTAGGGCCTGATAATCTTATTTAAAAAATTCTCTTTGGGTAATTCTAATGTGTGGCCAGGGTGAGAGCCACTGAGAGTATGTATAAAAAAGTCTTAGAACAATGCTTGACATGGGTATGAAGGGCGGTCCCTGAATGATACGGAAAGTCAAGTGGATTTGGTTTTTACAGTTGTGTGTCTCAAAATTTAATGGGCATGTGAATCATATGCAGGACTTGGTTAAAATGCAGATTCGGACTCAGTCTCTGGTGGGGCCTGAGATGTAGCACTTCTGACAGGCTCTCAGGGAACACCAATTATGCTCGTCCATGGACCACACTTTAAGTATAACAGCTTGATTATAACGTATCTGTCATTTCCTAAGGATCTTAAAAAGACAACAACAAAAAAACCCTTAAAAAACAGCAATGTAAAACTTACAGATGAGAAAATGTGCTTTAGAATGTCCAGTACGTTGTGTTTTCCTGACTTGTTTACACAGTATTCATGTCTCAGTTTTGCCAGTTGTTAAACATTTCCCCTTACACGCTTCCTCCCAGATGCATCTAATCCTCCGGCTACCCTAAAACAAACAGCACAGCTTACTTCTGGATCTGAATCAGCAAAGCATGACCCTTTGAGTCAGCCCTGTTTTTATATCACTTCCAAATGACGGCTTTGTCTTTTGTAAAAAAAAAAAAAAATTAATTAAAAATCGAAAACAAATGATAAAACAACCAATAAGACAAAGAAATAACAATTGTGAGCATATGGCAAATGGCACAATTTCCTTGTAATCTATTTCGCTTAGTAAGCCCACTTGGATTCCTTCTGTTAACACACACACACACACACACACTTGCTTATTATATAGAATTCATCTTTTGTAAGCACAAGTGACCATTCAATCAAAGGTGAAAACGGTGTGCTTTTTATTATATTTTATTCTTGTATTTTAGAAACTTATTATCCTAGAGCAGTGATCCATCAGCCTTTAGATTTCAGGGAAAGCCCTTCCCATTTTTTCATTCTAAAAATATTTCATGAGTTTTTTTTCAGTGACAGTAATTTAAATTATTTACAAGAAATGTTTGTCAATTTCTTGGCACCCACCCCTCAAGCTGGAGACACTGTTGAGTCTCCTAAGACAAGGCTGGGAATGAGAATGAAAGGATCCTCCTTCGGCGATCTTGTCTTTCAGTTTTTCACTTGAGTGTTTAAAGTGACATGAATAGTGTCAGTATCCAACTAGGTTTTATTCTACATCACAAAACATAGTTCAAAGTCTTTCATCTCCTCCGTGTGCAATCGCGGTGTTTAGAATGAGAGTCTGGCAAAAACACGTCGCTGGGAGTTTAACTGCTTCACTTTAAAAGGAGCAGAGATTGGGAAGGGAAGTGGCAATTTCTGAGCCCTTACTCTGGGCCACAGGCTTTAATTAACGGCCCTCCTGCATCTGTCCTCATGACACCATAGGGAAGTAGGTATTACTGTTTTTTGTTTTTTTTCCATGTTATCATCATCACCATCATTCTCAGGAACAAGGTATTACAACAATTTCAGCCCGTTATGTGATATGGGGAACTATGATAACAGCCCCAGCTGAATACTTTGTATTCAGACTCGGAAAGGAGCCTGCACTATCAGGTGTGCGTCGCTCAGTCCTTGAGAAGAGCGTTTTCTAAATGCTAATCGGAGACATTAAAGTAGGACAGAACTTTAAGGGTTTATTTGTAGGTACTGTATTGTGTCTGGGGCTGCAGAATCCCTTCTTGGTCTGCTTCCCAAGTCCTGCCCCTCCCTGTCTGCAACCGTGTCCGACCGGGACCACACCATGCCCACTAACCTCTCCCGAGGGAGTTGGTGCGCATAAAAACGTCCGTTTCAACTGCTGGATTTGGGAGTATTAAATATAAATGCTGCGGCTGCGATGAGCAATGCATGGCAGGAGGTGCTTCCCTTTTATGGGAAGTTACCGAGCGATATATGTGTCAAAACTTTGGATACTTGGGACGTATGCCTATTTTCACATGGAGTCAAATTTCTGAGCGAAAAGTAAATTAAGGCAAAGGAACAGGGTATTTTCAAGTAGTAGGGTTGGTTTAGCATTATATAGATAAAACTTCTAATTTAATGCTATTTTTTCTCTGTTTCACAGCTGTGTGTGTTATTAGCAGAGCCCCTCTCTGCCAAGAGCTTTCCATTATTTTCCTCTTTACATCCCCCCAGATTCTAAACCACTACCACAAACAACAAAACCAGTAAGTCCTGAAGGCAGAAACTTATCAGTATTCACAAAAACTGACTTGAAACCAAGAAACATTTAGACTAGATATAAAAGACAGCTTTGCTCTCATCAAGAAGCAAACATTACAACAGTGAGTGTGTGAGGCTGTGGAATCACCTCTGTTATGGACAAAAAAGATATATATATATCTCATATATATATGAGAAATTTCTCAAAATACTTTTGCCCTGTGCCTTTGACTGTTACCACCCATTGTTATTTAAAACAACAACAACAAAAAATATGACATAGAAACTGGTAAATTTGGAATTAGAATCCAGACTAGGCTGACCTTGGTTCAAATTCTGTATGTACCTGTTGCCAGTTGCCAGCCATCAGCATAGTGTCCCAAGTTGCCACATTCATCTCACTGAGCATTTATTTCTTCAGGTGTTAATGTGAGGGAAATGATGTCTTATTCACAGACTCGTTCTGAGGATTAAACAAGCTGCTGTGTGGCAGTGCTTAGTCCAGAAAGTGCCTGAAACGTGAGTCGTTTCCTGGATTCCCTCTGTTCAGACATAATGAGTCAGGTATCTAGCCAGAGACTATTTCAGGTCAGAAAAATTGTTTAAACTTCTGTTTTTTCTTTTTATTACTATGCAATGTGGAACAAACCTCTGCAAACTTCAGTTTTCCTATATTTAAAATAAGGTTAATATGCCTATCTTGAAAAGAGTTTTAGAGGATTACATTTTGCATGATAAGTGTAGACATCTGAGGGGTTCTTGGAGTAATGCAATTGCTCAGTTGAATTTAGTATTCTACTCTGCCAGCTTCCTTTTCTGTCTTTAGGAACTGGGATTTGATATCATATGCTATGCTTCCATGTTGATAAAGTCTCTTTTATATTGTTGAAAGTGAGATCTGTACAAATTTGTGATTTGGAACTAGTTTTACTGATACTATCTGGAAATCAATTATATGCTGGGATTCAAGAGACACTAGAAAAATTACATTGCTTCTTGCCTGATGTTTATTCATTAAGGATTCATTTCCTTTAATTATTTTAAAATATAGATACTTCTTGAAGTTTTATCACATTCCATTAGCCATCAGTCATTTACACCTTAGTGTAAGTTAGTTTCTGAGTGCTGTCAATTATTGGTGCCCAGGACATTAAAATATTGTGAATTTTGAATATTGGGGGATAAGAAAGGACTAATTTTGAGCTATAATTCAAATATTTCTGGATAGAAAAAATGAGTAGCCTGTCACAGGCAGTCATGTCAGGGTCCCAGAGAAAGAGTGAAATTTAAGAGATTATTGAAGACAAAACTTACCCTTTTATAGTTTATTTAGTTAACAGTATGCTTGCATTTTATATGATGTATTTCTATGAGAATTTTGATTGTTTTAAATACCAAGCACATTCAAGTTTGCTGGAAAGAAAATTATTTAGGATGGTAAATATGTCACGGTACTCAGCTGGGGAAACAGAACTAAGCACATAGAAGCTGTCTTGCTATGCTTCTTACTGCTCACCGTGGGTTTCACCGTATTAAAGGTGGATGGCCAGTGTGTGTTTATAAGAGGAAAGACTCTGGCAGACCCAGGGCAGGGTGCTTGCCTGGCCTCACGTAAACACAGCCCCAAGTACCACAGGTATACAGGAGTGATTTGTCCACAGTAACCCAAACCACTGTCCAGGAGCAATGAAATAATTTTAAAGGTCACTTAATCGGCATTTAATCAAGTCTGTTTTCATTTTTGACTGCATGTGTTACTCGGGGGTGTTCATAGAACACAGATATTTGCTATAGCAACTGCTGCAGGCTCACACCTCAGGGCAGATGGGCTGGCCAGATTATTTTCATTCACAAAGGCGATCCCTCCCCTGACTGTATGAAATGATGTCTATGGCCTATTTTAGATCAAAAGAAGGAACTAAGACGAGACACGTAGGAGGGGCAGAGACAAGGTATAATGAAGACTCACGCCCCCAGGGATAGGACCCAGAAACAAGGGTATCATCACAAATGCAGACGCTCTCCCCAAGCCGGGGGCGGGGACGAGCCCCACATCAGGCCCCCAGCCCAGGGGTCCTGTACCAGGAAGACAAAATCCCCAGAACATTCAGCTTTGAAGGCCAGTAGGCCTTGCATATGGGAGATCCAGAGGGCTGTAGGAAGCAGAGTCTTCTTAATTCTTACGAGGAGATACTCTTAATGGGCACTTGCAAAATTTCACATGCTCTGAGTTCTTGAGCAGAGGCAGTAATTTGAAAGAAGCCTGGGTCAGACACATTTGTTGATCTTGGAGAGCCTCCTGGAGAAACAGGAGGCCAGTGGGACTCCCCAGGGGGACACAGAAGCAGGCAGCAGCAATTTTAGGGTGCTCATTCCACCATGAGAACACTCCATTTTAGTGTCTTCCCTCTAGTCTTTTAGTGCCAGGGGATTACCTGCATACCAATAGGCCAGCACCAGTCCTGGGCCCCCTGGGCCAGACAGCCAGCCATGCTGGGACCTGGACACACCCACCAGTAGGCTGGCACCAGACTCAGGACTCAACCGCCTCCCAGCCAGCTGCTCCAGGATCCGGCCCTGCCTTCCAGTGGGCTGACAACAAGGCCCCCAAACCCTGGCACTGTACTAGGCAGGCCAGGACCTGGCCCCACCTACCAGCGGGCCAGAAGCCAGCTAGCCAAGGGCCAGCCCCACCTACCAGTACATGCACAGTAGTTGATGCCACCACTGTAGGCAGGTGCCTGCAGCCCACACAGGGGACACCTTTAGAACATATACCTCTAGTGACCAGAGGGAAGTGAGCTGCTGGGCCCCACAGCACACCCCCTACATAAGACCACTTTTCCAAGGTTAGAAAATGTAATCTACACAGCAAATACATAGAAATAAACACAGGATTATGAAAAATGAGGTGACAGGTATATATTCCAAATGAAAGAATAAGACAAAACCCCAGAAGAAGAACAAAGAAAAGTGGAGATAAGCAATCTACCCAATAAAGAGTTTAGGGTGGTGGTCATAAAGAGGCTTAGTGACCTTAAGGAAGAATGGATGACACAGTGAGAAGTTTAACAGAGATTTAGAAACTATAAAGAAGAACCAAACGGAGCTGAAGAATACATTAACTGAAATTAAATATACACTAGAACGAATCAACAGATTATTAGATGATACAGAGGAAGTGATCAGTGAACTGGAAGACAAAGTAGTGGAAATCACCCAAGCTGGAAAAAAAAAATTTAAAACAATAAAGATAGTTTAAGAGACTTTTGGGACAACATCAAGTATAATAGCACTCACATTCTCAGGGTCCCAGTAGGAGAAAAGAGAGAGAAAGAGGTGGAGAATTCATTTGAAGAAATAATAACTGAAAACATCTCTAGCTTGAGAAATGAAATAGACATCCAGGTCTGGGAAGCACAGAGAGTCCCATGCAAGAGGAACCCCAAGAGTTCACACCAAGACACATTATAATTAAAATGGAAAAAAATCAAAGATCAAGAGAGAATATTAAAAGCATCAAAAGAAAAGCACTCGTTATGCACAAGGGAACTCCCATAAGACAATCAGCTGACTTTTAAGAAGAAATTCTGCACGCTGGGATGAAGTGCCACAAAATACTCAAAGTGATGAAAGGAAAGAGCCTACGAACGAGAATATTCCATCCAGCAAGGCTATCATTCAGATGTGAAGGAGAGATAAATAGCTTTACAGACAAGCTAAATCTACAGAGTTCAGCACCGCTAAGCTGGCTTTACAAGAAACGTTAAAGGAGCTTCCCTAAGCTGGAAAGACCACAACTAGAAATATAAAAATCACAAAAACATCTCATTGGTAAAGGCCAACACACAGTAAAGTTGGTAGATCAACCACTCAGGAAGCTCGTGGGAAGGTTATATGACAAAATAGTGAAATTGCCTATAGCCACAATAAACAAAGAGATACACACACACAAAAAGTCTAAAATATGATGTCTAAAACATTAAACATGGGGAGAGTAAAAATGAAGGGTAGTTAGAATGTTTTTGAACTTAAGAGATCATCAACTTAAAATAATCACATATATATAGATTGTTATATGTAAACCTCATCATAACCACCAACCACAACTATATGATAGATACACACGCGACAAGAGGAAAGGAGCCCAAACACAACACTAAAGGCAGCCATCAACTCACAAGGGAGGAAAGCGAAAGAAGGGACACAAAAGAGCTATAAAATCCATTTGTGATAAAAACTCTCAAAAAAGTGGGCATAGAGAGAACATACGTCAACATAATAAAGGCCACACATGACAAGAGCCAAATGCCTCTCAGTGAGCACCGAAAAGCAATGTTAAATGGACAACCACATTTTCTATGCTTTCTGCACAATTGCAGTTTCACTGTCATTCAATGATTTAAATACTAATTTCCATACATTTGTCCCTCACAGGATCAGATTGTCTTTCTAGAAATGCTTACTGTACTTTTGCACAGGGTAGTGAAGGAAGACTTTTCTGAAGGGATGAGGTTCTGATGAACTAAATGGTCATCTGTACATATGATCATCTGTATGTATTTACACGTATGCAAAGGATCGTTTGTGTGTATGCTGATCTGGATGTATGTCTGTATACAGGAAACCTAAAGCAGTCCGGAGAGGTGGGAGGGCAGTACCCCCAGAAGGAAGGCATTGTCCTGGCTCTTGGCTGTTCTGTGCCCCTCTTGGAGTCCCAGACATTCAATGGGAATTGTGGTGAGGAAGAGCCTGGTGGGCATCCTGGTGGCACTCATACAGGTCGGGGGTTCATAGGGTTCAGAGTAGAGACAGTAAAATCCTATGAGTATAAGACCTCACTGGTTCAAAAGATGGTGCTTTCTGATTTCCTGTTCTATGTAATAACACCCTTACATCCTTTCAGATCTGGGTAACAAACATCACTCTCCCAAGTGTCTTCCTTTACTCATTCGCAAAATAACTTAAGCAATGTTTCCATTAGAATACGAAGAAGGCATTTGTGTTAGGCACATTTATGTCAACAAAGGCCAAGCTTCCATGGAAGATTACAATAATTTTTTTCAAGTAACTTAGGCATTCCTACAACAACAGTAACAACAAAAACAACGTCAGGCTTTGGTGGCCTGAATAATTAATTCAGATTTGTGGTTTGCGTTGATTGCATTCACTGAGTGAGTGAATATTTCTCTTCTTCTTGCTCTCAGGGACCCACAATACAGTCTGTGAACAAATGGTAAAATAATGGGAGATGTTTCTTTATTGTGTAATTCAATAGCCCAGCATTGGAGCTGCTTATTAGGTGATTGGAAGATGCAATGACAAGGAAAATTACAATTGTCTTGAGCTGACTGGCACAAAAAATGGAATTAATTACTTTTGGCTCTCAATTATACAGAAGGATGAAGGTGCCACGCAAGCATCAAACTGAAGACTTTTTAGGGAGAAACAATAGACAAGGGGAGAAAGAGAAAGATGGTGGCAGAAGATTGTGTTTATTGTGACAAGCTTTATCACTCCAGTATCAAGTTCATTTCTTGGGGCTGAGCAGAGAAGGAGAAGCAAGTACAGAGGCAAGGACCAATCGGAAAAGCAGTTATGGGAGCAGCAATATTTCCAATCATTTATCATTGACACTCCCAAATGAGTGTTTGAGAATTAAATTATCTTGTCATTTCCCTAAGGATGGAAGTCATGAGTAATGGAAAAAGAAGCCAAACTCACACCCTCTTCTCTGTGAAAATCAACAAGCTATCTAAGCAAGGGAAGTTCATATCACGGTTGGTTCTAATTAAATACAGGATTGCTTCATTATTCCTTACGCTCCCTGTCACATCTACTGGTTCTCACTGAAAACATCCGATGAGAATGCCGGCTGGAGTCTCTGGTTTTGAATACTGCTCTGTGTAAATAATATGTGTACCATTTCTCCTACACGGGTACTCTGATAAAGAATTTTATTTGAGGCAGGATGTATAGCTCAAGTGGTATAGCATATACAAGGTCCTGGGTTCAATCCCCAGTATATCCTCTAAAAATAAATAAATAAACCTAATTACCTCCCCAACAAAAATTTTTAAAAATTAAAAAAAAAGTAAAAAGATAAAAAAAGATGAAAAAATCCACTTAAAAATTACTGTAAAAATATAATTTTATTTGAAAAACAATAAATTTATTTTTGTACCAAGGCATTTTTTTCCCTTTTGGAATTATGGATATATAAAAATTCTGAATCCTCCATTCCAAGACAGGGGGCAGTAATTATTCAGCACTTAGCAAGGTGCTCTCCTGTTGGTTTTATATGCATCATCTCATTAAATCCTCTCAAGAACGTTTAGATGGTATTGCCATATTCATTGACAGTCCCATCTCCAGCTGGACTTCCTGGTGTACCTGATGCCCAGACATACTGAATGTCCTGGTCCTTGGAAGACACGTGCCGTGCCCCAGCTCCATATATACGTGCTGCTCCCTCTATCGCTGATAAACCTGAGAATGTCTACTCATCTTCCAAGATGCAACTCAAACTGCAGTGCTTCTGCATGGGCTCCTAGGCGGAACTGGTTACTGATTCCCTTTGCTCCATCACAACTTACAAAAGCCTCTCATTCCATTACATTGTATTTTTACTTCTATGTCTATATCTTTAAGTGGATTTAACTCTTTTAAGGATATAGATTATTATTTATTCATCTTTTTAACTCCACAGCCTTAGCATAGGTTCCAAACTATAAAAGATATTCTATAATTGTTCACTGAATTCGTAAGTGGTTGTAGTTCGTTTCATAGATTTATCAATGTCTTTGCCTTATCATCTAGGGTTATTCTGAAAAGTGACAGTTTTTTTGTTTCTTACCATTCCTGATTATAAATATGCCTAAATATGTTTGTGTTTCTGAAAACAAAGGCTTTTACTTATGCACATGAAGGAGGATTATATAACAAACTAATAAAAAAAAGCACATGTTCTTTTTTTTTTTAATACCTTTTTGTGGTATGATTCCCATACAGTAAACTACCACATGTCCTTTTTTGTTGTTGTTGTTGTTGTTGTTTACATATTTTTTTTATTGAAGTATAGTCAGTTTACAGTGTGTCAATTTCTGGGGTACAGCATAATGTTTCAGTCATACATGAACATATATATATTCATTTTAATATTCTTTTTCACCATAAGTTACTACAAGATGCTGAATATAGTTCCCTGTGCTATACAGTATGAACTTGTTTATCTATATTACGTATATTAGTATCTGCAAATCTCAAACTCCCAATTTATCCCTTCCCACCCCTTCCCTCTCTGGTAACCATAAGTTTGTTTTCTATGTCTGTGAGTCTGTTTCTGTTTTGTAAATAAGTTTGTTTGTCTTTTTTTTTAGATTCCACATATAAGTGATATCATATGGTATTTTTCTTTCTCTTTCTGGCTTACTTCACTTAGAATGACAATTTCCAGATCCATCCATATTGTTGAAAATAGCATTATTTTATTCTTTTTATGGCTGAGTAGTATTCCATTGTATAAATATACCACAGCTTCTTTATCAAGTCATTTATCGATGGACATTTAGGTTGTTTCCATGCCTTTGCTATTGTAAATAGTGCTGCTATGAACATTGGGGTGCATGTATCTTTTAGAATTAAGGTTCCCTCTGGATATATCCCCAGGAGTGGGATGCAAATCAAAACTACAATGAGGTATCACCTCACATCAGTCAGAATGGCCATCATTCAAAAGTCAACAAACAATAAATGCCGGAGAGACTGTGGAGAAAAGGGAACCCTCCTACACTGTTGGTGGAAGTATAGTTTGCTGCAGCCATTATGGAAAACACTATGGAGATTCCTCAAAAGACTAAAACTATACTTACCGTATGATCCAGCAATCCCACATGTTCTTTTTAACTGTACCATTTACTCTTCACTTTGTCCCATTTCCACCAAGACTTGGTGGACATTTCCAGATTTAAAGTACCTCACAATACCAAAATGAGAAGCTATGTGATATGGCAGAAAAAACAGAATTTAGAACTCAGAGATGTGGGTTTGAGTCACAAACTTTTCCCCTGATTAAACTGGTATTGGGGGAACTCAATTATTTTTAGCATCGTTTGCTTACTGAATCATTGTGAAGTTTAAGTAGAAAGATGTACTGAGTCATTGCTTTTCCAGATACTGGATACACAGAAATGGATCAAACTGTCCAATTCCTGAGGGGGACTGAGACAAATAACCAAGTAAATATAAAACAGGCAGTGGTGATAAGTGTGAACGAAAAGCGTGAGTTGTACACAGTGATGTGCTCTTTAAGTTAAGAGTGCCAAGGCCTCTCTAAAAAGGGGGCATTGGAGCAGAAACTACAGGGGAGTGAGGGCATGGGCCAGACGGGGATGGAGGGAGAGCGCCCCAGCCAGAGGGGTCAGCTATTCTCATTTTTTGAACACTTGTTTGGACAGTTCTGAAACTTGGAAGACCTGTTAGTAATGACAATGGTCTCAGTGGAAGCAAAGTGTGTACAAAAAGAAACATGTCACCCTTCCTGCAAATTCTCTGGCCTCACTGCATTGCTGTCACTGAAATTCAAGACATTTGACTTTCCCCAGTAATGCTAGATTGTCCAACCGCTAGCACATTTGTGTGTTCCCATGTGTACTTAAAAAATCATTAATTTAGAGCTCTTAAATTTGCTTTCATAGTTTCTTAAACTCTGCGCCTTTCTTGTATAAATATTGGCTAAACTGATCCCTGCTTTGTAAAGATATTGAAAGAAGCAATGGAAAAAGTAAATGTCTAGACAGTTAGTATTAAAATTAGCTTTGATACAGAAAGTTTAGATACATAGAGAAATGGCCCTTTAACTTAGAATATTTCAGTTTTGAATGTGAATAACCTCATAGTATCTTTAATATTTTATTGGCTCAAGTTACCAACTTTCACTTTTCTCTATTGTAGCAGATAAATAAAAAAGCAGAGACTTCCATCACAGCACCATGATGCACATTGACATTTATTGATTTCCATTAGTATCTGAGGCGGCCGGCATTTTACTTTTATGTGCTGCGTTAATAAATTGTGCTTAGATGCTGCCTGTGCATTTTTTAATTGAAGCCCCCTCATTTGCTCTTGACTGTTTCCAAAAATTCTTTTGAGTTTTGAAATTTACATTTCTCTTGTTCTTTGTTGTCTTTTTTGGGAAATGTACAAATAGTACCACACAGCCTATTTCCCAAGGAACAAGAAAGCACAGAAAGGCATATTCTATTTAAACTTGTGGAGGTTATTTAAAGGATTGCTTTGTTTTTTTCTGTTTCTAAAGTCCAAAAGAACAATGCTTTCTATATGCTGAAACCACAGGAATGCAAATCAAAAAGAGATTTATTTTGGCACCTGAGTATAACTGATGTGTACTCATGCAATATTTTCTGAGTGTCATTTTCAAGACCAGCACTGACCAGTGGTCAAGTTTCCTTAAATCTACAGAAAATAAGAGAAGTAACAATGAAGAAGTAAAAGTTTCATAAAGTAGCAGTAATTAAATTTGAATACCTGCCCTATACCCAAATTTATGTCATTTAAATTTTTTAGTATTAAGTGTCCTTTTATTAGTGATGGAGATAGTTCATAGTCATTACAATTATTTTTATGCCTAGAATAATAATGATTTCTTAAAAATAAGAAAGAGAGTAACATGATTCAAAATGTTAGGGAAAAAAAAAAGATATGCCTTTCTACATCTGTCTCTTATTTGCTCTGGTTCCTCTTACCTACAAATATTTAGGTAACTCTGTCATTAGTATACTTTTGGAGTTCTTTTGTGCATACAAAAGCAAAAACAAATATATGTTTTCCCTCCTTCCCCCTTTATCCACAAAACAACAGCATATTATACACACAATTCACACATTGCCATTTTGCAAACTTTTAATTTGATAAATATATAAATATGTATAAAATATATTTCATATTTATATAGAAATCATAATATGTAAATAATTATTAATGCACTGAAGGTAGAAAAACAATGTATAGGAGGGTCCCTTGTACCATTCTCCCTGTTTCCCCAGGGGTGACATATTGCTTAGCTATAATACAATGTCAAAACCAGGAAACTGACTTTGGCACAATCTACACAGCATATTTAGATTCATCAATTTTAATTGTATTTGTGTAAAATTCATGAAATCTGGCAGTCATTAATCTGTTCTCCATACCTAAAATTTCATTTTGAAAATATTACCTGTATGGAAATTTACATATATACTCTTTGATCTAAGCTTTTTCACTCAGCTTTTTCACTCAGCTTTATCCCCTTCAGATCCATCCAAGTCACTGCATGTATCAATAATTCCTTTAGACTGCTGCATAGTATTCCACCATAAAAAAAAAAGTGACCTGTGGTTTGTTTAACCACTTTTCTATTAAAGAACAAACATTTCATGTTTTTACCCATTTTCCTATTGGTTTATGGGGATTTTTGTTTTTTTGCAATTTATAGAAATCTCATTATATATTAGGGAGGTTAACCCTTTATCTGTGCCAGAAGTTGTCAACATTTCTCCTGTTGTGTCATTTGTATTTTGACTTTGATTATGCTGTTTTTGGCATGCTAGAACAATGTCACAGTGAATAGTTTTGTACTTAGAGCATTTCATATATGTGTACCACATCTGTAGGATAAATTCGCAACAATGTTCTGAAGACATAGCCTTCATAATATGTTGTTTTTCCTCTAAATTAATCTGTAATTAAATACAATGCCAATAAATTCCCCAACAGGCATCTTTTTTTTAACTGGACAAGCTGATGTTAATATAAGAAGATAAACAAAATGAAATAGCTTGCCAAGTTCTCCAAAATATAGTTGGAGAAGGCTAGTTCTAGCAGACATGAAAACATAGCAAAAGTCTTATATAATTATGTTAAGATTATGCTGACAAATGAATAAAAAAAGCAGTGCAACGAAATAGGAAGTTCAATAATAGAGCCAACTACATGTAGATGTTTGGTATACGATACAGCTTGAATCTTAAATCAGGAAAGAGAAAATGGGGTCAGCTACATGAAGATATCATTTTTTACTTATCAGCCTAGTAAACTTCAAAAGTTATATAGCTCTGTAAGGCCGTGGGAGGCTAGGTCCTCATATATTGCTGGTAGGTGTCCAGGCGGCTGCAGCATCTGTGAAAGACCACTTGGCAATATGTTTTCTTTTATTTTTTTCTCTTGGCAATGCATATTTTTGATCTTTGACAAGGGTTTTGTTTTCGTTCTAGTGATTATCTTTGTAAGTTTACATAATCGTCCTCACCTTCTACTGTTCTTTATACACAAATCTATTAGTTTGCTACTCCGTACTATGATACAGCTTGCATGTCTTGTTTTTCCTCTTTCCTCACCCTTTCCTCTATAACCCAATGTTACTATATTTTTGAGTGTCTGTCTTTGTCCCTCTGTCATAGTTTCTCCTTGACCTCTCGCTATGTGCTCTCCACCCCATCCCACCTTGACCTCTATTGGACCAACAGGTCCCCTGCCACCTGGTTCCCAGTAAGGTGCAGCAGGAGACCCAAAGGAGGGTGGAGACCTCTTGAGGGGTTGCCTCAGGCTTTTGCACTCAACGATTTTTCAAAGTAGCCTTCTTTATAGAACTTTCTTCTTCAGGTTCTAATAATAGCTCCTTATCCTCATAGTTTGGGTCCTAGGGTGGTAACAGCTCTGTTGATAATATCTCCACAGTGCCCACACCTGTGAAAATATTTTCTTTATTAAGCCCTTGTTGAAAGATCCTAATTTAAGTGTGCATTTTGTTTCCTGCTAGGTCCCTGAATAATTCAATGACTATGTATGTGCATTTAGGTCCACTGTATCTTTTCTGCAATTCTGATATATAAAAAGTTCTAAAAAGTAAACTTTTTTTTTTTTAGTAAGTTAGTCACAAAATTGACCTGTTGGCAAAACCTGAGCAAAACTCTTTGGTCTCCTTTTCTCTGACTTAGTATGGATATTCATGTCTCATGGCAGACATAATTTTAAAGCTGGCTTTAGCTGTCCTTTTACTATGGAGAATTATGAATATACACAAAAGTCAAAGAGTGTAATAAACCCACATGCATCTATTAACCAGTCTCGACAACTATGTATTCATAACCAATCTGGGCCCATTTGTACCGCCACTCACTGTTTCCCGGGGTCCAATCAGGAGACAGAAGCCACACAGTGATTTAAACAGGAGAATTGTAGTATAAAGAATTATTTCCTATGACAAGACATTGGAATCACAAGGGATTGGATAGTAAGAAGTAAACATTTTGTAGCATTAAAGGGAAGGGACAAACTGCAGAATTTAAGATTTACATTCTAAAGACTACTTTTTTTGTTGCCACAGAGATGACAAACATGATCCTATAAATATGGCCCTGGCCAAACCATGCAATTTTTATGCAGGTCCCCCATTTTTTCCCCTGAACTAATTAGCGTGACAAAGGGCTTCTGTCAACAGTTCTGCTAACCCCAGCTCTTACATATGTTGTAACCAGGCAGTGTGCTACTTCAGGGAGAGCCTCTCACCTACAGGAAGTGAGTTGTTCCCAGTATTTTCTGAGTTTTATTTTACTTCTTCCTCATGTCTTTCCATTCTTCTTTTCACTTTCTGCTTAACGTCAGCAGTTATACTTAATTTGGCATCTGCAGATTATATGAGAAGATATTTATCTCTTTTGGAGAAAATGAAATTTGAGTTTCTTGTGTTTTTCCCTCTCTGCTGCTTTTCTGTAATTTTTCAGCATCAACAAGGAAGAAAATTGCTTATTTGATGTTTGACTCAGTAAAGGGAAAGTCTGGCAATCTTATATCGCTGCTTCTCTCTCTTTTTTTTTTTTTTAAACTTGAGTGGTAGAAATGTGAAGGCTGGGAACCAGTGGTATTGTGAACAAACACAAATTTTGGAGATGCAGAAATATGAATTACAATCCTGTTTTACTACTGACTGTGCAACTTACTGTTGAGCAATTTATTATTACTGAGCCACAATTTCCTCAGATAAAAAATATGGGGCAAAATAACCATTTTACAAGGTTGCAAATGTTACGTGAGGAAAGCTATGCCCACTGTTTGCCCTCGCAGATGTTCAAAATTTATTAGTGTTCCCCTGCTGCCAAGGTCCCTACTGAATTTTTACCATGTGCTTAAGTAATATAAAAAAATTCCTTTTTTTTTTTTTTTTTTTACTAAATTCCTCTAAGTAATACATTTTAATCTCCTCGGCTCTGCCCCTTGGTACAGAGGAAGAGTAATCATGCAATACATGATCACTGTGTAAATTGGAATAGTCTTTGAAGACGGAGACAGTCTGATTTTTAAGGGAAATATAGGCAGAAACCAGATAGTCAAAAATCGCTTCAAAATGCAAATGTATAATTAAAAAAAAATAAACAGATTGTCTCGGTGCCTTTCAAAAACATTGTTGGGACTGGATTGTCTTCACCCAAGAGTTCTATAAACATCATGAGATCAGGTGAAAAAAAATCACTATCATCTTCCCTTCTTTTATTCATGAAAAATACAAATAATCTTCACAGATTACTGAGAAAAGTTTTTGCTGCTTCTAGGTGACTACAATTTTCTTGTATGAAACTATAGTTTTCATATTTCAAGGGAGAAATGGAAGGAAATGAATGAGACAAGAAACAAGAATGCTTAAAGGAAGGATGGTTGAGAATAAGGTCAGCAGTTTCCTGGAAGCTGGTGCAGAATCTATTTCTGTCTCATTTCCCTTTTCAGCACACACGTATATGCACAGTCAATACTGGAGACCAACACAGCTGCAAGGGAGGGCAACAGAGGAATATTTTTCCCACTTTGAAAATATTAAATACTAAATTCATATTTATAACATATGAGTTATATAGATATTGCACTTCTGGATTTCCTTGTGCTCTGAATACATACATCGTCTACTGGCAATCCAGTGCAGGGTGAGGCGAACATTATTGTTTGCTTTTAGGATACAAGAGTGTCTTCTACATAAGTCCTATTTATATTTTAATTATAAAAGGGCATTTGAAAGATAATGTGGTTTTCTGAAGGAACTCTGGGTAGTTTCTCATAAATAAGTGGAAAAAAAAAGCTACAAAACTTTATTAACTTCAGAGAACAACTTCCTTTTATATTAAATGCTGTGTATTCTCACTTTGCAATGACTTAAAAAATTCACACACCAGCATTTCTCTTTGAAATTAAAATACATCTCTACTCAGAAACCATAAATAAATATCAAAATTCAAAAACATGAGAGTCTTCATTTTTACAGAGATTACATGGATAGATTTGAGCTAGGAATCATTATGACAATGATGTTTGGTATTTGTAAGAGTATATGTTCTAAGGTGTTTTATGAAAATATTATTTTTCTTCTTTAATCATCTCATTTATCATGTAAAAAGAAAACATGGTAATTTAAATGGCTTAGACATAAAGACTCATCAAATGATAATTCCAGAAAAGGAATTTTGAAAATAATTCTAATTCAAAATGGAGTTTAGTAGTTTAGAAATATAAGTTAAATTCGATTTATGTGTTTATTTTTGAAAATTAATGTTTATAGTCTAGTGATAAATTCATCACTGTAAATCTTTAACGTATCCTTTGCTTTTCTGAAAGAAGTCACTTGGGGTTTTTTTGGAACAACATTGGTTATTCAAATAGAAAATTTTATTCCAACTCTTATGTTAAATTATTTGAAGCTTTAACTGTTGAATGTGCATACTAGAGATGTGACTGCCATAGTATAGACACTGACTTCCTGCTCTAACTTGTAAAACCTTGGTTTCAAAGAAATAGCAATTTAGATCTTGAAGAAATATCATGGATCATTGAGTCCCACCCTGTCCTCACGCATACGGAAACCAAGGTCCCAAGAGAATAAGTGATTTGCCCTGAATCTTCTAGCTGTTAGTACTGTGGTTTCTCTATGGGATAACTCATAACAAAACCTTGGACTAATAGAACTGGTAGAGTTTTTTGTCACCGATCCACTCTCTCATTATTGCTAAGCCAGCTGGGAAGGAAGCTGATGAGCTGGCATAATTTTATTTCAACCCCTTGGTCTTCTCAAGGCAAATTTTGACCTGTTTTTACATTTCTTACTTTGCATGAAAAGAGAAGAGGAATTATTTTTATTTTTGAAATGCCATTTATTTTACCCAGAAGAAAGTTTTGCTTTGTGTATATTCTAAAATTAGAATTCTTTGTCCTTTTCTTCTGCAGTACTTCTCAAGCTTTTGAAGCTTTCTGTGTTATGTTGTACTTCACCTTAGGGACCTGCTGCCTCTTGCTAACATTTGAATACCAGCTGATCATATACAATGTGCTTTCACAGTCATCTCACTTGATATGCAAAACAACCCTGTGAAGTAGACACTACTGTACTGTAGAGACACCTGACTTACCTGGTTCTCCAGTTAATAGAACTTTATTACAAATCTTGTGGACTTCAGACCTTACACTCAGTTCCAACACACTGTGCAGACTCTTAGAGGAAAATCCTTGTGAAACTTAATGCCAAAGAAACCACCAGTGGTTTCTCGGCTGGAGACAAGAAAGGGAGGAACAGGACAAAAGGGACAATAGCTGTTAGATTTGTTTAGGGAATTAAGAACCCATTTCTTTATTGACAAATTTATATAAAAATTAGAAAAATATGGAAGGCTGCTAAGGTAATTTGAAGCCACTCAAAGACTTTGAACGGGGAAAAAAAAACAGTATTAATTGAATGCTTTTGATGTGTTGGTCTCTGTAAAAAGTGCTTGTAAATAATAAATGCATTGAAGATCTACTGCATTCTCTGAAGATACAATGGTTCTGGACTGTTGAGGGTAGATAACAGGGAGGCCAAAGTGTTGAATATTGTAAAAGTCATTGATGCAGGTTGAAAAATCTGAAGCTAGGAGTTTAAGAGGTTCTTCAGGAATACAACTGTGAATAAAACAAAAACAAAATTTAAATACCATCTTCAGTGGCACCACCACCCATAACCACTATCACCACCACCACCAACAGCAATAAGAACACAACATGCTTATCACATGTATAAATCACTGGAGAATTTAGGAGAGTGTCTTGGAGTTTGGAGAATGAATTAGATTAAGAAGACTGTGGATTGAAGGAGAGAAAACAGCAGAGTAGGAGAATGCAAAGCTCACCTCTTCACCAAGAATCCATGAAAAAATCATCTACATGTGGAGCAATTCTTACTGAAAACTAACTGGAGATGGGCAGAGGGAAACTTACACAACCAAAGCTGTAAGAAACATCCACGTGGAATTCTGCAGGCAAGGAAGAGACCGCAGTCAGGTTGGGACCTGTGTCCCTGGGAGGAGACACAGAAGAGGAGGGGGATTATGTGAGCTCAGAGATCCTCCCTGGGGAGTAAGTGGTGTGGAACACATATTGGGAGATACAGGCCTGGGGTCTGACACTGAGAGGACTGGTCCCCTTGGCTGGTTTGAAAACCAGTGGGATTGACAGCGAGGATGTAAGAAACCTGGATTCCACCCATGAAGAGTACATGCATATTTGCTCCAGAGATGGAGTGGAGGAAGCATATTGAAACTGCCTGAACTCTCATCAGTTTCCCTTGACTACCCCAACACAAGCCGTCGCCTGAGGGAGCACCTGCTCCAGTCCCTCCTGCACTGCAGTGCAGCTCCACACTAGTGCAAGGACCGCCAAGGCTGAGAAGAGCATGTGGTTGTGAGGGACGGAGCTGCTCAAACCTGGTGTGGCAACTGAATGCAAGGAGGGCGGCCATCACTGATGCTTATGAAGGAAATAGACTGGGAGTGATCTGGGACTGTGACTGTTGCTGGGACTGCCACAGCCTGCACCCTGACCAATGCCAAGCTCCTGTTCAAAGCACTCTTGCTCCAGTAATGCTGGCCTCTGGGGTGAGGGTGCCGGTGCTTGAACAGGGGAAAGCACATACCTAGAAGGAACAGAGCCAGCTCAGACCTGACCCTTAGGGATTCTGTTCCAGAAACTTGGGACCCAACCCTGTCCCTGATATGGTGGTGTTGGCCACTGAGTAGAGAAGCTTGGGCACACACCTGGCTCTGGCTCTAACCCCTCCATCTCCAACCATACCTCCCACCAAGGAGATAGCTGCAAGCACTATAACCATAATTCATGCTTACATCAGATCTAGCTCTCTTACCAAAGCCACTGGGTACACACAGAGTATATAGGGATGCTCCCACACAGGAACACCACTTCAAGACCAGAATAGATAACTGTATCACCTAATTTCATACAGAGAAAGTTAAACAAAATGAGAAGATACAAGAATTTGTTTTAAATGAAAGAACAAGAAAAAACTCTTGAAAAAACAACTAATGAAATAGAAATAAGTAATTTACCAGATAAAGAGTCCAAAACATTAGTAATAAGAATGCTAACTGAATTAAGGGAAAGGATAGATGAACACAGTGAGAATTTTAACAAGGAAATAGAGAATATAAAAGATAAGCAGTCAGAACTGAAGAGTTCTATAATTGAAATGAAAACAAACGGGAATGAATTAATAGCAGATTAGGTGTTACAAGAAAACACATAAATGATCTGGGAGATAGAATAATGGAAATTACCCAATCAGAACAGCAAAAATAAAAACAAATTAAAAACATAAAATCAGTTTAAGGGAACTCTGGGAAACATAAAGTATACCAACATTTGCAGTATAGGGGTTCCAGAAGGAGAAGAGAGAGAGATGGGAAATGTATTTGATGAAATTATGGCTGAAAACTTCCCAAATCTGCAGACTAAAACATATACCTAGGTAAAGGAAGCATAGAGAATCCCTAAAAAGATGAACCAAACAAACTGACAACAAGACATATAATTAAAATGGAAAAAGTTAAAGATAAAAGAATTCTAAAGGTAGTAAGAGAAAAACCGAGAGTCATATTCAAAGGGAACCCCATAAAGTTATCAGCTGATTTTTCTGCAGAAACTTTGCTGGTCAGAAGGGAGTGGCATTATATAATTAAAGTGATGAAAAGGAAAAATTTGCATCCTAGGATACTCTACTCACCAAAATTATCGTTTAGAATTGAAAAAGAGAAAAAGAATTTCTCAGACAAGCAAAAGCTAAAAGAGTTCATCAATACTAAACATATCATAAAAAAAAGTTAAAGGCTCTTCTCTAAATGGAAAAGAAAAAGCTATAATGAGCAGTAAGAATCCACAGGGAAGGAAAAATCCTTCTAGGAAAGACAAATATATACTAAAGGGTGAGAAACAAATGAAAAAGTTAGTAGTAAGATTAAAAGCTAAAAATTGTAAAATGAATTATAACTACAATAAATAATGAAGGGGTAAACATGAAGGTGCAAAATATGACGTCAAAAACAAAATGTAGGAGACAGGAGTAAAAATGTAGATCTTGTCAATGTGCTTGAAGTTAAATGAACACCAGTTTAAAACAAGTAGATATGGTTATTGGTCAACATACATGAACTTCATGGTAACTACAAATCAAAAATCAACAATAGGTACAGAAGACCTGGAGAGGAAGGAACATAAGCATACCACTAAATAAAAATCTTCAAACCACAAGGGAAGAAACTAAAAGAAGAATTAAAGAACAAAGAAGAACTAGGAAAACAACCAGAAAACAAGTAAGAAAATGGTAATAAGTACAAACCTATAATCACTTCAAATGTGACTTTAAATGTCAATGGACTATATGCTTGAACCAAAAGACATTCGGTGACTGATTGGATTTAAAAAACACAAAATCCTCGGACACATAGAGACTGAAAGTGAGAAGAAGGGAAAAGAAATTCTATGAAAATAGAAATGACGAGAAGGATCAGCTCCTTGTGTGTACTCCTGAGGGTGGCAGTGGGAGTGAGCTCAGGTAGACAGGGAATGTGTGCAGAGAACATGCCAAAGTCTATAGGCAAAGGAGAAACTTGCCCACAAACTTGAGTTGAAGTGCCACCTTTGGGAAAACAAAATAGAAGTTTCCAGCAGCCAGCCTGGTGCATTGTAAGGTCAAGAGAAAACATACATGCTTAAAATTTATTCCACAAGAGGGAGCAAGAAGCATGGAGCAGGTATATCCATACAAGGCTGAAGAAGAGAGCCACAAGATATATAGCAGAACTACTGAAAAGTAACCCTCTTACCTGAAGACAGCTGGTAAGGATTAGAGTAACTGCTACTTCAAAGGTGAAAACATCGGTACAAAACTCCAAGGAATGTGAAAAATCAGGGAAACAGGACATCACCAAAAGATTACAATAATCCTCCAAGCAACCAAACCAAATGACATGGAGATCTGTAATTTATCCAATAAAAATTAAAAATAGATATTTTGAGGAAACCCATGTATCTACAAGAAAACTCAATTATCTACAAGAAAGACAGTTCAGCAAAATCAGGAAAACAATATAAGAAGAAAATAAGAAATTTGATAAGGAGATAGAAATAATAGTAAGTCACCAAACAGAAATTCTGGAGTTGAAGAATTCAATGAATGAAATAAAGAATACAACAGAGAGCATCAACAGCAGAACAGCCAGGTGGCAGAAAGAATCAGTGAGTTAGAGAACAGGAAATTTGAAATAATTCAGTTAGGGGAGAACAAAGACAAAAAGTACAACGAAGGAACTAATATCAGAATCATTGGGATTCCAGAAGTAGAAGAGAGGGAGAAGGTGAAGAATGTTTATTTAAAGAAATGATAAATGAAACCTTCCTAAACCTCAGAAGAGATTTGGACAACCAAGTTCACAAAGTAATGGATTATCTCATTATTTCAAAACAAAATGATTGCTAAGACACATTATAATGAAAGTGTCAAAATTTGATGACACAAAATCCAAAAACAGCAGAATAACATTTTGTAAACTACAAAGGAAATTTCACTGGTTTATCAGAAGATTTCTTAGCAAAAACCTTATTGGTTGGGAGAGGTTCATTACCACTAGAACTGTCTTACGAGAAATTCTAAAACAAGTTCTTCAAACTGACCAAAAAAAGATAGTAATTAGTAACATTAAAACATATGAAAGTATAATACACTGCATTATACAGAAAACTGTAATCTGTAATAGGATGCCATGTTAACCTCTTAACCATAGTATAAAGATGAAAAGCAAAGACTATTAAAATTAACTACAGCTGCTATAATTTGCTAATAAATACACAATATAAAAGAGGTAAACTGTGTCATTAAAAACATAAAAGAGGATGTAATAGGGCCATGTTTTTGTATGTGATCAAAGTTAAGTTTCTATAAGCAAAAAATAGACTGTTATATGTAAAAAAAAGTTTTATGTATGCCTTGTGGTAACCATAAGACAAAAACCTATGAAAGATTCACAAAGCATAGAAGGGAATCAGAGCATATTACAACAGAAAATCACCATTCCACATGTGGGCAACAAAAGACAGGAAAAAGGGAAAAATAGAACTATAAAACAACCAAAAGGCAATTTGTAAGATTACATATATTAAGTTCTTACATATAAATAGTTACTTGAAATGTAAATGAATTGAATTCTTCAATCAAAAGGCACAGAGTGGTTGGATGAAATAAGAAAAACAAGACTCAAATATATGCTACTTACAAGAGACTCACTCCAGCTTTAAGGTCATACATAAGCTCAAAGTGAAATGAGGAAAGATTTATTCCATGCAATTGGAAACCAAAAAAAGTGGAATAACTGTACTTATAGCAAACAAGGCAGATTTTAAGCTGAAAAAAGTAACAAGTGACAAGAAGTCATTATATAATGATAAAGGGATCAAATCATTAAGAAGATATAACAACTGTGAACACATATGCACCTAATGTATATTAAGCAAATACTAACAGATCTGAAAGGAGATATAGGAAAAAACACAAGAATAGTAGGGAGCTTCAGTATCTCACTTAGAAGCAATGGATAGATAATCCTGACAGAAAAACAAGGAAACATTCAATTTGAACCATACTTTAGACCATACATTTCATCCAATAGCAGCAGAGTACATATCTTCTCAAGTCCACACAGAACATTCTGCGTGATAGATTATATTATAGGCCACAAAACAAGTCTCAGTAAATTTAATGATTAAAATCACACTAAGTATTCTTTCTGACCACAATGGTTTGAAACTAGAAATCAACAGAAGAAAAGCTGGAAAGCTTACAAACACATGGGAATTAAACAGCATGCTCCTGAACAACCAGTCAAAGAAGAAATAAAAAAGGAAATAAAAAATATCTGAAAGTAAATGAAGATGCAAACACAATATACCAAAACCTATGGGATTCTGCTAAAGTAGTTCTTAAATGGAAGTTTAAAAGTGATAAATGCATATATTAAGACAATAGAAAGATCTTACATAAAGAACCCCAATTTACAATTCAAGGAACTAGAAAAAAGAAGAAGTAGAAATGCAAATTGGCTTAATCATTTTGGAAAACAATATGGATCTTCCTAAAACAATTAAGAATAGAATGACCATATGTTCTAGCATTTCCACTTCTGACTCTATATCCAAAGGAAGTGAAAATAGAATATAGAAAAGATATCTGCACGTCCATGTTTATTGCAGCATTATTCACAATAGCCAAAACATAGAAACAATTTAAGTGCCCGTCAATGGGTGAATGGATAAAGAAGATTGTGTTTATATATACAGTGGAATATTATTTAGTCATGAGAAAGGAAGGAATCCTACCATTTGTGACATGGATGGATCCTGAGGGCATCTTCAAGGGATTAATTAATTTGAAGCTAATCAGACAAATACTGTGTGATACCACTAATATATGGAAATGAAAAAAGCTGAAATAACAGAAACAGAGACTAGAATAGTGGTTATCAGGAGCTAGGGATGGGGGAATTGGAGAGATGTTGGTCAAAAGGTACCAATTTGCATTTAAAAGATGTGTAAGTTTGGGGATCTAATGCATAGCATTGTGATTATAGTTAACTATACTGTATTATATCATTAAATGCTTCTAAGAGAATAGTCATTAAGTTTTCTCACTACAAAAAATAAATAATAATTATGCAATGTGATGGAGGTGTTAGTTAATGCTATTGTGGTAATTATATTTCAATACATAAATTTATCACCTTAAACTTACATAATGGTATATGTCTATTATATCTCAATAAAAACAAACAAAAAAACAAAACAAAAACAATTCACTTACAATATTTATCTAACTTGAGCTCGTTTGAACAGCATGATATTTTGAGATTCATTAGCATTTTCTCTTTAGGCTTCACTAAGCACAGTATCCCATTAGTTCAAATATATATGGGTGAATGTATGTATGAATGCTTTGTTATTTTACATTTAAAGGGAAACTATGTCAAGAGTGAGGCGATATATGACATCTAAACAAATGGTACACACTTGAAAACAACTTTTATTTTACTTACCTGGGTAGTTCAAACAAAAGGAGGAGTCTATGTACTTTAATCAAGAGGACGGCATCATCAGGTTTGCAAAAAGCCTATGAAAAAATCTATGAAAAAAAATCTAAGAATAATAATAGTATTGGTTGACAATTTTGCAAGCATAATAATAAATTATATTTACTGTGTTTTCATTGTTGTGGAGATAATAGTATGAGTGGAAATCATGGCAAACTTGAGAACCTTTGCTACAGTACAGCTCCAGCTTTACCCTGATGGTTGCCATTTGGGTTGGTGGGCCTAATATTACCAGATATTTCACATTTTTAAATAAAAGCTGGAACTTGAAATTGGATTGTGAAATCTATTTTTATACATTGAGAAATAATTCTAAATCTGAGAAGGAAAACATTCTTTGAGCCAAATACTGTACTGTCTACCAAACAAAACGTGTCAGCCCATTTGCAAAATTTATAAAAAAGTGTCATGACTCTGGCTTCTAACTTATTCCTTTGGCTCACTGTGATCACTATCCTTAAATAACACCTGCCTTTAGGATATGACTCAAAAGTTAATAATACCAGGCAAACACTTATGAAATAGTTATTAGTGCCAGGCCCCTGTGCAAAGTGCTAAGTTTCTTATCCCATTTAATCTTCACAACTACACAACTATCATTGACCTTGCTTCAGTGAGGAAATTGAAGGCTGAAGTTTAGTAATATGCCCAGGTTTACCAGATTAGAAAAAGGAAGCTGAGTAAAGCATCCGACACAGTAAGGACACTCGGCAGCAATAATCCTTATGAATTGCACCTGAGTAGTCCTGGTCACTGGGATATTGTGTCTTCTCCCCAAATCGCCTGGGTGGTTAGTACTAGATAATAATACCATGTTTCTTCCCCTCCAAACTAGGTCTTTGTCATCAAGCAAGATTGACTTGAGTTTGAAAGTTTCTCATCTCTGAATTCAGTTATTTTAGTGAATTCTATAAAAAGCAATAGAGCATTCTTTTTTGTCTACCTCCATCTTTACATAATCAATTTGTCAGCAGTGCATGAAGCAATTTTCCTAAGTAAGTGGCTGGAAGAAATTCTGCAGTCACATGCTTCTCAGGAGAGCTTTTCTTTTAAAAGAGTTTCATGAGCATATATTGTTTTTCTCATGTATCTCTTAAATCTTCTGCTTATACCAAATAGGAATATTTTCTTCTTACACTTCAAAGACTTTGAAGAGGAAAATACTGGTTTACACATGTATTTCCCCAAATACTCCACCAAATATTTCACAAATCTGAGAGAATGTTTTTCGAGGGCTTTATAAAGTTATATAACTTCTTTACCAGAGAGTGATTAGCCGAAGTTTCAGAGTCTCTCAGTGATAAAATGTCAAAAATCATGATTTTTTAAAAGTTAAATGCCACCTACTTCAGTCTTTTTTTCTTGAACGTTTCCCTCTTAAAAATATTAAGAGATAACTTCTAAAGCTACTTATCTCCACAATTATCTCTTCATATTGTGCATCTTGAGACATGATTTAACATTTCTTTATCATAAAGGCATAAGCAGTAATGTTCACTCAGAGGCTCTGGACTTTGAACTTGCTTGTTCCAGAGTCCACATGTGGAAATTAGATTCAATGGTGTGAAACTGGAACTCTGTGCAACATTATCACACAATTCATGAGTGTGAGATTTTGCATTATTCACTTTACTAGGGTTTGTATAGCATTTATTGTTGCCCTGTGTGGTGCCAGGTATTGGGTAGTGAATGTTACAGACTTACATTTTTTCTTGCTACTATAATTGTTAATACTTAGGTTATATTGCTATTCATAATTACAAGTATAATTACGTTTCACAAAACACCTGATCTTTAAAGTAAAGGCAAGTACTTTTTGGCTGTAAAACATAAGCCATATAAAAATGGAGTTGTCTTTTCTTTTACAATTTGTGACATAAATTTTCCTTTAAGAATTGTCTGAAGAGACATACATTCTGTTTGGCACATTTAGATACTATTACCATTTTTATATTTTTAAAAATGAGCTGTCTTTGTAGAAACAACCATGCTTTTTTGAATGTTTTTGTGCCTAAAACATAATATCGAAGAGAAATATACATTTCTAAATAGAAATAGGCCATAGTTGTCAGGAAATATGTGCCAGAACCTTAGTTATCAATAAGTCTTGGATTAAAAATATGGCCCCATTTAAAGGTGAAACTTATCAGTTGAGTTATTTGGGACACTGTTTTAGGAAATCCAGGCAATAGAGTTGAATCTTGGGTGACTCAATATTTCTAAATTGAAAAGTTACAGATTTTAGTCCTAATTTGGACCAAATATGATTTATCATTGGCAAATAGGATTAAATAAAATCATACAGTTGGATTGGCGAAAACATACCAGTAATTTTTCTTTAAACTCACAGAGTTATAGAAAAAAATTGGAATGGCCTTTAGATGCCATCTAACTTAATATCTCAGTCCTTAAGGAATCTCTTAACAACCTTGGCTAATGCTCACCCAGGTCCTTATTAACTCTTGTATAATGGAGTGGTCATTTCTCAAAGGAAGTATGTCCAATAATTGAGATGATATAGCCTTTAGGAACTCTTCCTGGTTTTGAACCAGTGTTTCTCTACCATGTTATTGTAAGTGCATCTCTTCTAGTATTTTCCCCCTCATTTATATTACTTCCTTTCAAATATTTAAAGACAATCAGACCTCAATCACCAGTGGAAAGGCAGCAGTCCCAGGACCTCTGGCTTCCCTGCCCCAGTATAGAAGAAACATACTTCAGCATAATAAAAGTCATGTATGATGAGCCCACAGCTAACATTTTACTCAATGGTGAAATGCTGAAAGCCATTCCTCTAAGATTAAGAAAAAGACAAGGATGCTCACTCTTGCCACTTTTTTTCAACCTAGTATTGGAAGTCCTAGCCACAAAAATCAGACAAGAAAAAGAAATAAAAGTAACTTCAGATTGGAAAGGAAGAATTAAAACTGTCATCATTTGCAAATGACATGATACTATGCACAGAATATTCTAAAGTTGTCACCAAAAAAACCACTAGGGCTCATCAATTAATTTGGAAGAGTTGCAGAATATAAAATTAATACACAGAAATCTGTTGCATTTCTATACACTAACAACACATTATTCGAAATAGAAATTAAGAGAACAATTACATAAAAAATAATAATATACATGGGAACAAATTCAACTAAGGAGGTAAAAGACCTGTACTTGGAAAACTAAGATACCAATGAAAGAGATGGAAGACAATACAAACAAATATGAATATATACTGTGTTCATGAATTGGAAGAATTACTATAGTTAAAACAAACATACTACTCACGGCAGTCTACAGATTCAGTGCAATCCCTATCAAAATACCAGTGACATTTTTCACAGAACTAGAACAAATAATTCTAAAATTTGTATAGAAACACAAAAGAGCCCAATTACCCAAAACTATTTTGAGAAAGATGAACAAAGCTTCAGGTACCATATGCTCTGATTTTAAACTATACTTCAAAGCTACAGTAATTAAAATAGTATGGTGCTGGCACAAAAACAAACATATAGATCAACAGAACATATTAAAGAGACCAGGAATGAACCAACAATTATATGGTCAATTAATCTATGGCAAATAATTCAAGAGTAGAATGGGGACAAGACAGCCTCCTCTATAATTGGTACTGGGAAAACTGGACAGCTACATGTGAAAAAATCAAACTAGACTGCTCTCTCATATGCTACACAAAAATAAATTCAAAATGAATTGAAGATTTAAATGTAAGATGTGAAACCATAAAAACCCTAGAAGAAAACATAGGCAGTACTACTGCTGAAGTTGGTCTTAGTAATGTACTTTTTGGATATGTCTCCTCAGGAAACAGAAACAGAAACAAAAACAAATGAATCAGAATACATAAAACTAAAAAGCTCTTGCACAGTGAAGGAAACTATCAGCAAAACAACAAGGCCACCTACTGAATAGGGGAAGGTATTTGCAAACAGTATATATGAGAACAGGTTAGTATCCAAAATATACAAAGAATTCATACAACTCAACATCAGAAAAGTAAACCATCCAATTTAAAGATAGGTAGATGATCAGGATAGATATTTTTCCAAAAAGACATACAGATGGCCAGTAGGCACACGGAAAGATGCTTAACATCACTAGTCATCATGTAAATGCAAATCAAAACGAAAGTGAAATATCACCTCACACTTGTAAGAATGGCTATCATCAAATATTTGTTATTTGTATCAAAAAATAAATAATAAGTGTCATTGAGGATGTGGAGAAAAGGGAACCCTCACACACTTTGGTAGGATGTAAGTTGATGCAATTACTGTGGAATAAGTATGAAGATTTCTCAGAAAATTAAAAATTGACCAACCATATGGTCCAGCAATTCCACTCCTGGATATTTATCCCAAGAAAACAAAGACACTATTAGAAAAGAAATATGTACCCCTATGTTTATTGCAACATTATTTACAATAATCAGTAAATGGAAGCAACACAAATGCCCATCAATATACAAATTGATAAATAAAAATCAAATCTAGAGAACCCACCACCAAAGGTTCCTCAAAAGTCCATAGCCAGTCTGCCTTCTCTTCACCTTTAAGAATCTTTCTTGTGTTTGTCTTATATATAATGTCCAAGATCTTTAGTAATACTTAGTAATGGAGTTGGGCAAAATATACATACTCCATCTTCTCAGAAGGAGAAATCTTGGTGGTAGTTTCCTACACAATATTTATTTTCTCCTTCTTACTACGTAACCTAATTTTTGTTTTGGAAGAGTTAAAAATATGTGCCAAGTTAAAAATATTCACCCTCCCTATACTCCCTTGCCTTTAAGGGTGGCCATGTGATCAAGTTTTGGTCCATAATAAAACAGCTGAATTCTACTGGATAGGATTTCTGGAAGAGCCATTTTTCTAGTAGAAATGGACAGATGGAGGGGCACGTTTCATTTTTCCTTCACTTTTCTCCCCTTCTTTCTGACTAAAATGGAGACATGATACCTGAAGTTAGAACAGCCATCTTATGCCCAAGAGAACAAAAGCTACCCATTATGGTTGGAAAAGAAAGAAGCTAAAAGGAGCCTGGATTCTTCACCAACTCCTTGAGCAGATGCATCAACCTTAAGTTTCCTACTCAAGGAGTATTTATTATGGAAAAAAATTAAGCTATACTAGTTGACTTTCTGTTACGCTCACTTAACACAGTCCTAACAGTTATCCATTCTGTTCTCTTCTACTGAATTTTGAATCAAGCTATATTTTACTTCACCTTCAAAATTCTGCTCAAGGCCACTTATACTAGGATGACTTGCATGTTCTTACCCTTAAACAGGTACCCTGCTCAGTTGTACAAACACCAAATACCACTCTCTTTCATGCTTCATCCAAATGTATTGATTTTTTTAAACTTTAGGATGTTTCCATTTTCACTGGACAACTTCTTGAGAGCAGGAATTATGCTTGACTAATATTTATTAACTCCTCAATAAGTGATTGTCAAAAAGGCAGATTAATAAAGTGTTCCAGGTAACATTTGTGTCATTACAACTTGTTGTTGGTATTTGCAATTACCTTCTGAGTAACTAGCTTCATAGAGCATGATTGTGTTGGTATATTTCACTTTTCTCAACACTTCTGGAAATACCTAAGACACTGGACAGGAATTGTTGCCAGAGTTACATTAAGTACATTTAATGAAAGTAAAACAACATTAACTCATCTGTTTGTGAAGTTGGCAAGCCCACTTCCTCTATGATGCCAACTTTTGGATATATATTTTCATCTGAAACCTAGTTTACAGAACCTAAGAATGTGGGGGAGCTTCCTGTACAGATTTTCTCCATGTTCTGCCTCCCTAATGTTATTGTGTAATAAATGGAATTGTTCTTCTGGGATCCATCTTGGAATCACGATGTGCTTGCTGCTTGGTTGCCCTGTGTGATGCTAAGATGATTTTCTGACCACTCCAAATTCACACTGACTTTGCTGAGAATGAGTGAACTACTTTTCCTTTTTGCTGAAGTCATCATCTTTTCTTTCCACTGCTGAAGTCTACTTTTCATCTCTCTCCTTTCTTAACTCCTGGCTGAGTTTGAGAAGATAAAGTGAATCCAAAGGAAACCTCAAATCTTCCAGCTCTCTGAAGGCAGAACCAATAACTTTCAGTACCAGTCTCCTGGAATATCCTGAAGACAGGGTGAGAGGTATGGGAGTGCTCTGAATTGGACCATGGGAGGGCTGAAGGAAAGGTCAATCAGCTAATGTTGGCTTCCTATTTTCCGGATTTTCCCATGTGGATTCTTTTGGTGTTTGCATTTCTTTTAAGAGGCATGGTATACATTCTAATACACTGAAGAACTCTCTAGAGTAAATATGGATTCACATACTTTTTTCAACAAAGTAGAAGCAAAATTACAAATGCATAATTAGTAGGTATACATATATATCCAAGCATATTTCCTACCTAAAATTATATAAAAAATGAGGAAATTGCCTTTCACAATGACAGTGGTGGATATACAGTGTTGTATTTGAAATTTTAAAAATGTCAGAAAACAAACACAATACCTTGACTATCAAAATGAGACTTGATCTAGAAATTCCAAAGTCAAAATATATCCAGGAAAAAGCATGTTGTGATGAGAAATGCACTATACTAATGTTAGAATATTGGTTCTAAAAAAAACATAGTTCCATGTATTTAATTAACTTATGAACTTCAGCTTCTTGATCTATAAAATAGAATGAATATTTAATATTAATAATTAATACAAATATTAATGAACATTTATTCTGTCTTCATTATAGAGTTATTGAAGAATAACTAGTATCAAATAAGTTAAAATGTTCTAGTACTTCCAAAGTGCTACAAATCTAAATTTTCCTTAAAACAATTAATAAAAATATATACAGACCATAAATAAACACTAGAAAAACTAGAAATCAAGAAGTTTCAATTTGTTAGGTTGCTGGTAAGGGTAAACTAAAGTTCTACATGTTGGAAGTTTAGCTTTCTGTGTTTATTTAACAAAACATCGCAACTGTTTTTTGTAAAAGAATACCTCAAATTCAATTACGATGCAACAAACAGCTGCAGGAGATGCTTCAGTGGTTAAAAAGTCTAAAATATAAGCACATTATTAAAATAAATCAAATAGTAACAGAAGGCTAATAACAAGAAAGACCTGTTCCCATTCTGGTCTCATTCCTCACGCAGAGTTTTGACTGAGCTATTTCATCTGATATTTTTCTAAATAATATGCTTCTAAGAATATTTCTTGGTTGATGATTTTTAGATTCCACCTTTTGACTTTCTATAATAAAGATTGATTTAGCTCTTACAAATCTCCCCACCCCTCCCTCATTTTCCCCAACTTTATCCTTCCAAACACTAAAATTAAATTAATAATCATTGCTTTCATCATTATATTTATGCAAATACAGCTCCTCCAGAGTCAAAGTAATGCACCACATGTGATTTTTGTATTGTATAATTGCCCTACTTTTTGCAGGCCTAATTTGCTGTCTCAATGTCTTTAATCTATATTTTTCTCTTTGTAGCTCTCCATTAGCTTTTTTTTTTTTCCTGCAACAACTGTTTTTATTTGAAAGAGTAGGTGACTCTGAAAAGAGCTTTTAATTTCTCAGGTGCCCCTTCAAGACAAGAGCTAACCTGTTTCTAGCAGTTCCAAACCCTTCACCTTGAGATCGCCCTTCATTGACTTACTGATTTGATTTCATATTTCCTGAATTTCATCTTTTCCTTTCTTCAGTTATTCATGAATTTGCTGAAAAATGTTTTTCAGGACCTCTCAAGACAGGTTTCATCAGAGGTGTGTGTTCAGAACCCTGGCAGACATGAAAATTCCTTGAAGCTCTTCTAGCCTGACATGCAATGAGAGTTTGTCTGGATGGAGTTTTAGCTTGAAAAACATTTTCCCTCAGAATTTTAAAGTACTTACTCCAGTGTGTCTTTTAACATTTGGTGTTGCTTGTGAGAAATATGAGTTTTGTTTCTTTATTCATAACTTGTTTCTTTTAAATCTTTAGAGATTTTAGGATTTTCTTTCTATGTCCTATACTAAAATCTTATAATGATGTGCTCTGGTGTGGATCCCTTTCTACTCTTTTGCTGGGTACTGTAGGACCTTTCTATTAGAAATGTATATTCTTTATTTCAGGAAAATCCTCTGGATTTCTTTCTTTAACTCTCTCGTCCTCTGAATTTTTTCTATTCCCTATAGAACTTCAATCTGTTCAATGTTGAATTTTCTAGGTACTTTCCCTAAGTCTCTTCATTTTTGCTCATGGTTTTTGTTTTCTCTTTCTTTTTCTCATCTCTGTTTCTGTTTCTTTCTCTGCACATTTTATTTATCATTATCTTTAAAAATTTCTATTGCAATTTTTTCAGCAATTATATTTTATGTTATAAATAATTATTTTCTGTTTTCTGATTTTTTTCCTGAAGTGTGGTAGACAGATTTCTAAGATGGTCTCCAAGATTCTTGGCCTCTCATGGCTCTTGAGTGTGGGGAAACCTATAAATATGATGGTATATTGTTCCCTTGATTATATAATATTATGTGAAAGAAAGGATGTTGTACATGTAATTAAAGTCACCAATCAGTAGACTATGAGTTAACTGAAAGGGAGATGGTAGTAGGTGGGCTTGAGATAATTAGTTGAGTTTTTCACAAGGGCGCTCAAAGGATAGTGATAGAGGATGTCAGAGAGCTGTACTCCTGCTGTCTTGTAGGCAAGTAACATTCATGTTTTTGGAGGCCACCCTGGCAAGGAACTGTTGGGTGGTCTCTAGAAAATGAGAGTAGTTCTGGTCTCTGGTTAGCAAAAAATAGAATCTCAGTCCTGTCACCAAAAAAAGAAGTGAACTCTTTCAACAAAAAGTTGGCTTGGAAGAGGAGTTTGAGCCTAAAATGATGCTGACTGCAGCCTTTGAGCTCCTGAGCAGAGATGCTGTGAAATAATAAATGTGTGTGTGTGTGTGTGTGTGTGTGTGTGTGTGTGTGTGTGTGTGTGTGTGTGTGTTTAAAGCCACAGGTTTGTGGTAATTTATTACACAGCAATAGAAAACTAACACACATAGCAACTTGCTCTTATTTTGTGGATGGGGTATCATTCTCACTCCCCCCTGAGGACACTAATCACAGTTTTCTTTTGTTCCCTCCATTGCTTTTATTTGTTCTTTTATTATTTTAGACTTTTTCTTGAGTTAAAAGCTGTCCTCAGATAGTGGTTACTCTTAGTGTTCCTTATGTTTAAAAGAGAGTTGCTAAGTAGAGGATCAGGCACTTGAGTGAAGCCGTGTGACAAACAAGATTCCATTTACACAGACAAGATCAGATACATGGAGACCTTTTCTCTGTTCTTATTTGATTCCTCCAATAGAGAAATATTTGATATTCTGCCTAAGTCCTTAATTCCTGGCTGTTAGAATTCAGCTTGTGTGATGGGTAAGGAAGTCTGAGTGTTCGATAAATTTATAGGCTGACTGTCAATTAATTCCTATTTTCAGTCCTAAGCCCCTTTCTACCATGACTATCTGCAGCTTAAATAATCCAGAGAAAATGCCTCAGATTCATCTTACCAAGTGGGTAAATGTTTGGATGTCACTGTTCTGTGACTCTGTATGGTCACGTTAAGTGTTGACTTGCAACAAACCTCCTTTGCAATGTGAGGTTTCAAAGCTGCCATCCCCTCACTGTATGTGTGGTTGCCCTCTGAGAACTTCTCAGGTCTGAACCATATGTCTGTTCTTTTCAACTTCAGTTGATGAACAATTACCATTTTCTTTCTTTTTAAAAAATTATTATTATTATTTTTGTAAATTTTAAACTTTTCATTTTTTTCCTTTTTCCAGGTAACTAGGTTTATTTATTTATTCATTTTTAGAGGAGGTACTGGGGATTGAACCCAGGACCTTGTGCATGTTAAGCATGCCCTCTACCACTCCCCCCACAGTTACCATTCTCAAGGATGGAAATTAAGAAAAAACATACTATTCGATACAGCTTACTGTGCTGCAGAACTTTACTAAGATTATTTTTATGCATATGAATGTATAAACTAGTGTTTACATTACAGAAGCATTTGAATTGTGAAGGAGGAAAGATACAGCTTTTTTTATGGTTTGGAATATAGATTTGATAAGTATGTTTTTTTTTTTTTTTAATACAGTCATCGTTTGGAGGGTAGTCGCAAAAATAATGGCTGACATTGGAGAGAATCAGTTGTCACAACTCCTCTCCCCTTCAGCTGTTGTCCAGCTGAAGGTCCCCTTAGGGCAGCAACCAATGATTGTCACCAACTATTTCAATTGTTCCACTGCTCACCACGTCCGCCAGCCCAAATGGTAGCATTTCTGATGCAGTAGAAGTGAAGCCGCTGTGCTTACGGAAACCCTCCTAGCAAGTCAGATAAACACCTCCCTGTGGGCAGCTGAGCTTCCTCAGCTCCCAGGTAGGGCTAGGGGGTTGCTTAGTTATTAAGGAAACATTAGGTACTGCTTCTGCCTTCTAGGTGAGGCAGAGGGAGAACACAAAACAATTAAAGTCGTGAAAGTGTGCTAATTATTTGGAGAGAAGCCATAGCTCTGTTACAAAATGATAAATACATAAGTAGAATATATTCATGGGAGCTATTTTAAGAAAGTTGTCAAATCAGAGATGTGAGAGACTTCTCATGCCCTTTGCCCCAAGTTCTAATAACATCTAGAGTGATATAAGCATATGCAAATAAGCACACATAGGCTAAACTCTTAGTAGAGTTATACAAATAAATTGCTAGAGTTATAAAAATGCGTAATGAGGTTTTACAGAGGAAAGATTCCATGGAAAATAGTGGAACTGGAGCAGAGTTTAATTATGTGTATTAAGTTACAAATATGTGTATTACTGCCATAGTCCTTGTGTGTGAAGATAAGATCTATGACCTCATAACAGCAAACGAAGAGGAGGATTTGGATTTATATTAAAAAATTCTGGAGGATAAGGAAAAAAAACTGACAATGATTGTTTCAAAATTGACACATAACTCGTTCTTATTTCCGAGGAGCTTTTAGACTTTGAGGAACTATTCATCACAATATTTGAAATGCTCATTTATTTCAGCTATGTTTCTGGATTCTTAAAATAGGATACAGCATTCATATTATTATTACTTTGTAGTGAGAAAGAAAGCAATTATTATTAATACTAGTAATAACAATAGTTGTAAGTGCAGGAAATAAGATCAGTAAAAACAGCAAAAGTAATCATCACATTTTATTCATTTGACTTATTAATCTGTCCCTATTGCAACAGCTTGTAGACATATATATAATATAAAAGTAAACAACCCTGATTATAATTATAGATTAAAATATAAGTGCAATGAGGACACAGTAAACACAAGAAGACAAAAAAATATACTAAATGACCAAAGGTACTAAGAAAATCAGATTGGTTTGTGGCTGTTGATATATAATTTTAAAAGCATATTACATAAGCTTTTACTTTTTCCAAGGAAGAAAAAAATCTAACCTCTTTCTCCCCGTACAGGTGATTTTGTATTTTCCTTTTAAAAATATGCTCAGCGGTATTCTGATAGGTTATTTTGAACATATAAACAGAATGTGATAATGCTATGTGGTTTTTTTTTCCTGTGCTGATAATAACACTACTGAAAAAAAAAAAAGTAAAGCAGAAGACGTAATCACTAAATTGGGTTTTAAGTTAAAAGATGAAAAAGCTATTCTTTAAAATAAAATATTCACCTAGGTGAAGTAAATTATCTCTTCCATGCAGCTTTAAGTATGTTTATTCTTCTCTCAGTGCCCTGAATAACAATATTCAGACACCTCAAAAGAGCAAATTAATTTCATATGGGGTGACACTTTATTTCAGAACAAGACAGTTGTACTTGTGCGGTTTAAACTCTTTGCATGGCTTGGACAACTTTGCTAGTGACCTGACAAGCCTTAAATTAATGACAACAATAGATTATTTTACATCTTGCCTTTGTTTTTCTTCTTTCTTTCTTTTTCTTTAATCCCTTACTGGTAGTGATTCTCTAAAGAGCTAGACACTTTAAATAGATTTGTAGCTGATAATAAAAAATTTAAAAAATTTTTATGGAGTCAAATGTGATTACATCTAACGTTTTGCTTTTCTTCATTTTATAAATGTTCTCATCATACAGAACACAGCACTGGAACATATAGAATCATGAAAAAGAATTGTAACAAAATTCCCTTTACATGGAATTTCTCTTCTAGGATATGATCCTGTATGTCAAAATAAATAACACCTCTTAAAAAAAAAAAATAACTTCCTAAACAATCATTAAGGTTTTGGAAAGCAAGTCAAATGAATAGCTTTTAAAGCTACATGTCCAGGAAATCAATACATCTGTCTCTGTGTACCTCCCATTAGAGATCAGCAATTTATTTTTGTATGTAAAACAAATTTTGCATCAGTGATGTGGGAATTTACAAAGCATGTGAATTGTGACTTGTTAGAAGTTAATTTGCCCATATATTACTGGCTTATTAGATTTTAGTTTTATCTTAAAGTATTTACTATATTAGGAGCTAATAGAACTGTTTACTTAAATATAGTTGCTGTCTTATATTCGATAACTTGGAGTTTTTACAAAGTCAGACTTGGCAACAACTCCATTATTCCAAATCGATGTTTTTTAAATTGATTTCACTCACTTATTAATCCTAAAGTAGATATTGGGCTCTTGGTGTTTATCAGACCCTGTGGATATGTGCCAAGAGCATCTCAGTCCTTTCCCTCAGAGGAAATCTCATGTGGTTTTGGGAGATGCAGCTAAACAGCAATGTGATAAGTCCAATTATGATGTGGCATGCAAAGTCCAGTGAGGACAGAGACTGGAAGGTCAGGACTGTATCCACAGAAGAAGCAACTTCTCTGTTGAAATGTAAAGGCTGACTGCTTTTCTGGGTAAACCATGGTAAGAAGGACATTCTTTTCAAAGAAGTCATATGCCAAGGCATCAGTGAATCAAAATAGAATTTTAAAGAAACCTACATAAAATGATTAAAATCACTGATGAAATCAGCATAGATAAAATATTGCTTAATGCTTGGTTAACCCAGAACCTAAGGGTTAAATGGAGATGGGATTGAGATCAGAGTTTGGTAGAATTCATGATGAAAGGCTTCTAAAGATAGGCTTTCCCATAGACCAAAAGGATATCAGAACTTCTGGTGAGTTTGAAATAGTTCACAATTTCAATGAAAGATCAAAATGGCCACAAAAGGAGACTAGGATGTCTCAGGTATATAGAGTACCAATCTGGGAAGTGGGAAACTGCTCTAAATTTAAAACCAAAACATTAACAGAGGTGAAATGACAGACAGGAGGTCTCCACTTAAGGAAATGGGGTCCCCAGAAGGAGAACAGCATCCTCCGACATACTGGTTGACTGAAAATGAATCTAGTATCCTTTTGTTTTTGGAACTCGATCCTTAATTAAAGATGATTTCATCAGTGGCGTGCATTTGGTTTGTATATGTCTGTGCTGCGAGGAAGTGCTGGCATTTGGCATAAGTCAGCTCAGCAGAGGCAATACTCTGCGGGGCATCAGAGCTCTGTTTATGAAGTGAATTACTGTGGCAGGAACGTGTGGGAAGGACTAGGTGGGGAACTTACTAGGCAATTCAGTTTTGTTCCCAGCTTTTCCAGGTGACCTTGGGGAAGTCTGCTACCTGCTGCAAGCCTGAGTTTCTTCTCTCTTACACATGGAAAATTTTGTTCCTAGATTATGGAAAATGATCAAAACTCAAGTCCTTTGTAGAAATCATCCCAGGGTAATGGAGGAGCTGAGAGGGCTCTGAAGTCTTTATATAGTGTTTTCTTAATTTTCACATAAAGTACATAACTCAATCCAGACAGGATTAAAAAAATATATTGACATGAAACTAATTTTGTTGGATTGTAATTTTTATTTCATAATTTAATATTCTGATATTTTATATGTAGCATTTTCTGGTCCCCAAAAAGGTGGCCTTTCAATCCTATATAGTTTACTGTAGTGGTAAAAATTCTGTCTCTATACCTAGAATCTCTAGGGTTCAAATCTCCACTCTACTACTTGACCTTGGACAGGTTGCTTAACTTCTTCCCACTTGTTTTCTCATCTGTAAAATGGGAATAACAATAATAATAATACCTATTTCACAGGATTGTTTAGGGGGAAAAAATGTCAATGAATGTAAGGTTCAGAGAACATTCCCTGACACATGGTAAGAACAAGTGATTTATACTCAAGAATTTACCTAACCTATTAGAGTCTCTATTTCATCATCTGAAAGAATAGATTATGTCTCCTAGGTTATTAAAAAAGTCAAATAAAAAATCTAAGAGGAATCAATCAGCAACATCCAAAGTGAGGGGCTGTATTTGCCTTCTTCTGTAGCTACTTCCAAATATTGATGCATTAGCAGATGGAGTGGTACAGCACACTGTCCCAGTAACCAGGGATGCCCTCACTCAGTGCATTTTCATCCTACTGACGCATTGCTTTGTTAAAGGTAGTCTGGAAATCTCCTTTTACAGATATACCTGAGAGTAGCTGTCTAAATCAACCTCTAAGTAAAAAAAATAAATGTTTTCTCTCCCTTTAGAGTCTTTTAGAAAGTCAATCTATATAAGGAAACCAGATAACTTTAGATTTTTTTTTTATCAAGCTTCAATGTTCAGTTTTAGTGTGGCATGCATAAGAAGATGTACTTGAGAGTAAAGGCTCAAGTTCTTGGTTTCCATTCCTGACTACCACTTATTATGTAGTGATGAGCAAGTCACCTATGTTTCAGTTTCTACGTTTGTAAAAGGGGGTACTGAGAATATCTCAACCTGTTGAATTGCTGTTTTAACAGACTCATATATAAAAGATTTACAACTATAAATGGTACATACTAGACCTTGGTAAGTATTAGCTACTGTGGTAATTATTATTCTTAGTATTTAGTTGTAGAGTAGATTCCAGCAATGGAGTAAAGTGACGTTTGTGTAATGTGATGTTGTGCATAAAAAGATTACAAAACAAAATAAATTTAAACTAATTAAAAAGATGTCAGCAAATATAGTGGAATGAGGGCCTCTGAATATTCTCTCCTCCATAAAATAAGAACAATGCAAATATTGTCAGAATTTTTTTCCAGAACTCTAGAAATTAACCAAAGATTTGACAGAATCTGTAAAAACAGCCAAGTTGCAGTAAAAGAAGTAAGTGTTGTGGCATTTTACCTTTCCCTGTTCCTTTACCCTCTTGCCAAGCCTGGTGGTAGCTTTAAAAATCAATGGCCCATAATCATGGTGAAAGCCAGGAGCCTGGCAGTATTTGAAAGTGCACAATGGGGCTGGAGCTCCTCCAGAGACCCATTCTCAGAGAATTGTCATCGTTCTGTCTGATGGTTCCTGCTGGCAGAGCTGTTTTTACCGATCACCTAGTGAAAATAGCCTTTTCTCTGGGGACATCCAAAAACAATCAGAGGCAATTGTTAAATATTCTGATTACCTAAGATGGTGGTTAAAAGTTGGAGCAACAGCAACATAGGCTAACCAAAACACTTAGGGAAATCTGGAGAATGAGCTGTCTATGATGCTGACATATTCCTGGGACTCTAGAGAGCTCCATGCATGCATAGGGTTGTTCGCATGCCCAGGGCTGTGACTATGTTAAGGAAAAAACTGAGAAGGACCTACACACTTGTCTTAGTTTGGTTGGGCTGTTATAACAAAAATATCATAAACTGAATGGCTTAGAAACAATAAACATTCATTTCTCACAGTTCCGGAAGCTGGGAAGTCCAAGATCACGGCATCAGGTTTTTTCTGATGAAGGCTTTCTTCCTCGTAGACCATACCTACTTGCTGTGTCCTCATATGGTGGGAGGGGAGGGGATCTCTCTCAGGCTTCTTTTATGAGGGCACTAATCCCATCCACAAGGGCTCTATCCTTATGACCTAATCACCATGTAAAAGCCCCGCATCCTAATAACATCACTTTGGAAGTTAGGACTTCAACATGTGAATTTAAGGGGTAGACAAAAATTTAGACCATAGCAGCTAACCTTGAAGCTCTATGTAAGCAGGAAGTAAAGGTAAAGATAGGATTGTAAATCACTTGGATGAGTGTTGAATTAATCTTAGCACCAAATACACTCACAGCTCCTTAGAAAAGATTGGGAAACTTAGTATTTCCATGCATTTAAGGAAATTTCTGTTCTATCAGTAGCTGACTATTAAGATAACTGAGCAGAAATTTGAGTGACATGACAAAGAAGACCTATTTACAGATTAGTTCAGAAAAGTCAATAGCAAACAACCACAACAAACAGCCACAACAGCAAAGATAAGGGACAGGGAAGAATCTGATCTAATAAGTGGTCACATTATGTTATTTAAAACACCCAGGTTTCAATAAAAGCTATGAGATACGCAAAGAAATACAAAACTATGGCCCATACACTAGAAAAATTTAATAGAATGGTCCCCATGGAAGCACAATGTTGAATTTACTGGATAAAAACTTTAAATCAGCTATTTTAAAAATGCTTAAATAACTAAAGGAAAGCATGACTAAAGAATTAATGAGAAGTTTGAGAATGATGTCTCACTTACTAGAGAAGATCAGTAAAGAGGCAGAAGGTATTAAAAAGCAAAAAGAATCAAGTAGAAAGTCTGGAGCTGAAAAGTGCAATAACTGAAATAAAAAATTCACCAGAGAGGCTTAACAGCAGATTTCAGCAAGCAGAAGAAACAATCAGCAAGCTTGAAGGTAAACCTATTGCGATTATCCAGTCTTAGGAACATAAAAGCAAAAGAATGAAGTAAAATAAACAGAGCCTCAAAGACCTGTGGAACACCATCAAGCAATTAACATACGTATAATGACCTCTCAGATGTAGAGAAGCTAGAGAAAAGAGCAGAAAGAACATTTGGAGAAACTGTGGGTAAAAAAAACATTCTCAAATTTGATGAAAAACATTCATTGACGTACCCAAGAAGTCAAAGGAGACCCATCCTTAGACACATCGTAATCAAACTGTCAAAAATCAAAGATTAAGAGAGAATGTTGAGAGTATTACGAAAGAAGCAACTCATCAGGTGCAATACTCAATTTTTCATCAGAAACAATGGAAGCCAGAGCAGCTATGAGAATATATTCAAAGTGCTGAAACAAAAATCTTAAACAATAATTCTATCTCCAGCAAAATCACCTTTCAAAATAAAGGAGAAATTAAGACATTCAAAGATAAACCATACTGAGAGCATTCATTGCTAGCAGACCTTCCCTATAAGAAATCATAAAGGGAATCCTTCAGCATCAAATGAAAAGATACTAGATAGTAGCTCAAATCCAAATTATAAAATAAAGAGCACTAGTAATGGTAACTACATATAAAAAAAAAGTGTAAATGTATTTTTGTTTAGGAGTTTTCTTTCATAACTAATTTAAAATACAACTGCAGAAAGCAGTAATTATAAACCTGTGTTGCTAGTAATATAATATATAAAATAATTTGTAGAAAGAAGCATAAAGGGGTAGAAAATGGATTGTCTAGAAACAAAGTTTTTGTATAATAGTGTAATCAAGTTGGTATTGATCTAAACTAGATTTTTATAAGTTAAAACATTAATTTTAATTTCCAGGCCAATCACTAAGAAAATAACTACAAAATATATAGTAAAAGAAACAACAAGGAAATAAAATTGTGCACTAGAAAATACTTACCTAACCCCAAAGAAGTTGGTATTGGAGAGATAGAAGAACAAGAGAGAAAGAAATAACAAATTGTCAAGCATAAATCTTATCTCATTAGTAATTACATTAAGTGTAAATGGATGAAGAATTCCAACTAAAAGAAAGAAATTGGCATAATAGGTTTTAATAAAAACGGTCTAACTTTATGCTGTGTACAAGAGACGTATTTTAGATTCAAAGACACAAATATGTTTAGAAAAGAATGAAAAAAGATATACTTTATATTTGCAAAGTAAAATTAAAAGGAGCTGGAGTGGTTATACTAATAGGAGACAAATTATACTCTAAGACAAAAATTGTTACTAGAGACAAAGAGGGACATTTTGCAACAGTGAAATGGGTCAAGACATCAAGAAGGAAAATAACTAAAACCTACATGCACCTAACATCAGAGCCCAAGGTAAATGAAGCAAAACTGACAGAACTGAAGAGGGAAATAGACCATTCAACAATAATAAATGGAGACTCCAATACCCTGTTTTCAATACGGGATAACCATTAGACAAAAGATCCATAAAGAAGTAGAAGTCTTGAACACTACTGTACGTGAACTAGACCTAGAAGTTATGTATGGAGCATTCTATCTAACAGCAGAAAACACTTTCTTATCAAGTGCACGTGGAACGTTCTCCAGAATAGACCATCTCTGAATAAATGTAAAAGGGTTGAAGTAATACAAAGTATGTTCTCTGACCATAATGGCATACAATTGGAATTCAATAATAGAAGGAAATTTAGGAAATTCACAAATATGTGGAGATGAAACAGCACACTCCTAAATAATCAATGAGTCAAAGAAAAAAAATTACAAGGGAAATTAAAAAAATATTTTGAGATAAATGTAAACACAACATACTGAAATTTGTGAAATTCAGATAAAATAGTGCTTATAGGGAAATTTGTAGCTATGAATGCTTAAATTAAAAAAAACAAAGATGTCAATTCAACAAACTTCTACCATCAGACATTAGAAAAATAGAAGAAAACTGAGACTAAAACACAAAGAAAGAAGGAAAAGTGAAGACTAGAGTGGGAATAAATAAAATAGGGAAACAATAGAGAAAAATCAATGAAACCACAAGTTGGTTCTTTGAAAGAAAGATCAATAAAATTGACAAACTTCTAGCTAGAAAGACCAAGAATAAAAGAAAGGATTCAAGTCAGTGAAATCAAGAATCAGAGATAAAATATTACTACTGACCTTACAGAAATTAATATTTTTAAAAATTACAAAAGGAATACTAGAACAATTGTATGCTAAACTATTAGACAACCCAAAGGAAAGGGACAAATTCCTAGAAAGACACTCAAAGTACTGAAACTGACTGAAGAAGAAACTGAATCCTGATGAAATAAATTTTAAAAAATTGAAAGGAAATAAAAGAAAAAAGGAAGATTGCAAGAAAGAAAGAGGAAGAAAGGACATCAAAAATCTGACCTTACTTTATGTTCATTTGCTTCCTTTCCTAAATGTGTGTCCAATTTTTTAAAGAAGTCATCTTTGTTAATGGAGTATTCTGTTCGGATCCAGCTCATGTTTGAGATAAAATGTCTCCCTGTATTGCTGGCCTGCTCAGTATTGATAACTACTCAAAGCGTGTATTGTTTTCCTCATTTTGTTATCCTGCTAACAAGAAAGAAGAAAACATGCCCACATTTATGACTGGGAAAAGAATATCACCCTCATACTGCAGTCTTTCATTTTAAGGTGGTTTATCCTTAAAATGTCATATCCAAAATGTCAACAGTGAGCTCTTACTTTCAGTTTTTATGGTGGTTTACAGGTATATGAAAACTGTTAAGATGTCATCATGTAGCCATTTCTCATAGCAGCAGGTGTGACTTTTATTGTGACATAAACTGGACATGTACTTCTGATTTAAAAATGCTTTATATTTTACATTTGGCTCCCCACAGCATATCTGAAATTAATGCAAGAGCTTGTGAATCTCTATGTAGCACTAATGAGAATACAATCATTTTATTCACTTTTCCTAAGGCCCCAAGTATGGGACAGTAAATACGGTATCTGGACTGGATGTTTGCTGTTGATAAATAATAGTTTTTAAGTAATATAACATTATTTTCAGTGCGCTTTCAAAGACTATACCATCATTTCAGTTTCTAAACTCTGAGTAGCAACAATGATGAGAGATACTCACTTGAATATCAATTCAGAAAAGCAGATAATTATCCTCCAGGAGAAGTTGTGGGTGTTTTTATGTCCTAAGCTTTGTGTTTCTCTGCCCCTTTACTTGACTGTAATTGCCACTTTAGTGCTTGGCCAGAAAGCTGTTTTATCAATCAATCGAACAAATAAATGGGCAGATTAATTAATTTTTTTTGTTGAAAACAATTTAAAAAATTATAGCAAAGCAATTTTGATTTTCAACAGTCCTACTCGCCATCTGCATTGAGCAGAACTCTCGACAGCCGTCTGGGTTGCCAAGCAGTAAATAGCCCTGCCGTGACTCCAGGGTCCCTGGGATCATTCCACTATTTTGTCACTCCAGCATGTCACACAGCTCACTGTGGGCCTCCCATTCCTCCACCGTCAGAAATGTAGACCTGCTGCTCCTGCAGGAGAAAGGGAATAGATGGAATGGTGGGACAGAGAGATGATCCAATGGTTGGGAGAGTAAGGCTACAGAAACCTCAGAATTTGGGGGGATGCTCTTTTCAAAGGAGAGAGAAGTCATTAGAAGCTCAGTGCTTCTATTACCTTAAAAATGCAGGTAATTCTCACACCAGCAGAAACACACCACCTCCTGGGACACTACTTATCCTAACCTTGCATCTGAGTCACACTTCTCAGATAAAAATAGTACGTTTTGTAAACTCTTTCTACTGCATTGTCTGTTTATCAAAGGGTAATCCTGATTCTTTCATCGTCAGATATAGTCAAGTCCTGACTTCAGTGAAGATGGGAAAGACCCTGGATAGTCTTGCGCTAAATTAAAGGTTTTTGACAGGAAAGGCTGACTACTTGAAGAAGCTGCTATTAGAATGATGTGTGATTACTTATTCAAGAATAATTTCTTTTGTTTTTTTTTCTTCATATTAGTGATAGATTCTGTGAAAATGCTTCTCTCACTGACTGTATCTTGTATATAGATAGCTACAATTATCTGTGTCTACGTTTTTGATCTGTGAAAAGGAGAATCTGTCCTTTCACATCAGCTTAATGAGGTTTTTGTAAATAAGTCAGACTTCTTCTGAGCTATAGGAATAAGAAGTAAATTATATGTGAAACACGTACATTTTTCTAAGCCATTCACCAAGAGCCTGAGTATCTTTTTCAAATTAGTAACTGAGTTCTTTGGAAGAGTTCGTTTGTAATACATAACATAGATGGGCCTTGAAGAGATGGACTTAACCATATTAGATAGAACTAAGATGAAAAGGAATATGATTTCCCCCGAATCCTCGACCTTGCCTTCTGAGGTTAGTTTTCTAATATGTAAAATAGTTGGGTTGATGTAGACCATCTCAAAAGTCACATTCAACTTAAGAAATTTCTCATCTTTAGTATAGGAACTGAAGCAAATGAGTTAAAGTAGTTTTATCCACTCTGGTAAATTCAGTCAAACCAAAGATAAAAAATCTGCTCTATGACTGTTTGACTACCTTTATGCTTTAATTGGGCAACAAATAATCTAAAGGCATTTTATTTATTCAGAAATTCATAGTACTCTGTGTACAAACAGAGAATTGCAGTGCATCCATGGAGGGAAAATTACCAAGAGTGAAGTGATCTCCTCAAGATCACACAGCCAGAAAAAGTGTAAACCTGAGATTCAGACCTGCTCCTTCTGAAAGCCAGGCCGGAGGTTTTCACAGTGTAACACCGTACATTTTACGAGTAGATATGTTCCGGTAACCTTATTTTTCGGCCAAAGTAACTGAGCCCTAGAGTTATAAAATGACTCACCCCAAGGATGACTCCAGAAGGAAGGCTAGAATCCACATTTCCTGGCCTCCATTCTGGTGCTCCTTCTGCTGACAACATCCAGATTTACAGCTAATTTTCATTCGTACACTGTACATTCCATCTTGAAGGATAATCATTATGGGGAAGGAGAAGTGAAAACACTGGAATTTAACAATACTTTTGAACTAAAAATTTAGACAGTTTTTTGAATTATTCAACCTTGAGTTCTTCGTGGTCAATGATTTTTTTCTTCCTCTTAAAAGGTAACCCAAATATCTACTGGCTTGCGGTTTCTCATTACAAGGCAGGACCTCAGCCTTACTGTCCCTGAGCCACTTTATGATGCCCTGAGAGGGCTAGAACTTCTGTATGCAAGGCCACTGTGTCAGCTAGAGTCACGGTAGATGATAATTTATTGAGCAGTTATTATGTGTGAGGCATTATACTAGGCTTAGTATAGGTTACTTAATTGTATCGTCACAACCACCACATACCATGGGTATTATCTGACAGGTGAGAAATCTGAAGCACAATGGGGTCCCCGATTTCATAGCCATTAAGTGGCAAAGCCAAGTTTTGAACCCAGGTAGGCTGCCCTCTTACTGATGAAACGCCACAGCAAACACTCTTCTACAGTTCCATGTGCTGCGTATTCCTATTTGTGGCAAAAGGAGTTGCTTGAAATAGCCTTGACTCTCCCTTTTGGGGGCTGCAGACTACAAGTGCTTGTCAGGTTTCCAGTTCTCAGCCAAACCTGGGTTATGTTCCATGACTGAGAGGGCTCCTCTCCAGCTCATGCTGCATTTCGTGACATAAACCCTAAAAATAGCTGAGCATGTATATAGTTTCACAAACTGAACAGTTTCAACACCCTCTCACCCCTCATTTCTTGCTCATAGGAGATCAAACACTGTCCAAGAGGCCACAGGAGGATCAGAAGCTCCATTCCCCTCTTCTTCTCTCTCTTTGATAGCCCCTCCTCCACAAGACCTTCCTCCCTCTCTTTTTCAAAAACAAAAACTCTTGTACATATCATTGTGTGTGTGTGTCTCCATACACTCAGCTTCTATAGCCAAATTAGTATCATTTACAAAAATAATATTAAATTTCATAATTAATTCAATTACCAGTGAACAATTGTAATAATGAAATTCTCCTTAACGATTTGTTTCTTTGTTATGGTCAAAAGCATATATGTGCCTTGAAGAAGCTGCAGATATGCATGAAGAAGATAGGAAAGTCACTAAGACCAGTACCAATTTAGAAATAACTGTTCTTAACTCATCAACATTCACAAATCCAGAATCATTCTGTGGCTAGTGATCTTTAACTTGTATTTTTCATTCTTTTTTTTTCCATTTGCATTTCAGTTTGAGAACTTTCTATTGCCCTGTCTTCAAGTTCACGGATTCTTTCCTCAACCATCAAATTTACTGATGAGCCCATTTAGAGCTTTCTTCATTCCTGTTACTGTGTTTTGATTTCTAGTATTTCCTTTTGACTTAGAGTTTGTACCTCTACTTAAATTATTCATCAGGTTTTTTTTTTATATTTTCTACTTTATCCTTAGAGTGTCAGTTATTTTAATTTCTTTGATTATTCCAACATCTGCATCGTATCTGAGTCTAGTTCTGATGATTGTATTTCCTCTTCAAAGTGTTTTTTCTTGCCTTTCAACATGACTTATAATTATTTTGTTGAAAGCAGGACCTATTGTTTAGGGTAACAGAAACTGGGGTAATAGGCATTTAGTGTGAGAACTGATGTTGATCTGCTAGGAGTTGGGTGACTGTTCAATGTTTGATGCAGCTATAGGTTTAATTGGCTTAAAATAACTCAGCTGTCTTTGCTTTTGTTTCCTTTCTTGACTTTTGGCTTACCTAAGTACTCCTGCTCAGAAAATCTATGTCTTGTAACCTCTTGGGTTGTAATACAATATTATATTGGAACCCTGTTAATATGGTGGTAGGGTAGGTAGAAGAGACAGTGTTCTATAATCTGACTAAATTGCAGGATTTGGTGGGCCTATGTCTTGGGACTGTGACCTTCACAAGTCTAGTGATGTAGATTTTGCCTCCTCTCCTTGCTCCTTTCCCTGGCTATAATGTTCTCAGTCTATCTCCTTGAAGCCCTAATCTCTGTTGACTATTCTTTGGTTCCCCTCTTACGTGAGATAGGGAGTCTTTAGGGGCTGGGATGAAGGGGGATTCCCTCTTCTTGGTGGGACAGAGTTTCAGAACTGAGCTCTGGCAAAGTCCATTAGTCTGCAGAGTGAACCTTCATTATGGAAAAGATTTTTGGCCCATTTCACAATGGTTATTTTCCCCTCTTCCTATGTCAGAGCCAAGAGAGGATCTTATCATAGTCTAAATGAGGACCTGGTGGAGTTCCTTGAGGAAAAGTCACAAAAGTATGGTGAGGTCCCCTATGACTATGGCCCTTAGAGTTTCTCAGTATCAAGCTAATCAACATTTAGCCTCTAGAAAATCATTAAAATTACCATTTAAGTGTTCCAATCAGTTTATGATTCTTGAAGCGTCTCTTTCAGATCTCCATTCCTGTATCCCTCTAGATGCACCCAAATCTCCAAATTTAAGTTGCCAGTGTGACTTGTGACCTCAGTTCCCTGATAAGTACAAGCAAAGACACTGATTTTCAATTTGTTTAGCATTTTCTTATTGTAAGGAGAGGAGTAATAACTTCAAAGTTCTTTTTATTTGGAGCTCTATAATGTGTATTTTTCACTTAAAATATATCTTGAAGATTTTCATATCACTACATAATCTACAACAACATATTGAATGACTATGTGTCATAGTATTGTATGAATTTATATTGTTCATTAAGCCATTCAATTCTCTTTGGGCACTTTTCACTATTATAAATAGAACCATAATGAACATCTTTGAGGCTAACTAAATGGGTTCACATTGATTATTTCAAGATAACTTACTATAGGTAAGATTTATAGGTCAAAGCCTATATTTTAAGTCTATTTTAAAGTATTGCCAAGTTGCTCCTATGTTTGTTTATAACAGGTTACAATCTTTCTAGTCATCAAGAGACGCTGATTTCTTGCATCCTTACCAGCACTGGATAGAGTGGTTTTTACTTTTCCACTTTCATGTTTTGTGCTCCCATATCAATTTACATTTCCTGATTGTTATGGAACTTGGGTATTTTAATATATTTTCTTCAATGTTTTGTTTGAAATCGCCTGATTTAATTACCCACTTATATAAGTCAAAGTTTTTGACTTCAGAATTTAAATATCTTTTCTTATTAAAATTTATCGATTCTTTTTTCAATTTCGTTTGACTTATTTTGCTTTTAATATCAAAACATGTCCTTTGAATTATGATGTTACAACAGAACACAATAAAAAATGAATAGAGTTTCAGAATATTTTGCCATGGGTTATGAAGGGCGCCTATCTTAGACCAGCAAAGATTATACTGTAGAGTCAGCTAACTCTTGGATGAGAATAGCTCTCCCTACCCTGAACCTGAAATTATTCCTGTTTTCTCATTATGTCCACATAATGCATAAGCCATTGTATTTCTTGTACAGTAGATAGCATGCCTTTTATTACAAGGCCTCCTCTTCTTTTCAATTTTGAAAAGATATGCTTTCTAGTAAATATCTGCAGTGTTCACCGTGAGTCCCTGAAAGTACTGGGCTTTATACTAGTGTAGTAATAATACTGAATTAAACAAGGAAGATAAGGTAAAATGTGGTAAAAAGCAAATCAGTTTGGTGGTGGAGATTAAACATCCATGTCATGCTTCTAGTATTTTGTGAAATGAAGTTTTAAGTATCCCAATAGCTTAAAATAGATTAGCTCCCAATAGTATATATTGATAACAGCCTGGGGAAGGGCAAAGTATTTTGGATTATGTCTGGCAATAACCGATAAAAAGGGAAATTTATTTTATTTTATTTTATTTTTATTTCATTACTCACATTAGGCATTTTATTCTATATATTAGATTTTACTTATCAAATGAGAAACTGAATGAAAGAAACATTTTCAGATGATGAATTTCCAAACAGAGGCAGAAGTTTGCATCTTTGGTGAGTATGAAATGGGCTTTTATGCACTTTGGAGTAGACTGCATTGCTTGGGGATGAGCCTAGAAATTAAAGCCACAGGTTTGATCAAAATGCTTAATGCCTTTTAGAATGAATGTAGTAAAATACATTAAATCTAAGAGATAGCTTTATTCTACAAATTATGGCTTAGTTAATACTTAGTTATTACTCTGAATTGTCAAGCTATTCTGAGTAGTATTCAAGTGAAGTTTAAATGGATGTTTGCAGTATAAAGTAAAAAGATTTGCATGCATCTAAGATGATTTCCTTTAGGTAAATTCCAATATGTGTAATTTATGGATCAAAAAGTATGCAAATTCCTACCTCATAACCCACTTTCCCACTAGATGATGAATATTTTGAGGGCAGAACTCTGTGTTAATCATTGTGTAAACCTCATTGCCTATCTTACAGATGAGGGAACAGCGTCAGAGAGTTTAAGTCATTTCTCAACTAATGTTTATTAAATTTATTAATCAAAAAAAATCTTGGAAAGATTGAATGGAAGAAATAAATGAACTTTCAAAACAAGCCATAGCTTAGATTGTGTAAAGTATTTATAAATAGTTGTTCCATTTTCTTCAGTTCTTATTCTTATAGTGAAATTATTGATAAATTATTTTTGTCTTCTTGAACTAACTGTAGTTCTGATGCAAAAGTGTTATGAATCTTGCTAAAATTAATTATAATATGCTACTAAAATAAGTATACCTACACACAGATCTTCTTAAAGAAACACACACACCCAAATGCCCACCTGGGATTTCACTTTCAAGGGTCATCTCAAATCGCATTTTTAAAAGAATGGAACATTTACAGATTAATCATTGGATGTTTTAACACACCATTCATTTAGTCAACATTTATTGAGAATATTATATGTGCAATATTTTGTAATATATGTTATAAGAAACACAAAATAGTAGAAAGCTTGGTATCTTCCCTCAAATTACTGTGCAATTAGATTAGTAATACAAAAAGTTGAAATAACCGATGACTTGTTAGAGCTCTAAATATTAATAAATGCAAACAGAAATATTTCCAATTAAACTCAAATATGTTGACCAGGTGTTGACTGGAGGAACAAAGTTAGTCAGAAAGAGTCATGAATGGAAGAATGCTTGGAAATGATAAATTGGCACCTGAGCTGGAGAAGAAATGAGCGTTATGAATTGGTAAAGATGTGGGGAGCAGACATTTCAATTGAAGCATTGTTGCATTTAAAAGTAGAAAGCTTGTTGAAAGGAGACCAGTTTTGTAGGTAGCAGAAGGGATATTCACTTGATTAAGTGAGAATGAGGTGTAAAGAATGAGAGGACAGTTGACTGAGCAGCTACAATGGTGATTCAGTGAAGGCTGAGCCACCCCATCAGCATCAGCAGAGAACACAAGGATGTTGTCATGGTGGTGGGAAGAGCAACACATTTCTAGCTGATGTGAGTTGGAGGAGAGAGAAAGAAAGAAATGGAAATAGATGATCTGAGAATCGTCTTATAGGAAAAGAATCAGACAGCCTTATATGGAGATAAGGAAGGTATTTTGAGACTGCTGATTCTGGATAATTCAATGTGTGTGTGTATGGGTGTGTACACAACGTTTGTGTATTTGTTCCTGGAAGAAATAAAAATAATAGCACTTAATCAATGATTTGAGCACTGAATGGTCTTTTGAGCTGAAAACTCAAATCATAAAAAATATCATTCTGCTAACTTTACCCTGCAAACTTCATTTAGGCATATGATATGGCTTGGATAATTAACTCTAGCTATAGGTAAAAAAGGTTTTTAGATAACTGGTATAACTTTGCTTGATGCAATGGAAAATATTATTTAATTCATAACCTGTCATTCATTTTTCCCTGCATATGCACAGAGTTTGTCTGAGTTCTGAAGTTATTTGGAAGTCTTTATACTTGAAAGATAAATGAAAAAAAATTTGAGAAAGTACTCTATGGAGGCAATGAGGCAAAACTTCAAATTTCAGGTTTCCAAACAATGGGGAAGCCACATTTTAAAAGAATATGCTAAGTAAATCCCCTGTACATTCACAGCAGCCCTAGTGGAGAATTTGTCTAAAAATGCATCTTCCAGAAATGTCATGGTAACATTCAGAGATATAAAATGACCAAATGAATAATTTTTAAATCTTTAAAAAATTTTAACGTCTAAATCATCCCATATAACTTATTCCTGGTCATCAAGATATTGAACCTCAACATACTAATTTATTAAAAAATTATTTCTCAGTTCTTTTAAACTTGCCTTAAGAAGTACAATATTTTCTGTTTAAGAAAACAGTACAATGGAGTGTTGGAGTCCAGGGCATGCCTCTCCAAAATACACTTTAACTGTGGATTGATTATTTTGAATTTAAATTATTTATGAAAGAATCAGTGCAAGAGGGACAATCTGACCCTCCTGTCTGTCTCTCTGAAAGCAGAATATAAATCTCTCATATGAAAGGTGCCCTCTCTGTGTCTGGAGATTTTAAGAAACCCTTATCACTAGAGATGGCGAATTTGGGTTGAGAAACCTGTTTAAATAAACCTTGCTACTTTAATTCTTTAATTTACTATCTCAAACGCAAACAGCTTGGAGTCTTCACTAATTAAGCACCCAAAACCTAATTTCTTTGTTCTGTTAATTCCTCACAAATTTATTGTTTCTTTGTCTAAAAAGTATAAAGTCTGCCTGCTGTGGCCACTTCTTGGCCCCGTTTATATAAGACCTCCATGTCACCAATTAAATTAGTTTCTTTTTCTCCTGTTAAAGTGTCTTGTGTTCATTGTATTATTAGTCCATCCACAAGAACTCAAGAGGGGTGAAAGGGTAAGTCTCCCCCTCCCTGACAAAACTTATTTCTGTTTATTGAAAGTAAGAGAAAAGGCTATGGAGTTCTTTAATTGGCTGTGAGTGAGGCCTTGGCCTTGAGCATGAGGATAATAGACAAAGATAATCATGGGAGTAAGTGGTAACAAAGATGAGAATGCAAATGACTTGAAGTTTCAGTAACACATGCCACAGCCGATGAGCTCCCTCCTGCTAACCTGAGGGCAACCTTGGCCCCGCCATCTCAGCTCCAGCCGGCCGCCTTCCGCACAGCTGTGTAGGTAACTTCCTCACACGTGCATTTTACTTTTACATCGTCAATGCTGACAATGGTACTGGAGTACAGTCACTGTTTTTCTTTTAAACGTGTGATATTCTCTGGGATTTCTGCTTGAGTCTGGGGCCTCAATATGGAGGTCAAGTCATGCGTAAAACTGAACAATTCTTGCCAGAATGCTAGCTGTCCTTCTCCTCCAGAGAACACTACTTTGGGTAAAAGGAAAAGCAAACTATACTGTCATATTATGATTTTATTTGCAGAGACAAAATCAATAACTGAAAGAAACACAGACCTTATATTGAGGTTGCCTAAAAAAGATAACAGAGTTAAAAAAAAGTGTTGACAAGATTGAAATAATAGTGATGAAATTGACTCCCTTAAATAAGAGAACAAACTTCATTTCAAATGTCAATGGAAAAAATGAGAAAAAAATATTATTTCTACTATACATGATAAGATACATAGAAAATCAGATTATCAGTTGGAAAATGTTAATGAGTAATTAATGTGAGTATTCAATAAAATGACTGGACAAAAAGTGAATAGTCAATCAATCCTCAATATTCACAGATTTGGTATTTGTAAATTCATCTATTCAATAAGATATTTCTGTAATCCCAAATCAGTAAATGCCACGTTTTTATGATCATTTGTGCATATGCACAGAGTGGCAAAAAATTTGAGTCATACAACATGCACATTCTCAGCTGAGGTTCAATAAGCTGATACTCTATCTTTTTGTTTCAGTTCTCAATTGTAAATGTGCCCTTCTTGTTATCCATTTAGTGCCATTTTTTTTTAAATTCTTATGCTTTTCTTTGTTTGACCGTGAGTTCACAGTTTACAATGGTTCTGAAGCATAATGCAGAAATCTTTTCTACTGTTCCTGAGTGCAAGAAGGCTGTGAAGTGCCTTATGGAGGAAATATATATGTTAAATATGATTTATTCAGGTATAGGTTATATTGCTGTTAGGTATGAATCCAATATTAATGAATCAATAATGCATATTAAATAAAGTATCTTTAAACAGAGACATATAAAACAAGGTTATGTATTGATTGGTCGACAAAAGTGTTGTGATCAGAGACTTTCAGGAAACTTACCCTGTATTTCCCCTGGGAGCAATAATTTAGTATTTGCTAATTCAGTGTTTGTTATGAATTTATAGAATATAACTACTGTGAGAAAAGAGAGTTATCTGTATACAAAAATACCCAGGGATCTTATTAAATAGCATGTTTCAAAGTATAATATAAAAATATTCAACTAAAGATTGCAATAAAACTACACTAAATTTAGTAATGAACTTAACCCACTTTGATAGTATGCTGTTCTTTGTTATTTTTTTTTTCCTTTAGAATTTAAGTTGCCTGGGGACAGATAATATCAGATTCTGTTCCATAACCTCAGCTCCAGAATAGTGTTTGGCACATATAAGGAAACTAATAAGTAATTAGAATTATTGCTTTTCCTTTTAGAATCTTCCTGCTTTTATTTTATTTCTTTTTTATACTAACTTCATAACTACTGAAAAACTAACTGATAAGATTTAAAAACTGCACCAGAAAAGACAAATTAATGGTAACCATGGGGTCAAATTTACAAGAGCAATGAAAAAAAAAGTAATGAGAAATATAGATCAAATTAATACACACATATTTTATAAATTAAAACACAGAATAAAAATTAATAGACAAGGAATATTTTACAAAACAGTAAGTACAAATTTATGTGACTAAAAAGAGGCTAAATTTATTAATCCATATAAAGCTCATATGAATAAATGAGAAAACTACAATCGCAATAAACAAGTGGGAAAAACAAGTGGACTATTTACACAAAGGGAAATTTAAATATATAAAACTAGAAAATTTCAACTGTATTTATAAGTGGAAAACTTTCATGCAAACATCTCAACATAATAAAGGCTATAATGTGATAGCTTACATTCAGCATTATACTCAAGGGCTCTAAGATCAGGAACAAGACAAGGATGATCATCCTTGCCACTTTTATCCAACATAGTACTGGAAGTCCTGGCTAGAGTAATTAGGCAAGAAAAAGAAATAGAAGGCATCCAAACCAGAAAGGTAAAGTAAAGTTGATGACATATTAAATATAGAAAATCCTAAAGATTCCACTAAAAAAACTATTAGAGCTAATAAATGAATTCATAATAAAATCTCAGAATAAAATAAAATCAACATACAAAAATGAGTTGACTTCTGTACACTAAAATGAACTATCAAAAAGAGAAATTAAGAAAATTTCATTTACAGTAGCTTCAAAAACAATAAAATGGGAATAAATTCACCTAAAGAGAAGAACGAACAATGCACTGAAAACTATATGACATTAAAAAAGGAAATTGAAGATGATACAAATAAATGAAGAGATATTCTATGTTCATGAGTTGAAATAATTAATATTATTAAAATATCCATACTACCCAAATCAATCTATGAATTGAATGCAATTTCTATAAAAATTCTAATGACACTTTTTACAGTAGTAGAAAAAAAAAATTCCTAAAATTTATATGGACCATAAAAGACCTGAATAGCCAAAGTGATCTTGAGAAGAAAGAATAAAGCTGGAAGCCTCATACTTTCTGATTTCAAACTATATTCTGAATATTACAAAGCTATTGTAATAAAAAGACTAATATTGTCATAAAAGTAGGCACATAGACAAATGAAACAGAATTAAGAGGTCAGCCATGCTTATTGGCAAATGTTTGACAGAGGAGTCATGGATATACAATGGACAATGAATAGTCTCAAAAACAGATGGTGCTAGGAAAACTGGATAATCATAGGTTAAAGCATAAAATTGGACCTGCACTTTCACTATACACAAAAGTCAACTCAAAATGGATTAAAGACTTGAACATAAGATCTTAAACCATTAAACTCCTGGAAGAAAAAAAAAAAAGAATAAGCTCATTGACATTGGTCTTGGCAGTGATTTTTTTGGATCTAACACCAAAGCAAATACAACAAATGTATAAATAAACAAGTAGGACTATATCAAACTAAAAATCTTCTACAAAGTGAAGAACAGTATTAGTGAAATGGAAAGAAACTTACCAAATAAGATAAAATATTGCAAATCAATTTGTAAGAACTCATACAACTCAATAGCAAGAAAACCCAAAACAACTGATTAAAAAATGGGCAAAGTTTCTGAATAGGCATTTTCCCAAAAGGACATGCAAATGAACAGCAGGTACAGGAAAAGATACCCAACATCACTCATCAGGGAAATGCAAATCAAAACTGTAAAGGGATGTCACCTCAAACCTGTTAGGATGTCTATTACCAAAAAGCCAAAAGATAAAAAAAAAAAATGCTGGTAAGAATGTGAAGAAAAGGAACTCTTGAACACTTTTGTTGGGAATGTTAATTAGTAGAGTCACTATGGAAAACAGTATGGAGTTTCCCAAGAAGTTAAAAAATGAACTACCGTATGATCCAACAATCCCACCTTTGAGTATATATCCAAATGCAGTGAAAGCATTATCTTGAAAAAAAGTCTGTACTCCCATGTTAATTGCAGTATAATTTATAATAGTCAACATATGGAAGCAACCTAGATGTCCATGGATGTATGAATGAATAAAAAATGTGACTATATGTAGAATGCAATGTTACTTAGCCTTAAAAGAAAAGAAAATCCTGTAATTTGTGACATTTGCCTTCCATGAACCTGGAGGGCTTTCTCCTAAGTGAAATAAGCCAGATTAAAAAAAGACAAATAATACATTGTATCATTTACATGTGGAATGAAAAAAAAGTCAAACTTATAGTAATAGAGTAGAAAAGTGGTTGCCAAGGGCTATGTTGTGGGAGAAATAGAGAGAAACTGGCAAAACTGTATAAGCTATAAATTGAATAAGATCTGAGGGTCGAATGTACAGCATGGTGACTATAGTTGATAACACTACATTGTATAATTGAAATTTGCCAAAAGAGTAAAACTTAAGTGTTCTAACCAAAAAGAAAAAAGTAAATATGTGCAGTGATAGATGTATTAATTAACTCAGTGAGGGAAATCCTTTTATAATGTATACATACATCAAATCATTGCATTGCAAACTAAATACCTTACAATTTTGTCAATTATATCTCAATAAAGCTGAAAAAGTAAAAAGAAAAGTTGCTTTTCAAAATTAAAAAAACCTGGAATTTAAAAAATAGTAAGTTTATACTTTCGAAGGCTATCAAATAATCAAAATTATTTGTTTTTAAGTTTTTAAGCACTGACAAGTGAGGACATAATGCAGTGAGTACTGTCTTCTGCTGCTATGAAACAGTCAAAACAAATTGAGCTGGAAAACTATTAGGAGAATTTATGCCCCATACAGAGGAAAACTGCTCAAACTTTTTTCTTTTAGCATCATTTACAAAACCTGAAACTTGGGAAAAAATTCTATTCAGTAAAGTGGAATGATTATGCAAATCACATTATATCCATTTGATGAGAAGGTATGCACCTATTGAAAGCAATGTTTATTAAAGTTTTTTTAAAGCATGGGGAAATGCTTGGGTCAACAAGTGTGTTATCAAACCAAATTTGGATCTGTTCATCCTCATGCAACAAAGCCGATCTGCTGACACAAGGTTGGAGTGAAGAAAAGTGCAGCATTTATTACAAGGCCAAGCAAGGAGTATGGGTAACTAATGCTCAAAAGATCCAAACCCCTCAAAGTATTTCAGAGAATTGTTTTTAAAGACAGGTAAGGGAGGGGGTGGCAGAGTGTCTGATCAACTGGATATTCTTCTGAATGTTTGGTATTGAGGTAATTGGAAGTCAACATTATTGACCATCTGGTTCCAGCCAGTAGGGGGATCTATGTGCTTGTGGGCAGCATACAGCTAACTTCCACCTGGTGGAGATTTCAGTGTCTGTAAAACAACTCAAGGATATGGCTCAGAATATTATCTGTACCCCTGAGGAGGAACTAAAAGTCTGTAACTTTATTTAGTGGCTGAATTATTATTATTTGGTCTTGCTTGACTGTTTTCCTTTGTGTCTGAATTTTTTCCCCTCTCCGATTAAATTTGTTCTTTGGAACTCAGGTGAGGCCTAGGAGGACAAAGCTTTTCCACAAATAAAAGGCAAGTGAAAGATGTAGGGGGTTCTGTCCAGGGAACACCCTACAGGTCCAGATGAGTTACCTATGTATTTTGCAGTCCACTAATGATATAGAAATCAATGTTATGGAAAAAGTTTTCTATTATGAAATAATTTTGAGAAACTCAGGATTAATTGCACATACACACAAAAGTTTTCTTCTCTGAAATTCTTCTCAAAGTCCTTTATATACCATGCATGCTTTTTCCTTAACAAAATCAGTAGTATAAATATCAATAAACTTACATTCTGAAAGGAAATGGGATTGCTCACACACACACACACAAACCCTCAAAACTTAAAGTTGTAATTTTTATGGTTTAGGCAGCTTTTTACAGTTTATGAAGTACTTTCTCACAAATAGCTTTACTTTTATAATAAACTTTAAAAATAAGAATTTTTCACTTAGACTATCTGGATTGAAATTTCTGCCCAGAGATCTGTGTACCTTTTGTTGACCTGAAACAAATAGACTGCCAGATATTTTTCCTACAAAGATGGGTTTATTCAGGATTATTAGAAAACTGCAGTTTGAGTTCTGAAACCATCATGAGATTCCTGCATGTCCCCACAGGGCAAAGGGAAGGGAACATTTTTATAGTGGGGAAAAGAAAGTGGGAAGTTGACAGGAAACAGAGTCCATGACTTTTCATTGGCTGTGTCCTTGCCTGGAAAGAAGAGGAGTCTTTCTTCTTCCTTTTGGGCTTTTCCATACTTGCAGGGTGTAAGAGATGCCCTTTCTGGGCCCCTAACTCTATTTAATTGAGGTCTTCTGTTTATCAATTTTTTTACAGTTTAACCCATTACTTTGTCTTTTTAAAACCAAATTTCCTTGCCTGTAAATTAGAAATAATAATAGTAACCCATATCTTTTTTTTTTTTTTGTAGTATTTTGATGATCAAATGAAGACTAAAGCTTTTAGCAGGGAGTAAATAATCTATAAGTAGTAGCAATTATTATTAACTGGGAACATGATAAATGGAAAATGAATGAGGAAATAGCTAGCTTTTGATTTGACATTGGCTCATTGGATATTATAAGATAGAGAGACAATTTTAAAATCCTTTCCCTATAATGTGGGTTATTTTAAAACATCCAATCTAGGTCTGAGAGTGGCAGACATGCATGATAGAAGGAATACGTTTAGCAATATTTTTCAAAAGCTTGACAAAGTGACTTAAAAGAATTCAATGATTCCTTCAATCACTTATTCAATCAAAAATATATTGATACTCTATACTAAAACCTGCCTTCTGGTAAGAATATAAAGGATAAAGTAGCATAAAAATTTTCTTGTCTTGATGGAACTTACAATCCAGTGAGACAAAATTAACTAAGGAGGGGCATAGCCGTATTAGGATACATGGTACAAAAGTAATAGACAGGGTTTTATGATGGAGAGTAGGATGGGGCCTGCTTAAGTAAAGACTATTGTGAAGGTCTCGCTGAGGAGGGTGCTTTGGGTGAAGTCTGATGGATATGTAGGAACTAGCAAATGCGAGTAGAAAAAGAAAGAGTGTTCAATAGAAGACCCTGGACAAGGGCCTCAGGTAAGGGATGGCTTGATCTCTTTAGGGGTTGGTGGCCCACCTGGGAGACTAGAGCATTGTGAACCAACTGGGGAGTGACATCAGATGCAGTCAAGAGACAAGCTGAGCCACATCATACAGTGTCTTATGGGCCAAGTAAGGATTTTTAAAACTGAAATGAATCCCAGAATTAATCTAGTTCAAGTTGCATTCAAACAAAGAGGACAAGATTCAATGCCACCACTGATGAATGACAAATGGGAGTCTTGAAAATATAAAAATAAAAGTCATGGTCATATTGTGATTTATTTGAAAAAGAAAAAAATGATTTTTAATTGGTAGAAAATTGATTATGCTACCGATGAATTTTAAAACAATACACTCCTACCAAGTCAGTTAATTGGTGGAGTTACAGGAGCAAATGATGGAAAGTATTAATAAAAGGCAGGGTCTTAGTTGTGCATTGCTTATAACCATGACTACCATCTCACCAGAGTGTAAGGAAGTTCTCTTGATGGAGATCGTCATTGCCATTGTGTGATGTAGCTGAGACGGAGAGCAGATTTCCTCTTCTGTGGGGATAATGCTCTTTTTCATTTTCATGGAATTTTATTTGTTTAATTTTTTCCTCAAACTTATTACTGCAATTTCAAAGTACAATTTACTGAGATGCTTAAAAACAATGATCTAGATAAGCCTGTGCATAATGAATTAGAGAAAGTTATAAATGTTAAAACAATTTTCTTCTGGTTACCAGGAAGGATTCCTTCAGGAAAAACAAACAAACAAACAAAACTCTTTTACTATCTCTTCCAAGAAGTCAAGAGTTGTCTGTTATTCAAGGTCAGTATCATCACAAATCCTTCCAAGGGGCTAATACAATAATGACTGATCTCTATACCCCACTGGAGGCCAGAGAATGGTCTACATTCAAAGCATAAGCCACCTCGACACCTAGATGACTGCTAAGGCACTACATTTCTCTCTTAATATGTAACTTATTCTCTGTGCTCCAGAACACATAGGTTGCTATCTTCTCTTCAAACCCAAGTACTTGTCACTTAACAAGAGATTATTTAACAAAAGTTTTAAACAGGTAAAAGGAAATCTATGTGTCAGATAATAATAATGCCCCAGCCTAGAAGCCATCGAGCTCATTCCCAGCCCCTCCTATTCTCTCTCTTCTACATAGCCATTTTGCCCCTGGGGACATCTGGTGATGTTTGGAGGCATTTTTGATTGTCAAAACTGGGGAAGGAGGGATACGCTACTGGTCTCTGATGGGCAGAGGCCAAGGTTGGTGCTAAACTTCCTACAATGCATGAGACAGCCTCCTCACAGCAAAGAACTGTTTGGCCCAAAATGTCAATAACACTTGAGTCTAATGACAGAGTAGTCAGATCATTTTTAAGGTTACTATCAAAGGGTCTGATCTAGTGACACCGACCTTAAACGTCAATGGGTAGAATTTGAGTCCAGTGATTTTTGCTCCATAAACTGATGCATGTGGATGTATTAGGCCTTTATGTGTGTGCTGTTCTTTCATTTGCATTAGTTGGTGGACTGAGATTTATTACATTCTATGTTAAGACACATTGCAATTATCCAAAAGATTCAACATTTTCCCAACCTCAAAGCAGTAGATTGAAACCCCCGTTTGACATGATTGTGCATTACCCTGGGGTTTTATAAATGAATGGGGAGATTATCTGGTTTTCCTCCCACTTCCCAGCTACTCCTCTTCCACGTCAACCAGCCACCTCCAGCTCTGACTCCTTTCAGAAAGTGGTCTGTTTTTTTTTTTTTTTTGGTGCTCTGTGGATGTCCTGGGGAAAGAAATAGAATCATTTATTTAGTGAATCAGTAATCAATCTGAGAGCACTTATTGGATAAAGCAATAAAGTGAAAAAAAAAAGTTCTCTTTTTGTCTATTAACATAATAAACTAACAGAACAATCTGATGATGACTTGGAGAGTACCAGACACTTGGTTAGGTAAATGTGTGTCGAATTGACTGGATCAACTGGATGCCGGGCATCGTGAAGAACAGTGATGGAGCAGAAATAAAACTCAGTTGTTTAGCTCATAAAGATGAATATTCTCACTCTGTTTTTATTTATAGATGCTTCAGATGCATCTGGTTGTTTTAAAAATAGTATACAAAGCTAAGACATAGTTAAAACACATGGAAAGCATGCCATCATGATAAAAGTGTGAAGTCATTACAAAAGAATACATGAATAATTATAAGGTTTTTTGTTTGTTTGTTTGTTTGTTTGTTTTTGCTATGAGAAGATTGATAGGAGGACTAGGCTGTGCAATTAAATTGACATGTTTCACCAGGAGATGTCACAAGTTATTTTTACCTTTTTTTGATTTATCATGTCCCCCAACTCTCCAGAGAGAGAGAAAGGAGAGAACATGTGTCTTGTGAGTTTAAAAATAACGGACATGAGAAAAAAATTATTTTTCCTTTTTAGTAGTTATGGTTAATAAATATTTTCTGAAAATAAAATAATAGATTTCTGTTAACAAGGGTGTTTTATAGCTTGTCATACAGCCATGTATGTTTGCAAGAGTTCTAAACCAATGGTGCCATGCTAAGTTTTGTGCCTCTTTAAGAAATGACATTGAAACTATGAGTTGATATTAATAGTCTTTGATGTGTCACCTGTAAAAAAATCATGTATTTAATGGCATCTTAATTGCTCTATAGCTCTCTCCATTACATTACCACAGAAACCGTCTTAGAGAAGTGATTTTCAAAAGATGCTTATGACCCCGAGGAGATTCATGCCTATGTATCGGAATCCCAGCAGAGAATTTGCATTACCCTGGTGTTTCGAGATAGCTATGACTTTTCTGAGACATCCTACAATCTTATCATTATACAGTTCACTACCTTTGTAAAGATAAATTTTCAATGGGCCAAGGAAATTTAACATATATTTTAACAAGCTCTGTGCCTTTATCATATCTGTATATTTGGTTGAACAACATATTGAATTCTAGGAAATATCTCTTAAAGAGATAGCAAAGATGTTCCCCAGAGAGAAAATACAAAGCAATGGAAGAAGAAAAAATACATGTATTAAAGGTTAGTTACTTGTTTTGCTGAAAAATAAGTTCCCAGGTCATAAAAATGTTGTGTGGGATATTATGATGTTTGATATGAAATTGAATAAAACTCACAGATGGTATACTGTCAGAAGACTGGCAAGCTGAGAAAAGAATATCCAAATCCATTTGAAGTGTCTGTTCCAGTGAGGACAAATTACTACTTCATTTATGGAAAAAAAATGTATCTAGTATAATTAATCTTCCACTAGCTGGCTGACGTATGCCCTTAGGGTTTGTTACTTATCAGAGGATCAAGGTCAGACACAGCAACTGGCAAACTGAACATTTAGCCCTACCAGTAGCCAGGTGAGTCTTGGAAAGGGCAAAATCCATGTCATTGAGCCCCTGCATAACATCTGTTCCTGCCAACATGCACTCCTTGCTAATAAGCTTAATGAACAATCATTGAGTTGGCTGCATGATGAGGCAGATTAATATCCACAGGGCAGATCGCCACACCCACTTGATTAAGAGGGCTTTATTTGCAGTGGGGACATTTTTTAGTAAACACACTGGATAAAATTATTCTTAAATTTAAGGCCCACACTATAGAACCTGTTCCCAAACATCCTTGTCTCCAATCCTCTAATCTTGTTCATTCTATGTTATTGATTGGCTCTACTTCCATTATCCAGGAACTAGTAGCCATTATCCAGGAATCAATGAATCGCATGGATAACTGCTGAAATTTCTATGTATCAGGAATATTTCCTAACTTCAATGCCCTTCAGGGTCATGTGAGTAGGACTGTTTCTCTAAAAATCCTACTTCTATCCAGTGTCAATGTATACTGCTGAGGAATATGGGAGAAGGCTCAAAATATTTTCTTCTGAATCATCTGGTGATAGAGAACTCCATGAGATTAAGCTGAGGGTTGAGGTAGGTATGGCAGTGGGAGTACAGGCCAACATTTATAGGAGACACTTGTTGATGGAACTCACTTGTGTATATACCTAGGGTCAGTCTCATATACACAAAGTCCACCTGGTATGCTGCTGTTGACCCCAAATTTTATAGCTTGATCAGATAATACTCAGTTCATGGAAGGCAGCTCAGGCTCATGGTTACCTTTACTCCTAGAGTTCGGCATTCCATTTTGATTGGCGCTCAGAAGCAACGCAAAGGCTGCCTCTCAAGAGGAACTTATTTCCTTTCAAACTTTAGAGACATCTGCTATAAATTTCCTGCTGAGGTTTGTAAGAGTCATTATTCAGCATCACAATCTGCCAGAGATATTTCAGGAACATTTCGTCTGTGGTTTAGTCATACCAGTCAATCAGAGAGACTTCTTTTATTCAGGACCCAGTCAAAACTGCCAGCCTCTGGGTCATTCAGTACTTGGGTTGCAAGAGCGCATCCAAGTGTATTTTTTGCTATCGTGAAAATCCAAAGAGTTTCACCAAATATTATGTCTCTTATTTTGCCTTGGAGTGCACAAGGGGAATGCTTTCTGGAATGTATATCTAAAACTTTAATTAAATCACTTCACATTGTCTCAGTCCACCTATTGCTCCTGATACTGCTCTGGTAACCAGTTGCAGCAAACACTCCCTTGACTCAGCTGCATGGCCCAGACCTTGCTTCTTGACCCCGGGCTCTTCTGATGTGTAGGTTTGGGAAACCTGCAGAACCTCACTCGGCATTTATGCACGTGCAGTCAGAAAGTGCAAAGGAATTAATACCCTACAAACAGCCTGTAACTAGTTAGGGCTGGACAATGTCGGGTATATGCTCAATCAAACATATTTGAGGCATACTTTATACAGCTCCACAGGAAGTCCTTCGTTACTATATATTTCTTACTTCCTGTCTGGGGGCAACTCTCATGATGCGGCATGGGGCTCCATGGAAATCCATTCAAGTTTCATGCATTCACAGTTCAGAATTCAAACTGTGACCAATGTCAGATGGAGCTGATGAATAAATCAGTCATCCTCTTGCCTTCCCTTAAGTGGACAGTTTGGAAGTGCATTCTCTGTCATTCAGTATATTCATGTATGACTGAAGGATTATGCTGTACACCAGAAACTGACACAACATTGTAAACTGACTATACTTCAATGATACATAGTAAAGAAAATATTTGACATTTTCTTTTGCCACCTTCTTTTTCTTGCCTAAATGTGGATGCTGTGCCCAGAAGTACAGCATTCTATATATATATAGAAGGTCCAGGTGGAATTGACAAGACTCAATAAATTGGTCCTCCCTCTTTTCGTGTTTTACTCTCCCCATTCCCTCACTTCTGCTTCTTGGGATCACTTTCCAAATAAACTACCTGCATGTATCTGGCCCTGCTTTTTAGAGAGCACAGGCTAATCTAAAGGGGATCTCCTGACATGTCTTGGGGTCCTGGGCCATTAGCTTTACTTAAGTGGCAAGTGCCATTATTCCCTGCTTTCCAACATGTGTCTTAGAAAGACATCTTGAGTTCCGTTTTCTGTTTCATCATGTTATCTGAACAAAGTGTTATCACTTAAGGAGGTCCAGGATGTCTTGGATGTGGTGAGATAATTAAGGTTCCTGTAGACTAAATTGTGGCTCAGTTGTGATGTGGGATGCTGGATTTGTGCAGCTGTCCATGTGAAAGAAAATAACTTTTGAGGTTTCCTGATAATGGAGATAGAATTGGAAAAAAAAAAAAAGCCAGATCGATAAATACAACCCAGGTATTTGGATCTGGGGTGATCCGCTCCAGGAAAGAGTCTCCATCTGGAAGAGCAGCTGCAATTACATTCACCACCTGATTAAACTTATGCTAATCAAATATCATTTCCAAGAGTCTTCTGTTTCCACGGAACAGTCAGGTTAAATGGTGGTATGTTAGGAATCATCGCTCTTGCTTTTTTCAGTCTTTGGTGATGATTCCCCCAGAGACATGGTATTGTTTTGGGTTCATTAGTTTGGTAAGGATTGGGAGCTCAAGAGGCTTTTCTTAGCTACCTCTACCATAATAGTTTTCACTGCATTAATGAATGCTATTTCCTAAGTTTATCTGTTTATTCTGCAATCTTATAAACTAAGGTTATCACAAGATGGGCATAGAGTCCCATCGGGTCCCAAATGAGATGGAATTTGACCAAACTCCATTATCCACCTGAGGTACGAAGATTTGCTGCCTGAATACCCTTCAAATCTGCTTCAGCCCTGCTGTTTTCTGCTAGAAACTGGCTATATTGTACTGAAATCTCTAGCCTTTCTACAGCTGTGACTATGTGACACAGTTTGGGCTAATGTGAATCAGAAGTCCTGGAGAGGACTTCACTTCCTGAATAAACCTGGGACAGTCTCATAAAGAAAATATTTGACATTTTCTTTTGCCACCTTCTTTTTCTTGCCTAAATGTGGATGCTGTCCCAGAAGTACAGCATTCTGATCTACTACCTTCTAAACATCTTATTGCTTTGGAAAAAAATGAGTTTGGTAGATGTTTCTCATACTCATAATTCACATAGCTGAATAGGTGGACCACAGAACTCATGAGGCTCCACTCTGAGCAGTAACCATAGAGACTAAGCATCTTGGAATAACACAGGAATTCCCTTTTTCCCATTTCACAGTTACCGCACTGTCAGGAAAGAAGTCACATTGAAAAAGGCTAGGAGAAAACCTCACCATATAGTCCAGGATATTATTGCAAGTCTTCCTTCTCTTACTATTGCAAGTCTTCTTTCCCATACTAAATTCAAGGGACTCTCAGTCTTGAACTGATTCAGATCTGGGATTAGGCAAGAGGCTGTGACTCTGTTGTTATGGTATTGATGCTACATCGTCATCAGACTTAGAATATATTTGCTTATGCAAAGTACATAGACCTTAGCTGACTTTGCATCCACTTGGACCTGTGCATATTTCATGTTTAATAATGACTTCAATAATCTCTGTAGATGGTACCATTCTAATTACCACTCTGCTGTGTATTACAGTAAGCACACCCAGTTCTGTCAGGGAGTACAGCTTGGCCTCTGCCAGTCCAGGGTTTTTTCATTATCTTTGCAATTAAGGAGCCCATTTTAATATTAGCAATTCTGTCAATATTCCTGTCATGCAACACAGCAGCCACTACAATACTTTTCAAAGATTTAGAACTCTTCCAGATCCAATGTGGTTTTTTTTAGTATTATGGCAAAAAGATATCTTCTGGATTATAACTGGTACCAATTTGGATATAAATCAGTATTCTTCATTTCCAAACCACAGTAAATTTTACATAATATATTTACATAACTTATTTTCTTCATAAACTTTTGGATTCCTTTATCTCTGATATAAAAAGGAATTTCTTGCATCTCAAACTTCTTTACTCTAGTACACTGTGAAGTACATATTTCAGTAAAGCAATAGAGGAGGTTAAAACTATGTCTATCTACCTCAATGAGCATATTGAATCCAAAATTTCTGGTAAATATATCAATCTCAGTAAATTCAGTCAGGTATAAAATGTTTTTCTCTATTTAGCACACTTGGAACCCATTCTCACACATTTTCTCCAAGTTCTAACTGATACAGATTAGCAACATACTGAATTTTGCTTTGTGCATAAAACTTTACATCTCAGAGTCTATGAGCAAGGATAACTTGGGAAGGGGCATGGAGAATACTGGATTGCTTTTGTGTAGCAGAAATTGTTCACTGCATACTACCAATTGATATTCATTCTCCCCCTCAACATTAATCTAAGAACCCACTTTTTACATGAGCATCTGTGTGCCCTAAGTGAAACAGTGCCTTTCCCAACCCCCTTTGCACCTGGGCTTATCATAAAATCAAGTCCTGCCAATGAGAGACATAAAGAAGTTGCAAGTCTTTCCTTCATGAGGGGTTCACCCTACTTCATCCTCTTCTCTTGATGACAGGAATTAGGTAGGACAATATGACAGTAACTAAAGATGGGGAATAAAAATGTGGTTGGAGCCGGGGATGCTTGTGACCATGAAGGACCCATTCCAGGTCCCAGATTACCTGTTCTATTAGGTTCTAAACTGCTGCTAATATCTTTTCCTGATAATACAAGTAGACTTAATCCTGTTTCACTTTTTCAAGTAAATGTTTTGGTAGGGTTGTTCCTGTGTCTTCAGGCAAGACTGGGAAAACCACATTTGCCAGGAGGCCAGGGGATGGGTCTGTTGGCAAACGAGGCTTAGACTGGAGAGTGCTTATTACTCAAAGTTAGTGCTTTTCAGTAAGAGTGCTAAGGACATTTAAGTGAGAATTTTTCTTCGTGCAGGGTTTTCCCACATTTTTAGGGCCCTTAAAATCACTTAAAATTACTCATACCCAAGTGATAAATGCCAGAAGCATCCCCACGTAAAAGCACATCCACATGCTTATGGAAGCCCTCTGGGTCAGGCTGTACTTCCACTTGAGATCTACTCCTTTAAACCGTGCGTATCTTTCCTGACTCTAATTCTTGATGCCCTGTTCATTTTTAACATTATATAAGAGATTTGGCAAAGGTGCAATTCAACTGATGTAAACTGTTAAGCCATGGGATTGTATGTTAAATTCTATTCTTTGCACTTTCAGCCCTGTGGCTGCAAGTGATAAGAAATTTGTTTAGCACAGTCATAGAATCCCTGATTTTCTGAATCTCCCTGAATTTTAAAAAATTAGAACCTTCTGAGTTTCCCATTTTATTTCTGGAGCATTCCAGTACAATTAGAGGCTGTGGGTCCATCTCACAGTCCTCATACTCATCATGTTGTTTTATAGAAATGGGTCCCAAATCTTTCAAAGTCTTGTCATCAATGGGCACTTAATACCAGGTGACCGCAGGTGATAATAAATGAGTAATCTATTGGGCCAGAGAATGTCTACAGTTTAGAGTATGTTATAATCTGAGGACAGGACTCCAAAGCTCCACCATCGCTATCCTTGAAATAGATTCCATTGGGTGCCCACTTCAGTTGACTCCTTCTGAGCTGTGGTCTCACCTAGGGGTGTGTCTGATAAAATAAGTTTTACATTATGACCATATTTTTTTCCAGAATAGTTGTATCCTTCTTTCAAGCTTGTGCTTGGGGTAGATCACTACCATTTAACGTCTTCATAATCGTTGTTAGCTATACAGTGGTAGTGCTTACTTTCATTTCTTAGCTAATATACCATCCATTCTTTTCATACTGTGACTACTTGAAAGAATAATTTTAGTTTTCTAAGATAACAAATTTCCAAGTTTACAATATTATTTACATTCTTAATATCCTCACCGTGTGTATATAATGCAAAGTTGAGGTATCACTAAATCTCTCACAAAACTGTTTCTATTAATATCTCATTTGCTTTCTTAGAGTTCTTACTGTACATAATTTGAATCATTTTTATTTGGTTTGTAATCTTTCTTAAATATCATATGATAAATTCTACCTTTTCATAGCATCCAAGCACTCTTAAAATCCATTAAACTATTGAATTTAGTTTCTCTTGAATTCTACTTTGTCTAAAATAATTTTCCTACTTCTGCTTTCTTTATGTTGATATGTGTTTGATAAATCTCTGCCCATCATTTTATTTTTGACGCTTATTTTTTATTTTATTGTAGTTGTGTCTATTGTAAGCAAGAAAGGTTAGAAATGGAACTTTGTTTATTAAAACTCTCTCACCTTAGTTTTATATTTTTAGTCTTACCTACATTATTTTGGTAATTAAATTACTTTTATTTATTTCATTATGTAGACAAAAAAAAAAATCAGTGGAATCTCATTTCCTAATCCCTTCTTTCAGTTTTTGATAGTATATAATATAACCTGCTTTTTAAAAAATCCTAAATTGCCCACTATAGTCATCATTTTTACATTGCATATTTTACAGAGGGCAAGTATTATTTTATCTTTTTAGGTACCGCTCACTTTTTAAAGAGCAGCTTCTTATTTGGGGCAATTGCTTCTTTTTACATTCCAAACATGTCTTTCCAATGGGAATGCCATTTATAGTGTTTTGTCTAGGTAATTAGAGTTGATTTGCAGAGCAGTTGGCTCCTGACCAAAGCTAGGTTAACCTGAGCCCTTCCTTGGAAATTTTTGGGCCAGAACTGTGCCAAAAGATAATATTAAATGATCTTTTACATTTAGCATATAAAATGTACTCTGTGAGTTATGAACTGTGGGAAGTGCCAAGGTCTGGGTTTCCAGACCTTCAGGAAGGTGCCAGTTTCAGGGGAGAAATATGACAAAGAGAAGCAGAGGCAGAGATGAAAAATGTATCTTGTTGCTGTTTGGACCTCCAGCTCCTGAGGTCCCTGAGCTCCAGTCATTGCTCTGACCTTCCTGCAGTTGTGTTGGCCATGCAGTCAGGTCTCTAGACTGAGCAGGGAAAGAGGGCTTCTGATCAGGGGCAGCAAAGGTTGAGCAGCCTTTTATTTTTTTTTTAACATTTTTTATTGATTTATAATCACTTTACAATGTTGTGTCAAATTCCAGTGTTCAGCACAATTTTTCAGTCAGTCACATTTTTTTCTCCGTGAGTTAACATAATATTTTGTGTATATTTCCTGTGCTATACAGTGTAATCTTGTTTATCTAGTCTACAATTTTGAGATCCCAGTCTATCCCTTCCCACCCTCCACCCCCCGGCAACCACAAGTCTGTATTCTCTGTCTATGAGTCTATTTCTGTCCTGTATTTACGCTTTGTTTTTGTTTGTTTGTTTGTTTGTTTGTTTTTGTTTTTGTTTTTTAGATTCCACATATGAGCGATCTCATATGGTATTTTTCTTTCTCTTTCTGGCTTACTTCACTTAAATGACATTCTCCAGGAGCATCCATGTTGCTGCAAATGGCATTATGTTGTCGGTTTTTATGGCTGAGTAGTATTCCATTGTATAAATATACCACATCTTCTTTATCCAGTCTTTTAAATCCTCAAAAAAACCCAACCCACACCCAAAAAAGATATAACCTCAAGAATAACCTGTTGATTGAACCCTTATTTCCCAAACCCACTAACAGGCAGGTGACAATTAAAAAGACATATTCTACTTTCTGTTAAAAAGCTCACATTTCTAACAATGTGGGGCACTTTGGCCAAAAGTGGGCTTTTCAATTTGTTCCATTGGCTTTTAGAAAAAATTTTTTTGTTTTGAGAAATTTTTTTAGAGAATTATTATTGCTTTTTTTTCTTTGTCTTTTACCTTTTCTAGTTACATAATCTGTATTAAAAGTAATTTGAGAGAGGATGCTTTAAATCAGACACTATCACATGCTTTTCACTGAGGAAATAACCTTGTTTATTTTTCATTCATATATTTGCTTTAGCCCACAGTCCTCTTACCCCATTCTTCATGTATATTTAGGCAAAGGGTACACAGTGAATTGCTTCTCTGTTTATTGTACTGTGTAAAGAATCATTCAAGAGAAATTTTATCATTTTACTACTTAAAAAGATGATGGATTGAAGACATTTAATTAGGATCGATTTGAAAACATACTAAGGAAATTGATTAGGTGAACAGAATTTTCTTCATCCGTTAATGGCACTGAAAACATTTCTGAAAATAAGGGAGAGCAGCTCTGACCTTAAAGAAATCCTACTAGAAATGCCAGGTACTTTTATTTGAAATGCAAACTTTGCCAAAATTGATCTGTTGTTGTTCATCACCATTTGACATAAATGATGCAGTTTCACAAAGCACAAAGTTTAATGTGTCATTTAAATTCAGAAAAATATGCCGTGTTGTAAAACACTTGAAGCACTGATTAAAATAGATCTGAGTTTTATTATTAACTGTTTGTATAATAGCCATAGCTCATTAAGGGAAGAAAAAGAATAAAGAAAAGTAACATCTATTATATCGTAGTGTGGTAAATGAGGGGTACAAGCTCTCAGAAGAAGAAGTCACAAGTAAGTTATTTGGGCAACTTTGATGATTAATTTCCGGAATCATGTAGGTCTTGAACACTTCTCTAAGTCCAATATCTTAGTAAAATATTACAGAAAATTCATATCTGCATAATTTTTGCATTTTTTTTCTGTGATTTTGAAAAGCAAAGGTACAAGTTAGAAGAAAGTTAATTTATAAGGCCATAATGATTAGGAGCTACTTGGCAATATTGTTTCTTTTACTATTTTGGCTTTCTAAGCCAAGTGTCCTTAATTTGTGTGAAATAATTTAAGAGGTCCTTGAATTTGGAAGGGAAGAAATGCATCCTTATTTTTACTACTATTTAATTGAAATTTAGGGTTATTCCTTTATTATCTAGGCAACATATTTCAATAATATTAGCAGTATCTACGATTTTTGTTACTAACAGAAATTATAAGTATTTTTATGACATAAAACTCAAAATACTGTTACACTTATAACTACTTCAGAGTTATAGTAAACTACTGTGTCTTGCAATTTAATGCATTAATAAAGCAGCATATATATTATTATACCACAAATTCATCTCCTAATGTTTTAATGCCTCCATCTCAAAGTAATACATTTTATTTATAATTCTATGCATTTAATGCATTTAAAAACCTTATAAGAAGTGGTCCATTGGCAACAGCAGAATGTTAAGAATTTTTGTTGCAAACTCACAAAAAGTGAAAAAGTAAGGAAAAGAAAAAGAGCATGTAATTTTTCCAGAACTTTTCCCTTTGCTTTCAATATTTCATTAAAAAAATAAGGTTTTGAAAGGAATAATACAGTTTAAGGGGAACAATATTTCTTGTTTTGCCTGGGATAGTCCTGGTTTTCCTAGGGTAATTATTAAAGCATTTCTTTTCGCTCCCAAAACTGTCTTGGGTTGATAATAAATGATACAAATATGCTATATATTATGTACTGAAACTCACAAGAGAGAAGGCTTGACATTGATTTACTTTAGAGGATTAATAAATGGAATGTCTGTTTTTCCTTAATTTTTTTCTCTTGACTAGGTTCTTCCATTTATTATATGCAAAAAGACAGCCAATAATAAAATGTATTACCTTTGACATTCAAAATAATGGAAAACAAAGGCAGAGTCTCAGTAAATTTCTGTTTAATTAAAAGCTGTCTAATGTAGACAAGGGAAATTTATTGATTTATTCTGTTCTGCCTCCATCTCTGGTTTAAAATAATCCACACAACCATAATCTAAAATCTAGAAAAATCATGGGAAAGGGGAGGATATAGCTCAGTGGTAGAGCACATGCTTAACATAATGAGGTCCTGGGTTCAATCCCCAGTACCTCCACCATAAATAAATAAAAACCTAATTAACTCCCCTCCCCCCCAAACGTAAATAAATAATAGAGTAATCAAAAAAGGTTATGCAGATAGGATATGGCGTATTATTCACATTAGGGTATTATTCAGACATCTGAGAAGCAGGCAGGTGCTACTGACTTTGTAGCATAGATTTCACTTTTAAAAAAAGTGAGAAGCAAGTCCTAAGATACATATGAAAATATAAATACTGCGTATAGAGGAATAAAAATTTTAGTGTAAATGTACAGAATAAGATCTCAAGACTTCATAATATAAGATTTCTCAGATCTTTTTAAAAAATAGATTGCAATAAAATCACTTTATGATATATGACCATTTGTCATGATAATGGATTATTAGCAAATTTACATGAAAAGCAGAATAAACAATTTGTGCAACAATGATTAACATTTCATTGCCAAGAAAAAACATACAAGGGCAGAAATTGGTGCTGACGCTAGTAAGTGGGACATCTCAGTGTGCCTTTTTTGCTTACCATTAGATTGTCCTGCCCTAATGCTAGTGGGAAGAGTATTTAGATGTGCAATCAATCTATTGGACGGCTTGCATTCAGGAAGTGAATGTTCACCTTTGACAAGTTAATCATAGAAACCTGTCCCCACATTCTTCTGTTGCCTTACAATATATATTTTTTGGCTTTAATCGGGAACGGATCATTCTTGTTTTGCTCTTGCCTTCCTTCTTATGCAGATATCTGCCAGCAAAGATGTTTTCTCTCCAGCCTTATACCCCGCATCCATTTATGGAAATACCTAAAACTTCGAAGTAAAATTCTACATACCATGATTGCTTTAAAATTGGGATAATGCTCTTCCAAAGTGAAATTTCCTCTGTGAATGACTTTAAACAATTCTGGAAAAGGAAAAAACATTATGTTATGAAGTGTGTTGAAAAAGTAGAGTTCTCTTTCCAAAATAAATTGTCTTAAAAAATAAAGCAAAAATGTATGTTAAGAAATCAAAAGCTGCCACGGCAAGGTGTAAGAAAATATTCTATAAAGTATAATCTAGGATATTTTGATGGAATATTGAAGAAGATAGACATATGCCTTTGAGTGACACTAGTGGTAAAGTATTTCATATTCAAATAATTAAATCCTTGAGAAACAAGAGAAGACGAATTAGGGCACATCACCAGTAGAATAAATTTAAAATACACACACACACACACACACACACATGCACACACAAATTTGCCTCAGAATATTTGTACATTTCACTATTGCATCCCTGGAATTGAGCATCCATCCCCAGAGCATTAGTATATCAAGGTTTCCTTAAGTTATATTTTCTAGGGCACTCAGATGAAGACATTATGTTTCTACAGTTGTCACAAGGCCATCACTAGTGTTTATGCTTTCTGTCTTTATGAATCATTCACTATTTAATTTGCTGTCAGCCAAGATTGCAGGCAATTAAGGCTGTTTTCATGATGTGGTAGCGCAACTATTTCTGAGACATGGAATTAATTGGTGGTCCTACGTTTATGATGTGTCTGTAGTCTTTCTAAAGTTTCTAGAGTCTTCCAATAAGTTTTACTACCAGATTAGGAGGCACCCTAGGGAAGACTCTGGGTTATAAATATACTACAGTCTTACTCCCAGCAAACTTGTTTTCTCTTGATAATTACAAGCCACGACACCCTAGTTTGAGGGGGGAGGATATAGCTCAAGTGGTAGAGTGTGTGCTTAGCATACACAAGGTCCTGGGTTCAATCTCCAGTACCTCTTTCAAAAATAAAGAAAAATAAATATAATTACCTCCCTCCACCTCCACAAAAAAAAAAAAAAAAAAAAAAAACTAAACAAAAATCACCCTTCATAAAAACACTCTAGTTTGTATCTTTGTCCTACAACTGGAAGAGCTTGAACTAGACAAATGGAACCAACAGCCTCCAAACTCTTGAGACCATTCTAGAGTTCCCTGATGGAAAATCTTATCTGTGTGTTCTAGAACCTACTGGTAGAACTCTAGAACAAGAGAGCAGGGCACAGAATCATAAATGGGAAACATTAACTTGTGAGGGATTCACTATTTATGGGAGTGAGTGGTGTAACACATACTTCTATTCACTTCTACTCTGTTTCCTGTATTTCTTGTCTTGTTCCAAGTACACACTTCACATTGGACAGCATCTTAATTTTATAAGATGTTGTTTTCTGTCTTATTTCCATTCAGACAATTTCAACTCTCTGTAAGATCAAGTGTTTTGGGGTGATAAGGTATATGGTAGGGCAGTAAATTCTATGAGTGTTAGGCTACTGCCTTAATTTGTCTGCATGGAATTAGTCCTTTGATCAGAAACAATGCTGTGAATAAGGCATTCAATAAGCCCAGAGATGGGGTTGATGGAAGAAACATATTAGAAATGGAAGGAAAATCCAAATCCAGAGTAAATATTTAGTAGAGTTAGGAAAAATTATTATTCCTTTCATGATGGAAGAGATCTAATGGTTCAATCCACCATCCAATAATTTGCTAGATCCCTAGGGAGTAACAACTTTCATTTTGATCTTTTTCACTGGTGCTGAAAAATTGAATACTCAGCAGAGGCTGGAGCCAGTGAGCCATGGAGTGGGGAAGCATTTGTTGTTATGTAGCTTCCAACTCTGCCCTCAAGGTCATGGCATCCTTTGGCCAAGCAATAAAGAGGCTTTGGAAAGAGGCTGACTGAAAACTTCCAGCATGTTGAGAGTCCCTACCATGCTGGGAGTCTTTTGGTGAACACTCACATGGTGCATAATATTCTCACATTCTGAATCCACTCCAAAAGTTCCATCCACATACTTTTTTTCTAAAACATCCTAGAAACCAACTCCAACATGCCAGCTTTTTCAAGTTCTTCTCTGTCCAAACAATTACTCATTACCTACTCATGTAGATCCTTATCTTTACCTTTTCCAGGCTTCTCTTTTGCCAAAAAAAGTGACATGCTATATAACTCAACTCGTGAGTAGGGCTGAAATCCCACAACTCTCTCTTCTACTCCTATTTTACTGAAAAAGTTCTTCAGGAAATCATTTGGCCCTTATTTATAGCATGTTCCTCTTTCTGCAGCTATGGATTGCGGGGGTGGGGGGAGGAGTTTGGCAAGGTGATATTGAAAAATCTTTACACGCTTGGAATAAATTCCACTTGATCATGATATATGACCCTTTTACTATATTATCAGAGTTGGTTTGATAGTATTTTGTTGAGGATTTTTGCGTTTATGTGTATCAGTGACATTGGCCTGTAATTTTCTCTTTTTGTGATATCTTTATCTGGTTTTGGTATCAGGGTGATGGAGACTTCATAGAATATATTCAAAAGTGTTCCTTCCTCTGTAATTTTTTGAAATAGTTCCAGAGGGATAGATGCTAACTATCCTCAACTGTTCGGTAGAATTAACCTGTAAAGCCATCTGGTCCTGGACTTTTGTTTATTGGGAGTTTTTAAATTACTGATTCAATTTCAGTACAGGTAGTTGGTCTGTTAATATTTTCTACTTCTTTCTGGTTCAGTCTTGGGAGATTGTACCTTTCTAAGAAGTTGTCCATTCCTTCTAGGCTGTCCATTTTATTGGCCTATAATTGCTCTCAGTAGCCTCTTATGACCCTTGTATTTCTGTGGTGTCAGTTGTAAGTTCTCTTTTTTCATTTCTGATGTTATTAATTTGGGCCCTATTCCTTCTTTTTCTTGATGAGTCTGGTTAAAGTTTTATCAGTTTTGTTTATCTCTTAGCTTTTAGTTTCATTGATCTTTTCTATTTTTTTTTTCTTTTTTGGTCTTTATTTCATTTATTTCTGCTCTGATTTTTATGATTTCTTTCCTTCTACTAACTTTGGGTTTTGCTTGTTCTTCTTTCTATAATTGCTTTAGGTGTAAAATTAGGTTGTTAATTTCAGCTTTTTCTTATTTCCTGAGGTAAACTTGTATCACGACACAAACAGATGGAAAGATAACTGTGTTCTTGAACTGGAAGAATCAATATTGCTAAAATGACCATACTGTCCAAGGCAATCTACAGATTCAGTGTGATTCCTTTCAAATTACAATGACATTTTTCACAGAAATAGAACAAAAAAAAATTATAATTTGTATGGAAACACAAAAGACCCCAAAATCCAAAACAATCTTGAGAAAAAAGAACAGAGCTGGAGGAATATGCTCCTTGACTTCAGACTATGCTATGAAACTATAGTAATCAAAACAGCATGGAACTGATGCATAAACAGTCATATAGATCAATGGAGAGAAATCTCAGAAATAACCCACACACTTATGGTGCATTAATCTATGGCAAAGGAAGAAAGAATATACAATGGAGAAAAGACAGACTCCTTAATATATGGGGATGGAAAAACTGGGCAACTACATGTAAAAGAATGAAATTAGAACATTCTTTAATACCACATACAAAAACAAACTCAAAATGGATTAGAGACCTAAATATAAGACCAGATACTATAAAACTACTACAGGAAAACATGGGCAGAAAACTCTTTGGCATAAACTGCAGCAATATTTTTGGGGACCCATCTCTTAGAGTAATGAGAATAAAAACAAAAATAAACAAATGGGATCTAATTAAACTTAGAAGTTTTTGCACAGCAAAGCTATAAACAAAAGGAAAAGACAACCTACAGACTGGAAGAAAATATTTGTAAATGATGCTACTGACAAGGGACTCATTTCCAAAATATACAAACAGTTCACAGCTTAATTTCAAACAAACAGATGACCCAATCAAAAACTGAGTGGAATACCTAAAGAGACATTTTTTTCCAAAGAAGACATCCAGATGGCCAATAGGCACATGAAAAGATGCTCAATATTGCTAATTATTAGAGAAATGTACATCAAAACTACAACAAGATATCACTTCACACCAGTCAGAATGACCATCATTAAAAAGTCTGCAAATGGATAAATGCTGGAAAGGATGTGGAGAAAAAAGGAACCCTCCTACTCTTTCGGTGAGAAAGTAAATTGGTGCAGCCACTATGGAGAACAGTATAGAGATTCCCTAAAAAACTAAAAATAAACTTACCATATGATCCAGCAATCCCACTTCTTGGTATATATCCAGAGGAAACTCTAATTTGAAAAAATACATGCACCCCAATGTTAATAGGAGGACCATTTACAATAGCTAAGACATGGAAACAGCTTAAATGTTCATCAACAGATGAATAGATAAATAACATATGGTATATATACACTGGAGTATTACTCAACCATAAAAAGAATGAAATAATGTCAATTGCAGCAACATGGATGGCCCTAGAGATTGCCATATTAAGTGAAGTAAGTCAGACAGAAAAAGACAAATATCATATGATATCACTTATATGTGGAATCTAAAAAAAATGATATTAATGAATTTATTTACAAAACAAAAATAGACTCACAGACATAGAAAACAAATTATGGTTACCAAAGGGATAAATTAGGAGCTTGGGATTAACATATACACATTACCATATATAAAATAAATAAACAAGGACCTACTGTATAGCACAGGGAACTATATTCAATATCTTAAAATAACCCATAATGGAAAAGAATCTGAAAAAGAATATATATATAAATATATATATATATAACTGAATCACTTTGCTGTACACCTGAAACTAACAGAACATTGTAAATTAACTATATTTCAATTTAAAAATTGTTAAAATATAAAAACAATAAAAGAAAATAAAAATTCAGATTTTAAAATGGTAAGAAGTGAAAACAAAGGAACAAATGGAAATTCTAGAACAGAAAATGTCTTATCTGAAATAAATATCTGTATGGGCCTAATGGCAGATTGCAGACGATAAAAAAAAAAGCCAATAAACTTAAAGGCATATGAACAAAGATAGCTAATGCAGAGACAGAAAAGAATTTAAAATATTCAGAGTCCTGGGAGACAATTGCAGAAATTTTAAACATATATAACTAGAGCCCCCAAATTAAATGAGAGAGAACGCATGAGTGAAAAAAGTAGTTGAAATAGTAATTTGTCCCAAACTCTTAAGTTTGGTGAGAAACATACCTGTAAATTCAAGAAGCTCAGCTAAACTAAAGAATATCATAGTCAAGCTGCTGAAACAAAAGATGAAAAAAAATACTGAGAGTAATAAAAATTAGGCAAAAGATCTGAACAGACATAACACAGAAGATGATATACAAGTATAAAAATAAGCAGATGAAAAGATGCTTAACATCATATGTTATTAGGGAATTATAAATTAAAACAACAACGCACTGCACCCCTAGTTAAAAAGCTAAAACCCAAAACACTAGTAACACTAAATGTTGGTGAGGATGCAGAGCAACAGAAATTTTAACTCTCTGGTAGGAATGCAAAATGGTACAGCCATTTTGGAAGATAATTTGATGGTTTCTTACTAAACTAAACATACATTTACTATATGATCCTGTAATCATGCTCCTTGGTATTTACCCAGATGCACTGAAACTTTAGTCTACAGAAAAATCTGCACACAAATGGTTATATCAACTCTATTCATAATGGCCAAATCATAGAAGCACGCAAGATTGTCCCTCAGTAGTGAACAGATAAATAGACCCAATGGACTATTTTTCAGTGATAAAAAGAAATGAGCCATCAAGTTAGAAAAAGACATGGAAGAATCCCAAATACATATTGCTAATGAAAGAAACTAGTCTGGAAAAGCTACATATTGTATGATTCCAACTAAATGACATTCTAGAAAAGGCAAAATTGAGGATACAGTTAAAAAAAAATCAGCGGTTGATCGAGTTTCAGGTAGAGGGAGGGAGTTATGAATAGATGTTGGACAGGATATTTTTAGGACAGTAAAGCTACTCTGTATGGTACTATAATAGTGGGTACTTTCACGTTTGTCAAAAGTCATCAAATATACAGCACAAAGACAACTCTAATGTAATGAGAATTTGATCAGAATTACACTTAACTTAGAGAATATTTTGAAGATAAGGACCTAGTCATGATTACAAGAATTTTTCAAAGCTTCATTTTTTTTAAAGTACCAAACAGGAATGTTGTTGAATGACATGTGTCATGTTTATGAAATTCTTAAGATAGTTTTATTAGTAGTGGTAATACTAGTAATACTTTGATAAGTTAATGTTACTAATTTTTTTCTAAATATTCTTGAAAGCATTTATCATGTTGTATTCTCTTTCTTCACTCTTATTAAAATATATGATTAAATAATTCTGGAAAGGTTTTTCTAGTTTTGATTATTTGGCTTTACTTTAAATTCAATTCATGTTAATTTATTGAGATGATTAGACATTTCCTTATAAAGTTAAATAAAGGGAAATACATTTCATTAGTGAAGGCAAGACAATGGATTTGAATTTTGATCCCCAAATTAACTATTAACCAAATAGTTCCAACTTTGCATTTTATTTAGCCTCAAATTATTTCAGTCCAAGGAGCTGTGGTTTTGGAGCTTAACTTCAATTTTCTCACATTTGTATACCAGCAATTTTGAAGTGAAATAGCATATCATATGGCAATACATTTTTATCTTAACATGCCCATGATACTCTTGCATATTTCAGAAACGTAATTAAAATAATAAAAAGAAACGCATTGCTTAACTATGCAGCAATGAGTTGAAATATAGTTACATATAATAGAAAGTTTTATGCTAAACAAATGAAAAGGAAGTTAATATATCTCATTCATATTCTCTCTAGCTATTATTCTACAATGTCAGTTGATTACTGTAGAGGTGGGTGGGTGTTCTGCCAAATTTCCCACTGTATTTTGGCTTTGACCCCTACCCTGTTTATTTTGTAGATCTGTTTCAAAAAGGAGTGCAGATTTTAGAATCTTTAATGAAATTTGACTCTTTGTTTTGATACTCTTTTTACAGAGAAGATTTAAGAGCCCTGAGGGCCTGCTAAATAATAATAAGGTACAATTAGATGGATTCTGATTAACTGGATAACACCATTTGTTCTGAGCAGAAAGGAAAGGTGGATAAAATATGAAAAATTAAAGTACTGCCATTAGTTCTTTCAAAATGGAAATGATTTACTGTTATTCATATTTAGTTTCCTTTAAGATAATGAAATAGTTACTGGAGCTGGGATAGTGTATACAATATGATTGACTTCAATTAGAAGTGGGTACCTCTTTTACATTCATTGTTTTCTGTTGGATGGAGAGGAATTGTGGGCCCTCATTAAAAAAATATAAAAGGAAAGAAAAAAAAAAGTGAAACAAGACCTTGAACTAGCTCTTCCTAGAGCTCCTTTTGATTTTCGTTTTTGTATTTTAGTGTTGGCGTATGAATTTCCCAAGTGGATATTCATGTAAAGGATTACTATGTCTAATCCTTAGCCAAGAATCATATTTATATATTACCTATATTTCCAGAGAAGAAGGATTTACATTCTGTCTCCTTAATCTCTTCCAATGCTTTGTACACTTCACCAACTGTCTAACAAACTGGGCCATGTAACAAACACTTGGTCCATCAAACAAGCTCTCATCAAACCTCAGTCTCAACACACATTCCTTTATGAAGATGATTATGCCCCCAAAATGCCAAATCTTCAGAAAATACCACTCATAATAGCTAATAAACTGATAAAACAGAGAAAAAAAAGGAGTAGAGTTGGTGTTCAAGTGATGGAGATGCTGTTTTTCTCCCATGTTCTCATTTATTCACTGCCTGAAGGTTTACGTGCTGTTGTGCCATCCCAGGCACGCCATCTGTTCCTATTATTAGGGCCAGTAAGCCTGGGTGACGAGAGGGTGCTACATTCTTGATTTCTGAAGAGATTAGTTAGCTACACACAGAGAGGCACTCTGTTTTTTGGCTACTTCCTACACTCTCAAATCATATAAACTCTCCTGCAAATATGAGCAATGTGTTACATGAGAGAGTAGATAAAAGAGTATGAGGCCAGTGGAAATCTCATATAATCACATTGCTTTAGCTGTTAAATCCAACACACTGGACTGAAATTTTGGCTCATCTATTTATAAGCTCCATGACTTTGAGCAAGCTAGTAACATACTTGAGGCTGTAGTATCCTCATCTGTGACTCTTAGAGATGACAAATATATTCTATCTATTATGTTTGTTTATGAAGCAATGCATGCAAAACTGTTGTCGAAGTGCCTGGCTTATTATAAGCTGTAGATCTTCATTAGCTATCATTTTTATGTGCCTTATTTAATATAATAGCAATTTTAATCTTTTATTAATGACTTCTCTTATACTTCAAAATAGAATTGAAACATGAAAATATATTGTACTTTATGGTGGCTTGAAGTAAAGACGAGTGATAGTATATTCTTAGGATCATATAATGCTGTCCATAACTGATTTGGATATAATACCTAGTTCTCTGACATGATCTAAATATTTTCGCCCAGCCTAAGATACTTAAACAGAATTGTTTTTGAAAGACATGTTGATTTATGCAGTGTGTACACTTTATTTTGTGTATTTTAGTTGAAATAAAATAGCCATCATTATTTGGTTTCAGAATAAGCCTAGTTTCAAACTATGGCAACAACTGGCACCATTGGAGAAAATTTCAGAGAACACATGGAGGATGGTGTTGTGACAGTTCTGAAAATCATTGGGAAAGGATACAACTTTAATGAACGATTTTTGGCTAAAGAACATCACTTGTCTTTTATTCAAATAAATGCTACAAGTCAATGTGCACATACATAAACAAAATGAATGACCAATTTTGAGAAATTTTAGCTGAAGTCAATTACCAGGACTTAGCCAACAGAAGTCCGCCAAGGGCCGACTCCACTACCCCTTCCTCGGTAAAAGAGGGTGTCCCTTTTCCAGATAATCATTTTATTTTTGTAAATCACATTTCTTTTCCAGACATGTTTCTAGATATTTTATTATCTTTTAAACTTTTTTTCCCCTAGACATTGTAAGAATTTCCCTGCAAGGAGTCCCCAAACTATGTCGTATACCAAGATGTACCTTATAAAGTTAGCAACGCCTCACAAAATGCTTACTGTGTTCACATGATCATTTTCGCAAATGCAGTATTTTCGATTACTCTTGGTCAACATCTCATAGTTACTGCAATCCAGGTATACTTAGTTAAGGGATACAGATTTTGTAATATAAGAATTTTTGCAGATACTTTACTTAGTTTATAATCTTTTCATTTGGCTCAGTTATATTTTCTGGTACTACCCACTCTCCCTTCACATCTTTCCAGTATTATTAGCTATTCATATCAGTAGATTGTAATATCAAATGATAGATTATGTCAGATTTTCTTTAGTATATAATGTGTTCCAAATGCTGCAGCAGCCAACTGAGGCCCAAAGCACAACATGAATATTATAGACATTTCCACTAAGGATTGAGGATTTCACAGTACAGTGGTGGAGACAGAGACAAACAATTGATCAGAATTAGCATGATGAGGAATATGCTAAGATGGTGGTCGAAGGACATGATGGGCTGCATTTAATTGTGGTTAGTATTCCAATCCCCAAACCCAAGGGTCAGTCTGAGCTTGTAATAAATGATAGCATCCAAGGTGTCCATCAGAAGGCAACAGGCAGCACTCTAGGAGGAAGGAAATTCTGTTCACAAGGCTTTGCCTTATTTCTGTTCCTCAAGCCTATCAAGTTCGTTCCTCCTTTAGGTCTCTAGCTGATACTCTTGCCTCTACTTGGAATCATCTTGCATGAGGATTTTATCATGGCCAATTCCTCCTGCCATTCACATCTGAGTTCAAATGTCACTTTTCAGATAGGACTTCCCCCATCTTTTTTGAGTTACCCCATTTGTTTTCTTTACAGTATTTCTCAATCTTGATCATTTATTTGTTTTCTTATTGATCATCTTTCTGCCCACCCTCACTTGCCCCTCCCATTGTGATGCAAATGTTGTGAGGGTAAAGATCTTGCCTAATTCCCTGCTCTGTCACCAGCAGTGAGGTACAATACTGTCAGTAACTGAGTGTCCAGTGGATGAATGCATGAATGACAATGAGTAAATAAAAGCATTGGGGATCTTTATTTTAGGGTAGCCCTTCATCCACTGAAAGGATTTAAGAGTAATTGTTGTATAAAGAACTTGCAATGAGGCTGACTTTTGATGAGTTGCCATGAATTGTATAGAATGTCTCTAATTCTTCCTTTTGGAACTGTTAGAGTGTGGTGAGGGCTTGAACCTGCATGAAAGGATTAAATGAATCTTCAAGGAGCACAGGAGCAGAAAGAAGAAAAAAATCAGTACGTCGTTTTACTTATGTCCCTTATGAAAAGGTAAAAATCTTTTGGCAAAAGCCTCATTGACATCTGAGTTAGCTACAAATTAGCTTTCCAAAATTAGTATAATTATAGTTGACCTATTAGATAGAAGTAACTGGTTATTTCAAGTAACTGGCTCACTGCCTTTGCTTCTGTACCTCCCCAGCCCAATGAGAGTATTCTGCCACAAACATCATGTTTTAATAGAATTAAAATCTGGAGAGTAAGAGATGTGAACATAATCTCTTTATGACCCTTCACACAGATTGGGTTAAGGTTCTGGGTCCTTGCAATGCCAATTTATTATAAACCGAGACAAGTTTATTCTGGAGATAATGCCCACTAGTCTGCTTTTAAAGAGACAATAATAGACAATATCATGGTATTATAGAGTTTATTCCAGAATTTCAAGAAGGTCTAATATTAAAAGTTTCAGCTAAAAGTTAAGTTTACATATGCAAAAAAACTTCAGTAAGCTAGGAACACAAAGTAAATATCTCACTCTGCTAAAAAGTAAAACCAAAAAAAACTACATGAAGCCACATATGTGATGGTCAAAATAGAAGTATTCTCACCAAAGTCTTCAAGAATAAGACAAGGGTGCCTACTGTCTTTGCTGTTAGTTACTGGAGCAATGACTATGCAAAGAGAATTTTTTTTTAAAAAGCCTATAAAAATTTGAAGTAACTATTATTCTCTACTTACATAATCTAAGCAAATCAATTAAAAATTTTAGCTCGTAAGAAAATCTGTTAAGGTGACCAAATAAAGATCAACACATATATAAGTAGAACTCTTATGCTTAAATATATGCCAGAATTTATACATAAATGAAAGAAAATAATCTCATTTACTATTGCAAGAAAATCAGTTAAACTCATGGGAATGATCCTAAGAAATGTTCCTTCGGATAATAAGCATAAAACTTTTCTAAGTGATGTATCCAAATCAATCAATCAATCCTTAATGAATAGATTTAATATTAAATGTCAAAATTATGAATTTAATTTTTATTAGGATCCAAGAAAGATTTTTATAAAATTTGACTAACTTTCAAATCAATTTGGAGGAAAAATTCTAAAATAATTTCAGTATTTTAAAAAACAAAAACAGGAAAAATCTACCTACTATATAGCACAGGGAACTATATTCAATTTCTTATAATAACATAAATGGAAAAGAATCTGAAAAGAAAAAATATATATGTATGTATACGTATAACTGAATCACTTTGCTGTACACTTGAAACTAACATTGTAAATAAACTACACTTCATTAAAAAAATTTTAAAAAGAATAATCTGTAGAGATCTTTATTACCATATATGTAAACATACTTAAAATTAAGCCATAGTAATTTTTAGAAGATTGTATTAGCACATGCAGACAAGTTAAAACCGTAACTTTAAATAATGTTCAGAAAGAGATATTTATATCTAACATTTAATTTATGAACTAAGTGGCATTGTAAATTATGCTTGTAAGATGGGTCAAAGAAAATAAATAATTTAATAAATAATATTGTGAAAATTGGTTCTCATCGGGGGAAAAAAACAGATTAAATCTCTACCTCCCACCCTTCCAAAACATATTTCTAGATAAATTAAGGACCCAAAATATAAAACTCATGCAAAACAAAAGAAAACAAAATTAAAGAAAATATAACAGACTTTAAAAATCATCTAAATGAGAAATGCCTTTTTGAGTAAGACACATAAACTTGAAGCCAGAAAGGAGTTGACTGCTAGATCAGATGGCATGCAAATCAAACACTTGAATGCAACAGGACACCACATGCAAAGTGAAAAGACAAATAACAGACTAGAAGAACATATGTATAATGCATTTAACCGAAAAAGATTTCTGTGCAGAGTACACAAGAACTATGAAAAGAAAAGCAGACCAACTGAAAAATCTGGAAAAGCTATCATTCACCATTCACAAAAGTTACATGATGGAAAACGAGCTTATCAAGTGAGCTTATCTTAATAGTATTAGAGAAAAAAAGTGAGATCATATTTTAGATTTTACCAGTCTATAAGCTTGGTGAACATTTTAAATTTTGAAAATGTCAAGTTTTGTTAAGAAAACAGAAACAGGGACAGAAAAGCATACTACTAGCAAGAGTGAAAATTAATCATGTTATTTTGAAAGGTAATTTGCAGTCTATATGAAAAAAATATACAACACATAGAGTTAATCCCACAATAAATGTCCACACATCTGCAGAAACATATGTTAAAATATCTTCATTCCACTGCCTCATGTGTAGGGGAAAAAGTGAATATAACCAAACCTCCATCAATATCCAAATCGTAAAGTATATTTAGAAATTTTTAATATGATTTTTATTGCAGTATTCTAGTCCAGCTCTTGGTGGTAAAACTCACAATGTTGTGGAATTCCCCTATGACAGGCCTCTTCTACAGTTTTTAAATCACAGAGTTGTCCTCAGCAAGCCTCCATCAGTTTGTTGATTACAGTTGAGGTTTTCCTACCGCGGCACTGGTTCCTGAGGCAGTTTCTGTTTTGACTCTCTGCTCCAGTAAGACTCTACTCCCTGTATTCATCTGTCTAGCTCTCTAATCTTGGGGCAACGGTTTGCCCTGTGTCTTCCCTCCTCTGTGGATCCAAGAAGAATGATTTGTTTATTGGTTTGTTCAGCTTCTCACTTTTTGCTAGGACAGAGTGGCAACGTTCAAGCTGACGTGCAAAACTGGAAACTAGAGCTCTTTCCATGCTACATTTTAAGAGTAATATCCATGCTCATCGTAGATATATTTCTGAGTTTGTTCACTATTTTAACATAGTATACATATAAAGGGATTTCTAGAGAACTTGGGCACCTCATCACATTGTTTTTTAAATAACGAAATCTATGACTTTCCAACATGCAAAGAAGACCTTGATGATCAAGATTGAAATCCATATTAAAAGCATACTTTAAGAGTAAAGGGAATATTCTTGCCAATTAACTTGCAACATAGGTGTCAGTTATTTGTTTTACAGTGATGGGTATAACAAAGATAGATATGTGATCCTATTTTCAGAATCAGGAAGAATACAATTTTTTAAAAAACTAACTCTACATATGAGAAAACATATTGTCCATTTAAATACACTCTCAGTGATGGATGCTGAAATTTCCAAGGCAGCCTCTTGATGGTTCTTTAAGTCATTTGTAAAACTTTCAATTTCATGCTACATAAAAGCACCCAAAAATGGCAGAAACAGATTGGATCAAAATTCACAAAAATATTGGTGGGATGATTTTCTGAAAGATTTAATGAGTGACTGAATCCTGCCTTATCTTTAATTTACGTTAACTATGGAGTTGCTACACAGGTGGAACAACTGGTAACTTCTGTTTCAAGTTCAATTTAACCATCGAATAGTTTACAAATGGATGTCTTTTGTGCAATTCACAAGCTGTTATGCAAATCATAAAGCTTGGAATATGTTTTAGAAACAGTTTTTAAATATTCTCATTAGACTGAAGTTTCTCTTACTGAAAGGCTAATAGTCTAACTGTTACACAAAAGCTTATGCTGTATCATTCAAGAATCATTTATCAAGCACCTTCTGTGGGTTTGGCATTGGGTTAAAGAATGTAGATAAAGTCTTTAGCAAGATAAATCCATTTCCTGCTCTTACAGAATACATTGCCTTGTGTGTAGTAATCATTGACCATAAAAGGCATGTAGTTTGACTAAAAAGCTAAATGCACCATTCAAAGTAATAATTCTAGAAAAAGATTAAAGGATTCCTTTAGGGATCGTATGATTTCTAAAGGTCAAGGAAAAGGTGGTAGGTGATACTAGCTGGTGCGTTTGAATAGTTTCACTTTGTTTACGAAGATCCAAGAGAAGAAAAGAAAAATTAGAGTGACCACTAAGGGTCAGTGACCATCTGAAAAATGCTAGAGAAAGTATTATCTCCACGTAAGCTTTGCTAAGCATCTAATGAGGGTAAGTAATGAGCCCTGATCAAATGATTCCAACCAAGTGAAATCCCTTCTATAAATGTTGGAATAAAATGCTTCTGCAAAGGTACATATACATCTTAATGTTATATTTACTAACCTTGTTGCTTGCTAAAACACATTAATAGGAATTTGTCCATGTAAACGTTCCAATTTGATTTCTGTTGTCATTAGGAATGCAGATGGTGTGGGGTCTGACAGCCCAAATCTTTCTTCTTTCTGTTTTGACTGGAAATAATAAATGAATCCTTAATTAGCATGCAAGGAAATATGTTTTAGTCTGTAATACAACTGCATTATGTTTACTAGGTTAATTATATTATTACCAAGGAAATCATAATCATAAGGCTTTGTGTAGAAAATCTATTCAAAGTGAATCAGTGAGTGAAATAAGGTAGAGAAAAGAGAATGTGGATTTATACTGGAATAGTATTTGGGCTCAATATGTACTAAAATGAAAAAGAATATGAAAAGGAATATATATAATATGTATAACTGTATCAGTATGCTGTACACCAAAAATTAACACAACATTGTAAGCCGACTATGCTTCAATAAGAAAAAAAGATGTCGCAGTCTTATCTTGTATATTTCTTGCCCCAAATAGGGAAATAATCATTTCTGCCAGGAGATCCAGGTTCTTTCAATAGAAAATAATATTAAACACTGTAATCTTGGTGAAATCCCATTTCACTTTTAATTTCTCATATTAATCTAAACAAATAAAATTAGTAATTAATTTTAAAATTAGTAAGCAGTGCTAATTACTAATTAGTAAAATTAATAATTAATGCTAAGAAAATCCAACCATACATTTCCCAGCCTAAATAAATATTCCTCACATATTTTGGTCACTGGTGGGATTTGAAAGAAGGTATTTAATTGTTCAATATTCACTTTTCCTCCATGAATTGTAATTAAAAATTGATTATAAGTTTGATTTACATAATGCGTTTTAGTTGTCTAACACAAACTCATTTTATCATTTAATATCTACCTAAAAAACCCAGAAAGGACAAATTATATTGAAAAGTTGACACTTAGATTTACATTACAATATTAATGATATGGCCAGGCTAAGAACTTTCTCTCCTCATATATTCTTTCAGATTTAAATCTGTAAGTGTTTCAACAGTCCTATAAGGATTATTTGAAATTTCTAAGTATCTAGGATAAAAAAGAAGAAAAATGGGATCTGGAAATTTCCACATTTTGAACCCTGAATATTTGGTTTAGATTTTCCATCTGATCAAAGTATTCAGGTAACTTATAAATTCCATCTTACTTTTGCTAGGTTAGGGAAGATGTACATTTCAGTGATTTACCATTTTGATAAATACTTTTTAAAAACTGACCATTTTCAACCTCTTTCAAATGAAATATTGCTCATAATCCCCATATTACTAAGATAGAAACATAAAACATGCCCAACTGCCCTGTGTAAAGCAGAGGTGGGCGGGGGGAGATGCTGAAAGTGACCTCTAGATGTAGTTTCAAATGAATTAATTTTTATCAGTTTTTCTCAAAGTGTGCTGTGCAGACCTGCAGCGTGGGCCTCACACTCTCCACTACTCTGTACCTGCTGAGCTAGAAGCCAAGCATTGGCGCCCACAGTCTGTGTTTTAACAAATCCTAATGCGTGCTGAAGTTTGAGAACTACTAATGTATGATGTAACCAAGCAGACCCTATGGGGATTCCAGGGTCAGAACCTTCCCCCATATCTTCTGCTGTAGCTCCTCTCTGAAGCACCCAGATAATAGTATCTCATGCACATTTCCTCAATTTTTCAGATGCTAAAAACCACCACCAAAGGGAAGAAATTAGCTACTTGATAATCAAGAGTATGTGGCCCCCAGAGCTTCTGGTGGGCCCTGCAATGAACTTTTCTGTTCTCCAAAGTCTGATGTTTTAGTTTGTTTGGCCTCAGTGTGTCGGGCACACAAACTTGCCTTTGGTAACAATAACACTCCATACTTTTAGAAGGGCTCTTTTCTATATCTACTCTTCATATCTCTATAATACCCCTGGAGGTCTTTTCTAAACCTGCTTTCTAGTTGAGAAACCTGAGAGACCCAAGCAAAGTTATAACCAACATCCTGGTCTTCTCACCTTTGAATGGGCCACACTACCATACCATGTGGCCATATGATAAGTCTCCTCTGTCATGGAAATTTTGTATTTCAAATGCTGGGACATAGTTTAAAGTGGTGCTTGGCAATTAATGCAATGAGAACAGGAACTCCTTCTCCTGTGAAACTGTTACCGAGTCCAAACTCTGCTCACTGCACGATAAGCCAATAAATCTGGAGATAGGTGTTAGGGCAAGGAATAATGACTTTACTCAGAAAGCCAGCAGACCAAAAAGACAGCAGACTAATGTCCTAGAGAACCATGTTACTCAAGTAAGAATTCAAGGTCCTTCTATGTTAAAAAGGGGAGAGGGTGAGGTTGGTTGGTGCAGACTTCTTGGTGTCAGAATCCTTTGTCCTTGTAGCTGTCCAAGTGGGTCAGGTCATGATGTTCCTGTAAATCTTCCAACAAGAGAAACGTTATTCTCTGTTCTGCAACTTTTTATCTCTATATGAATGGAAAAGTGTTATATCTTTAAAGTCAGAGCCTTGAGAATGGGCTCTCCTGTATATTTCAGGCTCTAGGCAACATTCTTTTACAAAAGATGCGGAACCAGTGTGACTACACACAGGAAACAGCACAGGGTTAGAGCTAAAGGAACAGATCTAATAATGGAGGTGTTAGAGCAGGCAGATAGCTAAATGTGAGCAGAGAAAAGGGGAGACAGGCCAAGTGGCAGGAATTGGACAAAAAAGGCGGGGCATGAGGCCAAATACAGGAAACCACACATCATGTAAACAACAGGGGTCCCTGGGCAGAGAAGGAAAAGCTGGAACCTCTGGGCTAATAGGAAATCACACACTTTGGGGTGACAAGTAGCCTGGAGGCCAAAAAAGGTGGGGAAAAGCAAGAATCTCCAGTGTCTAAATGTATCTTTTGGCTCATTATGCCCTCATTACAATAAAATCAGCCTTGCAGATTAGAAGTACCCCTCAGGCACTGACATGACACTTCCCATCCAGACTAAATTAGGATAAAAATCCCTCCGCCCTTTGGGAAGGTGGAGCAGGATGATAATCAGGAACATGACCCCAAATCCTTCCCTCCCCGATGAATATTCTGCTCATTCACTTTTACACTCTGTGTAACCAACTTGCCAAAGAATCTCAGGGCAGCCGCTCACCTGAGCCTGCCCGCTCTCCCCTTGAGAGTGCACCATCCATCCCTTAATAAATCCCCACTTTACTTTCTTAACCTTAGCAGTCTTTTCTCTGATTTCTTTCTGCAATGAGATAAGAACCTAATCACCGGCAACAGAGTCAGATTTGTTCTTCCCTATTACAAAACTTCTTATAAGACAAGAGTACTCTGACCACGGAAGTGACACTTGTCGGGCTGTAGGAACCTCATATGAAATCAAGGTCTGGGCTCTCCAGCTAAGGACAGCAGTGTGCTGGGTGCATGAATGAATATAGCTACCATAAGTGCCTTCCCCCTTTTAAAGTAATCACCTGTTCAGGGAATTGGTCACAGTGTCAGATGCCTCTATGTTCAGTGACTTTCATTCTTGAGGTACCCTGGACTATGAGAAACACTTCAGTTGCTCCTTGTAAGACATGCAAGAGCTTGAGTTTAAAGATAAGAGTATATTTTCTCCTCCCAAGAGACAAACTGCTTGATTGTTTGTTCAGTTCTCCTGAGCAGCTGGAGGAGCAGCGGCCATAACAGGCAGCTGAGCCTGAAGGGAATCTTGTGCGGTGAGAGGGAGACTAGGTACCCAAGGAAATGAAAAAAAAAATATCAGAACAGTTATTATCTTACTTACAATAGAAGTGCCACATGGCAGACAGCAGCATTCAAGGTTTTTTTTTCTTTTTTTAATTTATCTTGCATTACATCTTCTGAACAAAACCAAGGTGTAGACAACTGAGGCTTGTTCTAATAACAAAATTGTTGCCCAAAATGAAATTCTTGACATACCAATCATTCTCTGTAGCCAAATCATTTTTTTTTTCCACATAAAACATGTTTGGAGAACACTTTAATGAATTTTTTGTACTTAGTCATCCACTTTACTTTCTTTGCTAAGAGGTCCTTCAGTATCCACAAAAGAACAAGGCTCTCCTGAGGGGTATATTTCCTGGAATATTATTAGCAAAAGTCCTTCCTAGGGAGTTAAGGAGGAAAAAAAAAAAAAGCTGACAATGATTGGAAACAAACATGACTCTCTCTGCAATTAAAAGGAGTGAATAAGAAATTTTGTGATTGCTGTTTTTGATACTGTAGCTGCAGTTTTGATTTAAAGTGTTCTAAGGGTATGACCTAATAGATCTCAGAAAGGCCAAATACTGACTTAACTATTAATTGATGGAGAAAGGCCACTGAGGGGTTCAGGGGCCATGGTCCTTGAGTTCAAGGTGACTGCCGAGAGACACATGTCAGGGGAGGAGGGAGTGACTCTGGGCTTAGTCCAGATAAATCAGGGCTGCGTGTGTGCTGTAATTTCCCCTGAGCAAGGCACTCTCCCCACCTCGTCCTGAACCTCACTAACCTAATGCCTGAACCTTTCATCCCATAGTTAGAAGTAATAATTCAACATGAGCTACCGTTGAGGAGAGTATCACTTTGCTTATTTTTAACATTTAGATCAATATCAACTTCTTCCCTGAGAGCAGATTTTGGAAACTAAGTGGAGACTCAGACCAAGGGCAGTGCTGGTAGAGAAAGAACATCTCCACTAAAGGAAAGGCTCTGAGGTCAAGGCCACACCTGCCTGCTCACCGCTGAGCTCCGTGGGTCCAGCACGATGCCTGCAGCAGCTCGCTTGTTGTTTGAATGAAGGCATGTGTGGAGGATGAAGGCTGAGAAGTGTCGCTGAGTTTGAAAGGCAGCTTCAGGTACTCCAAACAAACTTTATATTACAAGTACTTGGAATTGGAACTGCTGTTTAACTTTGTAGCTGCCAGGCATTTGCTCCCCTACTGGGTTCTTAAAAGTACTATAGAAATATTGCTAGAAAAGCCATCAGATGCACTGAAGCTGGGATTCTCAAACTATCTGTGGTGAAGGACCAGTTTTGTTTTGTTTTGTTTTGGTTTTTTGTATTTAGTAGCAGGCCAATGCTTTAGCGAAATGTAATGCAAATGAATTAATAGAATAAGTAAAATGGAAAAAGAGGACATATAAAATGCAAAGCCATTTGGTATAGCAGGCAGATAGCTAGATATGAGCAGAGAAAGGGGAATGCAGGTCAAATGGCAGGAATTGGACAAAAAAGGAGGGGCACATACCAAACGCAGGAAACTATACGGGGTCCTTGGGCTGAGAAAGAAAAGCAGGAACCTCTGGACTGATAGGAAATCACTCATTTTAGGATGACAAGCACCCTGGAGGCCAACGAAGAGAGATGGGAAAAGACAGTAATCTCTAGAGTCCAAAAGTACCCTTTTGCTAAATTTATTACAATAAATCAGCTAATTTTATTATAATAAAATTAGTCTTGCTGATTAGTCTTGTCATGACACTTCTGATCCAGACTAAATAAGAACAAAAATCCCTCCTCTCTTTTGGAAGGTGGAGCTAGGATGAAAATCAGGGAATAGTCCCCAAACCTTTCCCTCCCCAGTGAATATTCTGCCCATTCATTTTACACCCTACATAACCAACTTGTCAAAGAAACACAGGGCAGCTACTCTCCCGAGCCTGCCTGCTTTCCCTTTGAGATTGTACAATCTATACCTTAATAAATCCTCACTTTACTTTCTTAACCTCTGCATCTCATCTCTGAATTCTTTCTGTGAGGATACAAGAACCTAATCACCCACAACAATTTGAAGAATTATTATTACCAAGTCCAAGCAAATACTGCTGTCCACACAACAGGCCAGTAAACTGAGAGACAAAGTGTTGGGGTAAGGAATAGTAACTTTATTCAGAAAGCCAGCAGACAGAGAGGACAGAGAACTATGTCCAAAGAGCCATCTTTCCCTATTTAGAAGTCAAGCTTCTTTTATACTAAAGAGGGAGGGGGTGTGCCAATTGTTGCCAGCTTCTTGGTGTCAGCCAGAACCCCCCTTTGTTCCTGCCGCTGCCCAGGTAGGTCTGGTCACAATGTTCTTGTAAAGCTCCAATGAGACAAATGTTATTTTCTGCTCTACAACCTTTTATGTCTATATGAGTGAAAAGCGTTACACCTTTAAAGGTCAAGTTTGGGAGGCAGAGCTTTGATAAAGGGCTATTATGTATATTTCAGGCTGTGGGCAACATTGCTTTAGAAAAGCGCAGAGCCAGCTTGACTAAGCACAGGCAACGCAACACAAAGGTTACAGCCCCCATGTGGAGTCAGGTTTGTTCTTCTCTGTTACATTATGAGTTTCCACAGCCTAAAACTACTCTGTAAGATGACTGTAAAAGTGGCTCTAAGCATCTCCTCCAGTTCCATACTTCCTGTGTTGCAGCTGGGTGACAGAAGCTTTCTAGGAGACACAGTTGCACACCACACATTGAGTTGTGCTGCCCTAACACTCGGTCTCAGTATCCATTATTTGAAGAGTGAGAGTGGAATGATTTGGGCACTTTTTAGAGATGAGCTTTTCCAGTAGAAGACTTCAGAGCCAGAAGTGATTTAATGCGTCACAGCTCCGAATGCCAAGACCGCCTTCTGAAGTACACATATAAAGAATTAAAGAAGCAATCATCTTTCAACACAATTACTTGCTGTAAAATCATGTCCAGTAAACTTCAGACAAAACTGATTAGAAACAAAGGCAATTACTTTGCTCTTCTACCACTTCCTGAGTTCCTCCAAGGACAATGTCTGTGGTCAGAGTGAGGAGGAGTACAGGTCAACCAAGGGCTTGCTAACTAGATAGACACTTTATTCACTTCCCTTAGACTGTAGGTCCTACAAAGTAAAATGCATTGATTTTTCTTAATCAGACTTGCCAGGAGTTTTATCATTATAGATTTTTCAACCCACTAAAAATTATTGGGGGGTCGGTGAACTATCTTGCTTTTATTTATTTACATTTTAATTCCTAATTTTAAATCATAATTACTTCCTTACTGTGATTGTATGGATATAATTTATTGCTGATTATCAATCTAATTCCTAGATTTGAAAACCTTGTTCATTAAGTGCATTTAGTATTTAAGTTTTTCCATACATAACTTTGTTACACTCAAGAGTTTTGATATATTTTACTTTTGTTTCACTTCAGGCCTTCATATTTTAAAATTTCTTTCTTATATCCACTTTAGGTCATAAATTATTTAAAATTGAAATTGTTAGCTTCCAAATATTATATTTTAGTCAACATTTTGTTTTGAGTTCTTACTTCACTGAATTATAGTCAGTGAACAGGGAGTCTATAATATTGATTTTCAAAAAAAAGTAAAGTTTTCTTTGTGATCTAAGAAATGTATAGTGCATATTTCATAGCATATTTCTTTCTTTTTTTATCAATATATGTTTTAATTTCTGTTGATAGCTTTGCCTTTGAATTATATTTTGCAAGTAACTTTTGGTTAGTATTTGGGCAATATAATTAATTCCACTCCTTTTTTTATCAGCTCGATAGCTTTTAATTTTAGTTGCATTACTTATAATCTAAATTTACATTTGAAAATATAATCTGAGAATCTTCTGGTAACAGATATGGTATTTTACATAATATATACTTTTTGGTAAAACATTAACTCATTTTATACATTTCACATCCTCCTGAACAAGACAAAAGGGAAATTTTACTTAGTATCAGCAGGGTGACACCTGGGAACCAGATTAGAAATGATCTTGCTTCTTCTGAAACAGGATAAAATAAAGGGGAAGAGGAAAAAGAATAGGGAAAAGGGAGAAGAAAATTCTGGAGAGTATGAACAATCTGAAATGGCTTTGCAGTTAGGAGTGAGAAACAGAGGTCTGTGACAGCTGCCTAGATCGCTCTGCATATAATTGGTAGGAAGTAAATACATGTGATAGCCATTCCATTAGGGAATTCTGTATTTAATTGTCTTATTAGACATTGTTTGTAATCACACATCTTCACATATCAAAGGTAAACATTCCTTAGTACCATAATCAGAAGACCGACTATGCTATACTAAAGGCAATTCTTTAAAGGAGTAACTGTAAGAAACAAAGGGAAACATTTGATGTCCCTAAAACATAGTCTTTGGGGACAAGACACTCCCAGTCCCTAAACTGATGGCAGAGGAGGGAAAATACTTGGCAAGGATGGTGGGGAGTTTCTTTAAGTGTGGCTACAGATCTCCTGAATCAAAGAAAGCATGCTCACTGGATTCAGGCAAATCAGAATCCTTTGGGAATCTGAACACAATTAAGGAGAAATTCTGAAAATACCTCACTTCATACTCTCTGTTTCATTTTCCTAATGCCGCTTAGAAAGGAGACAGCAACATCTAAGTAACTTTCTGTTTCACAGCAGTGGTCTGAAGAATTGTCTACTTTTGCTGGAAAATCAGATGTCCTTCCCATTTTTCCTTTATTTCTTAGAGACAGGAAGAAGAGAAAGATAGATATCAGGGACAACAGAAACTGGTGTTTTTTGTTCGTTTTTAGGGAAAGAAGAGTATGTTGGAAGCAAGATGAAGAACCAAGAAAATACGTTTCCTTTGGAGGGGGAAATTTTGGTGATGGTGTCAGTGTCTGTAATTGACCATGTCCAACGTCTCCTTGCTCTGACTTTTGATCTGGTTTTTTCTCCATTCTAGGTTTCCCCAGGGACTATGAAATAGGAGTAGTCTGAAATTTCTGTTTGTTTTTAAAATCTTGAGTCCTTTTTGCGCTGCCCTTTGCACTTCAGGGATGCTGGTAAACTGAGGATCCAAATGCTGAATATCTTCGTGGAAAGAAGTGTTTCCAAGGATTCATATTCTTTCATTCCTTGAGCCTGCTAGTGTAGACTACTAAAAGGCTAACGTGGCTATCCAGAGATGTTAATAGGGAGATGTGCCTTTTTATTTGGTTAAGTGAGAATATGTTAAGAAATTGGTTTTCTTCTGTGACAATCAGAATGTAGAGATTGGGGACTTCTCTTCAGTTTTTAATCAAATTGAGTGACAAGACCAGTAGATGACAGGAAAAAAAATACAAATGATGTATTTCAAGTTTCACATAAGAATTAAGAAAAGCATTTAGATCACAGTCACATTCAGTACATCTAACCTGCTAAGTATTCCATAATGATAACATTATATGTTCTGTCTTCTCACAGGGAAAACAGACACAAAGTTTTAAAAGAGATCTGTCATGAGTCCAAAATAGTTTAAGATATTTTGTTAGTCATGTGTGTTTTCAAACATTTTATCATCGTACCATTTGTCAAATAAAATCTCCTGTAAAATGTAATTAATGAAAAGTTGTAAGTGAAATTTTATTTGTATTCACTTATTTTCTAAGTTCAATTTCAGGAGAGTTATTTCTTTTAGGTAAACTGTGGGTCACTAAGAATGATTTAATGAATCCAGGCATTTAAAAAACCCATGATTATGGGTTATAGTTTCAGGATTTTAGTCCCAGAATGTAGTTACATTCTACATTTTCAAAGGGAGCATAAATAACATTAGGAAAATACTGATTTGCCCAGTTTTTTTAATGGAAAAAAATAAAATAGGATACCTTACAATCTCAGGGTATTATTTACACAAAGTGACCTAGGATCAAAATTTTCTTTCAAAATTGAATCACACATTGACAAGCAAAGGCAACAAAATCAGTAACTTTTCCCCTGTCATCACTATTCTGTTACTGGGCTCATTTATTGAATTTCCTATTTCAGCTACTGTATTTTCATGTCTAAAACTTACAATTAGTTCTTTTTAGAGTTTTGTCTGCTGAGAACTGCTGTCTCTTCAATTCATCTTGAGTACATATGGTGTTTTTTCTTTGATCATGGAGCTTTGTTGTAAGAGCTGCTTCTAGTGTTTCAATAGTTTAAATATTTTATTCCACTTTCTTCTTGCTTGAATAGTTTTTGATGAGAAGCTGACTGTAATCTTATGTTTATTCCTCCATAAACAAGTTTTTTTTTTCTGGCTGCTTTCAGGAATTTTTCTTTATCTTTGAATTTCTGTCGTTTGAAGATGGCATGTCTAGGTGTAGTTTTTTGGCATTTGTCTTGGTGTTCTCTGAGCTCTCTGGAACTTTGGTTTGGTGTCTGACATTAATTTGAGAAAATTCTATTTCTTCTGTTTGTTTCTTTCTTCTCCTTCTGATATTCCCATCACATGTAAGTTACACCTTTATAGTTGTTCCACAGTCCTTAGATATTTTGTTCTGTTCTTTGTTGGTGTTGTTTTCAGTTTCTGTTCTCTTTGCTGTTTGATTTTTGAGAATCCTATTAATATATCCTGTAGCTCAGAGATTTTTTTCCCTCAGTTGTGTCCAATCTACAAATATGCCCAACAAAGACATTCCTCATTTCTGTTACAGTGTTTTTTATCTCAAGCATAATCGGGGATTCTTTCTTAGGATTTCCATCTCTCTGCCAACATTACCTATCAATTCTTGCATGTTGTCTGTTTTATCCATTAAAGACCTTAGCATATTGATTGTAGTTGTTTAAAATTCCTCATCTGATCCATGCATGCAGACAGCCATGCCATGTCTAGCTCTGATGCTTGCTCTCTCTCTTCAAGTTGCATTTTTGCCTTTTGGCGTGCTTTGTAATTTTTTCTTGATAATTAGACAAGATGCACTGGGTAAAAGAAACTGCTGTAAATAGGCTTTTAGTAATGTGGTGATGAGGTGTGGGGGAGGGGAAGTGTTCTATAGTCAGTCCTATGACTAGTGCCAGCCTTTCAGAGAGTCTGTGCCTTTTCAAGAGTGCCTCTCAGCTCCCTCTACACTCCCAGGAGATAGGACAGGAAGCCTAGAGTAAGCTGGAGTTGGTGATTTCCCTTCTTTTCTCCCAGGTCAGTTTGACTCGGATGATACCTGCAGGTTAGGCTCTGGTTAACTAGTTTCCCCTGAGCATAGGCTTTGTTAAGAAGAACAAAGTGTTCTAGTATATTTCAAAAGAATTCCTTTCCCCCTCTGCTTTCCAGAAGCCCAAGGGATTTTTCTACAGTATTTACTGTGGGAATCTGGTTGAGTTCCTGGACGTGAATCTGACGGGATGGCATGGGCCCATCTATGGCTAGATGGTACTGGCACATTTTAACTCCCAGAGTTGTCCACACTGAGCCTCCGTCAATTCAGCAATTACAGTTTAGTTTTTCCTACCCCAGCACTGATTCCTGCAGAGATTCTCCCTTGAGAGGCTCTGCTGCCTTAAGCTGTGATCACCTGTATTTGCCTGTCTGACTCTCCAGTCTTGGAGACAGTACTTTGCCCTCTGTTCCTCTCTCTTTTGGGGATCCAAAAAGAGTTGTTGATTTTCAGTCTGTTCAACATTTTGCTGGTTGCTAGGATGGACTGGCAACCTCCTTATATGAGGTTTAAATTCTTTGTGTGATCATTCCTACGCGTGTGTCTTCTCAAGGTTGTTGCGTACTGACTGTCTTTTCCTTTGGGAGGTGATCATGTTCATAGGTCACATTCCCCTGGTCTTTTTATGACAAGTAGTTTTGGATTACTTAGACTGGACACGTGGCCTCACTTGTCATGATACTCGGGATCCTGTGAGATCGCTCTGGAGGACGTTGACTTACTGCTGACGCTGCTGGGGCTGTGGTCTCACCAAGCAATGACCTGCTTAGGTTCAGCTGCAAGTTCCTTCTTGCCTTCTGCCAGCAGTGATTCCTCTGTCCCTTAAGGTTTTAAAGCATTTGCTATGCTGCTTGGGTCTGATGCATCTACAGCCAGTCATGGCAGTGGTCCTCGAAGTCTCTCCTGTGCTTCTGTGGGCCTTTTCCACACATGCCCAGACTGAGGGTGAGTCCAGGACTTGTTTTACCTGAAAATTGGGTTTGCCTCTTGGCAGATTTTAAACCAGAAGACACAATCAAGCAAAAGAGTGAGAGAAGAAAAGATTTATTATTTGTAACAAGTAAGGAGAACACAGGGTGGAGAGGGGAGATGTCTTTCCCAAAGCAGTGTCTCCTCAAGCAGCAAAACTGGAAAGTTTTAAGGTAAGGGTGCATCCATATTTATGAAGGGACTTGGGTGGTGAATGCATATTCATGGAGGGCCTTGAGCAAAGGAGAAGTCGGCATAGAATTGGGGCAAAGATTGACAGAGTGGATGATTGAAGTCAGGAGGGCCAGCAAAGGTCAGCGTCATCAATCCTTAGGTTGCTTAGGGGGTTTTGGATCCTGCAAAATAGCCAAAGAAAGTGCTTCAGGCTAATTTTTACTTTCAAAGCAGAAGTGGGAGTCTTTACAACTGATTTATTATTTCCAATATAGTTATGTCCCTGGCCCAGTCAAGGGCAAACATTGTGGCCAGGCTGAGATCACAAAATGGCTTAGACCCAAAATAACGTCTCTTATGTCAAGGAAGTTGTCTGGTTCTTTTCCTCTGGGGACCCCCTAACTGATCCACCTTCACTTGTGGGAACCCTACCCTGGTTCTATCCTCGCCAGTACTTCACCTACAAGTTCTGGCTACCAACGGTCCTCTTTCCCATTTCCTCTGGCTTGAAAGTTAGGCTTCTTTCATAATTTTAGCCTCCTTGGCTGTTGTTACATTTGATTGACTGGGGATCACCTTCAGGGAAAGCTGAGAAAAAATAAGGAAAAAATAATGGATATTTCACACCATATGCGCTTTGGCACAATGACCCCTTTCCTGTGTTCATCTGGCCAGCGATACAGGTTTGACTTTGGGATTTTGTAACCCATGACTACCTCCAGTACTGCTGCAGCCATACATTCCTGCAATGTTTGACATTGCAACAGGTCTAGAGAAGAAAAAAAAAAAGAAAGAAAGAAAGAAAAGAAAAGGAATTCACGCTTGTCCACTGGAAAAAAAATGCACAACCTGAATGTTGAAAGTTATGTTTTATTCAATGATCTTACTGCGCGCTATAGCCCAGGAATCAGCCTCTCAGAGAGCTCTGAGGAACTGCTCCAAAGAGGTAAGGGAGGAGCGAGGATATAGAGGAGTTACTGCAAAAAATAGAGCATGTAGTTGAGCATCTAAAGATCACTGCTAATCACAAAAAGACAGACATCTCAAATTAAAGATTCTAGTGCTTTTCTTTGAGAAGATACAAGAGTCTGAGCTTGTGAAATCACTCCTCTGATGTGCATCTTAACTATCTATAGCCAATCTCCTGCTTTTCTCTGTCCTGAGTTTCCCTCAGGGTGCCCCCTTGGAGTTGGCTGCAGTGGCTGATGACTTAATGGACACATCTTTTAGTTATTGAAATGGCAGTTGACATTTTTTATCCGTAGTCTGAATTCTCCAATTTTTCTGGCCCTGTGGCCAGACAGAGGCAGTTTCTCCTAAAGTTTTGGCTGTCTGTATCCAGTGCACAGTTCTGCAACTATAGCTACTAGTTCTTCCTTGGGTCAAGGCTGGGAAATAAAAAAGAGAAAAAAAAAAAGATAACTCAGGAATGGTACTTAACCACTGTATGCTTTGATTTAGTTCCTATACAGTTCCTAGTCTGTAACTCCGTTCGCTCCTGTCTTATTATCTCAGTTCCCTGACATTCGTGTCAGAATTGCCTCTGATTTCTGTGACTCTTCTTTTGAGTTCTCATCCAGGAGTTTCCCTGGATTCATCCCACTTCTCAGTTTTTTTTCACCGTGTCATGCATTCACTTTAAATGCCTGGGACACCTGGTCTAGGCTGATCCAACAGGAGAGAATGAGAGCAAGTGAAGGCAAGAGAGTATTTCTACTTTGAGGCCATGGAGGGGCTTGTCAGAGCTTTCTTAGTGAGAGCACAGGGTTCCAATACAGGAAGTTGTTGGTTTAACAAATTTTTATCGAAAGAGGACTTTGGCTCCAGTAGTGTACATGCTCCATTCGTGGAGAGCTGGCCAGTCACTGGATTGATTAAACAGGTGAAATCCTGATGTGTAGGAACCACCACGGAAAAGCAGGCAGGCTCTGTAGTATCTAGACTACCTGGATTCCCTTACTGGTTCCTTCCCAGCCCTGTTGAGTGATCCTTAGAAATCTTAACTAATCTCAGCCCTTACATTTCCTCATCTGTAAAATGGGAAATAATAATCACGTTTCCTTCTTAAGTTATTCTAAAGATGAAATGAATTAGTGCATGCAGGATAGACCACACAGCCTGCCACATGTGTTACTTACTATTACTGTTAAAGAGATAATTAATATATTTAACAGTGTTAACTTGTTAATGACCCCTTCCTTTTCAGAATTTGTGTGGAAAGGATCATGGCAACCAATAGGCTTTATTTTTTAAGTTTATTTTTTAATTAATTTATTTTTTAATTTTCCTCCTCTTTTATTTTTTTACTGTTTACATTTTTTTTTATTGAAGTATGGTCAGTTTACAATGTTGTGTCAATTTCTGGTGTACAGCACAGTGCTTCAGTTGTACATGAACATACGTACATGACCCCTCCGGGTCTGAAGGAAATGGTGGGATGATGACACCCGTGCCAGGGATGTGTGGGCAGAGAACAGTGGGCTCACTATGAAGCCCCGGGAGAAGGCACCCACCTGCCATGCCTACTCGGCTTCTCTGAGCACAGCCTTCTCACAGGTGAGCCACTGCCCCCAAGCTCGGCAATTGAAGCTGTCAGGTGCCCTAGTGCATGATACAGAGGCAAGTCTTGACTCTCTTCCAACCCAATGGAAGTCAAGACATGGATTGGGTGAGCAAAGTTCAAAGCTGGAGCTAAACTTCTCAGCGACAGGAACAATGCTCCTCCCTGGTGGGGCTGACACTCTGGAGACACCCACACACAGAGTGGTGGCTTGCTGTCAGTGCCCGGTCTAGCACTATGCCTCTTCCATACCTGTTCTGCCAGTGGGGTGGGGGCCCGTTCACCCTAGGACATATTTTACAGCCATTAAAATGTTTGTGAAAAAATATATAATAACAAGAGAACGTCATGTTATAAAGCCAAGTGAAAGAAAACATGAAATTTGTTTTACAATATTCTTTCTTTTTTCCCCACTCCATCTAGAACTGTGCCCTACCTCTAAGTGCCTACTTCAGCACAATACAGGTAAGTGCATTTGAAGACACATATCACCTTTTTCTAACGCATTTGTTTACAACTGCATTTTGAATTAAAAATGAGTTTTTTAGTGTAAAGTCTTACTCATTTTTCTAACCCAGCCCCTAATATAATGCCTAACACATAGCACTTATCCAATAAAAGTTCACTGAATGAGTGAATCAATGAAAATCTTTGCCACTAGACTCATTTAAAAATTAAGGTACATTTTTCATTTCTAGAATATTTGGACCACTATTTTTAGGGAAATGGATCTAACTTATTTAGTTTCTTTTTAGCCTTCAGTGGACAGCTGGTTTGTTTCTCTGACCCCGTATACATTAGACTAAATAATGTCTATTTTTCTGTGGAGAGGTAGCATTATTGTTCAGAATCATTGTTCTCTTTGTCATCACATCCTCAGTCTACACACATTAAGCTCCTTAGCTTAACTTGGAAATTAATGTTTCTTCTCCCCAATCACGTCTGTTGCCGTCTGTTGCACTCTTGATAGGGTTGTATTGTCTCAGACACTGTCAGCAGATGCGGTCTCCCCAGAGCTTTGAAGGAAGAGGCTATTACTTTCCTAACCTAGGATCAAATGTTTCTTTATACAGAGCCTTAAAAATTACTGCCACTTTGGGTATTGTATTACATTGTGGGTGCAATTCTAATTTGTCCTCAGATTTCAGCCATTTGTCTCCTTTGCTGATATTGATTTCCGGAGCATTTCTGTTCATTGATTTCAGACTGGTTTCCTGAGTTCTATTCTTATTTGTTCTCCTCAGCGTTTATGGAGTACTTCAGAACTTAGCTTCACATTCTCATATACACACTTTAGGGTAAGTCTTACAACATCTTTGAAGTAGTTCTTTGCCTTTTACAAATAAATATGAGCAAGTCACAAGAAGGTAAAACAAACCTTTCTGGAAGGCGTGAATTTTTGGCACAGACAAGGTTAGGGAAATGTATCAGGGAAGCTGGGATGAGTGAGGATAGTGATTACAAAAATTGGGGGATAAACTTAAATCATTCTTAAATCTCCATTTGTAAATTATAAAGAAGGAAAAGATTAAAAGAAAAAAAAAAAACTTTTCCTTTCCCTTATCCAGCAACTACATTACAGAGTAGTTAAAAGGATCAACTAAGAAAATGGATATAAATATTTCACAAAAGTGAGTTTAGCTCAGAATAAAGAAGTAGTGAGCATGTTTGATATATTCTAACTCAAATTCTGATAAGAAGTATTCACAAGGAAACAATCACTAATGCTGATGCCCAGCTGAAGGTTTTTTTACAGATTTTTTTCAGCTCTAAGAATCAAGAAGCCAAGTATGAGAATCATCTATGTGCTCAGTAAAAAATGTATGAGATTCACAGATTTAAATAAAGCTCCTCTTCTACCTCCTACCTCCTAGAAATAAAAATTATCTATAAGGACTTAAAAGTACCAAATCAGACAGATCTGGTTTGAATCTCAGTATCACTACTTCCTATAGTAATCTGGGAGCTACTCACCTATAGTTTCATCAGCTGTAACACAGGGCAGTGTAATCAATGTACCTTTGAGGATGAAATGTGAATGTAGCCAAAGACTGAAAGCAGGATCTGGTTTTAATCAATACGCCTTATTATTAGTTTTCCTTTTAGATACATTTGACTATTAGTATTCCTTTTTTAGTTAGCTGTCACTTGAAAAATGGCCTCTGGTTCCTTTCTTATTCTATTTTCCAGGCCTGTATGTTACACGTTAGGATGAATTGAATCTGTGCATCACTTGCTAGGAAGCGACCCGTTCACTGGTACATCTCAATGAGTAACACTGTATCTGGTAAACAGTCGATGCTCAATATTTTTTTTTTAATTAAATGAGTCAATGTTTCATAATGCTTTTGGCTGAGAAGTGGAGATGATTATGTAAACAATTTTGCAAAGTGCACTGTAATAAGTGTTATAATTTAGGAGTCTACTGTCTCAATTTCATTTCATTTCATCGTGCCATTCTGTTGTTGTTTAGTTGAATTTCTTTGCTTTAGTTTCCCTTTTAAAGCTTCATTTCTACTGGTTCTTAGCCTTTTCCAGCGTTTGCAGTGCCTCCTAATTGTGTATCATGTAAAAATTTCATTAACTATGTATTTATTCCCTCTGCCTGATGTTGAATAAGAATAATTTTTATACAACTGTTACTAACACTCACCTTCACTCTGTGGCTGCCTCTTCCTAGCCTCTTAAACACTGCATTTATCATTTGCTTTGATCTCAGGCCTTTGAGCAAGTTTGAATCTTCACAACTATGATTTTATCAAAAGCAGTTTCATAAGCATATTTTGCAATGCTAGACTTAAGAAGAAACTTAGGAGACCTACATCACTTCATGGGCACACTTGTGTGTGTGTGAGTGTGTTTGTGTGTGTGAGTGTGTTTGTGTGACTGTGTGTGAGTGTGTTTGTGTGAGTGTGTGTGTGAGTGTGTGAATGTGTGTGTGAGTGTGTTTGTGTGTGTGTGTGAGTGTGCGTGTGTGAGTGTGTGTGTGTGAGAGCGTGTGTGTGTGAGAGAGAATGAGAGAAAGAGAGAGGGAGAAATTCAGTCAAATTAAATTGGAATCAAACTGAATGATTTATGTTTAATAATAATCATGTGATAAAATGGTTTAGAAATTACTTTCTAAAAGCAGAATATATACTAGGTCATGAATAAGGACCTTAAGTTCCCAATGAAATAATATTATTAACTAATGTTTTTTGAGTACTTACAGAGGGTCGGGTACTGCTCTAAGTATTTTTTATGAGTTAAATTAACATTTTTATGAGATAATTCTTAGAATTCTTTTTTATTTACAGGTGAGGAATCTGACGTATAGATCAGTTCAGTAACTTGGCCAAAGTCACAGAGCCAGCAAACACAGGGCAGAGTTTGAACTCCAATCCCCAAACACGGGCCCCAGGGCTCATCTTCTTCTGGAACAGAATTCTTAGCTGTTATAACTCTGCCTGCCAAGGGGACATTCCTCCTGTTTCTGGGAATAGCACTATGATTTAACTTTGGGCATCATCCCAGAACCATTGAAGAGAGACTCAGTAGAGCTGTTTATCAAGTTTCTTGACCTCTCTTTACAAAGAGAGATATGCTTGACTTGAGAGCAATCAAACTCTCCTCCAAACTTATTTTGATTGGAGAACTACAAAGACTGAAATGACTGGAGTTCATTCAAGATGGCACCCTGAAGAAATTCTATTGGTTCCAGCTTTTGAAGTCTCTGGAACTTCTCTGATTTTGGGCCTTCCAAAGTCTGGTTCTTCAACATTTCCATCAAGTCTCCGAGGTTCTGGAATAAGGCCATGAATTATGATGACACAGGTTATGCACTGCCCAACCATAGCAGGTACTAGGCTCAAGCAAAGGCAGCTTTGACCTTGACATCCAGTCAACACACTCCTTTCTGTCTAAATGAGTCATGTCAGTAGCTACTGATTGTGATTGAAAAAACTGAATAAATGTCCCAGGATACAATGGCTGCTATGAACTAAACTGTGGTCCCGCAATGTCAATATATCAAAGCCCTAAACTGCAATGTGACTGTATTTGGAGACAGGTTTTTTTAGGCAGGTAAAAACTTCATTTGAGGTTGAATGAGGTCATAAAGATGGGATCCTCATCTGGTAGGGCAAATGTCCTTATAAGACGCGGTACCAGAGACGTCTCTCTCTGCATGCACATGAGGAAAGGCCAAGTGATGGCAGTGAGAAGGTCACTGTCTACAAGCCAGAAAGAGATCTCACTAGAAACCAACCCTGACAACACCTTGATCTTGGACTTTTAGCTCCCAGAACTGAGAAAGTAAATGTCCTTTGAGCCACCCAGGCTGTGGTATTTAGCTATGGCACCTAGCAGACTAAAACAACGGCCTTGGACTCTTCCAGGTTGGGGAGAGTACACTGTGTCACCTGTTCTGGCTGTCCAGGGGCTGATACCTGCCATGTAAGGCCATTTTGGTTATTCTTCCCAGATTGCATCATTGCGTGCTGAGCAATGAGGAGTCAGAGGTGAACACATGGATGCAAATTCTGCCCTCGTGGAGGTGGTTTAAAGTATATAATGTTAACTTCATGGACAGCTCCTTTACCTCGTTAAGATTTCTGCTAAAATGTGAACCTATCAGAGGTCTTCCTTGACCACCCACCCAAGAGGCAATCTCCTAGCTATGAGCCCTCCCTGTCCTGCCCTAGTATTCTCCTTCTATAGCATTTGCTACCAGTTGACGTATTAGACATTCATTTCTTGGTCTGCACATCTTCTGTTTCCCCATGAAAATGTAAGCTCCGTGAGTCCGTGGGCCTGCTTCTCGTCACTGCTGCATCTGTTTTAGTGAGACACTGGTGGGCATCCAAAGACAGTCAACATATTTTTATTAACTTGAATTTATTGGAGAGTGAATAAATGAGGTACATAGCAAAGTGAAAGTTTTAACTGACGTCAATTCAGGACTCCTGTAACTCTTCTCTGTGTGCTTTCTCACAGGGTGAATGGCTTCACCCTCCCATGATGTGTTTCTTTCCCGAACCTCTTGTCTGCTCTGCCTTTTTATTCTCTTCTTGCCTCTCATTCTTTTCTTTTATCATCAAATCTGCTTCCTCTGTTCACCCTCCCATTCCTACTTCTCCCCCTTTTTTAGTTACAATTGTAATATCAAATCATAATTTAAGGTACACAGTATATTTCAAACTACTTGATTAAGTGGTATATCCATTTGTGTTAATTACAAAGCTGATGAAGCCATTTAGGTAAAATTCTATCTGAGAGAAAAGGGCAAGCCAAGTTATATTAATCTCTATCCTAATCGACTAGTGAACCACGAATGAAAAAATAATGTTTCCTCAGTCCTATAATAAACTCAGGGCTTCACTCTGAAACCATAGATATTCCCACTAACATAAATTTTCTAAATGAGATTTAGTTGCCAGTATTAAACATTATTTAATGCTCTACTTTAAAAAAAAAAACTCTCAAAACCTGGATTTCTAGATCTTAAGAAACCACATCCTGAAGAGGCCTCGGCTGCTGGCTGCCTAGCAGCTGCCCTGTGTGACCTGCAGCCCTCCCCTTCTCCCTACGCAACACTCTTTGTCAGATTCCCTGCATCTGTATCCCACTGCTTCGGCATCTCATGGTTGGCCGCTAGAGATATGTGACATCAGACCACTGACCCAGCCAAAGGAATATTTTGTGTAAGATATATAATGGCTACTGAAATAAAGTTACTGAATTAAATTAAAAATCTCTCTAGATTATTTTAAAAGAGTAAGAGGGATTTTAAATTGGAATCAATTTGGAGAAGTATTAATTAATTTCCGGTCAAATTTACAGTCATTTCCTGTCCTCTAAATGTCTACAGTGAGTGTCAAATAATCCCTCACTACAACATTCAGTGTTTCGTGCTTTTTCAGGATCTGGGCCTAGTGTTGCCTTTCCTCCAATAGGCTTTCATCCAACACCTCAATCTTACAGCTAATTCTGCTCTTCCCTTTCATCCCAAGTTCCAAGAGCTAGGATCTTCTCTTGTTTCTGGTGCCAAGACCACAGCTTGCAGCTCCATGCAAGTAACAAGCCTTTCCCTTCCTGGCCTTCTGCCTTTGCAAGAGTTCCAGCATTGGTGTCCCACCTCCTCTCACCAGTTCTGGTAGGGACTAGATTCTTGTCTTTGAACTCATCTACATGCATTCTCTGTTCTCTTCTCTGATGGAAATTTGGGAACCGTTAGTCCTCTGTGTTCTTTAACAAGTTGAGGAATCGATGCATCGTGCCAGATGAAAGCAAAGTACAGCATCAGTCCTGTTTTGTGTAAAGTTGGATTGGAGACTGTGGCTATGGTTTCATAAAAAAGGAGCCTTCTCTCTTTCCCCAAAGCCAAAGCTTGAGACATTTGTCCAGAGAGTTAACATACAGAGATGACTCTATACATGAAGAATCCACATGGCTTCATCAAATCTATAATGTCCTAAAGGATGGCTAGTTCTAGAGGGAAAGGAAAGAGGGTAGAGAGCCAGGCAGACCTTCCGAAGGCCTGGTTTGCTCTCTGGGACAGCAAGATAAAAGCCTTCCTTAGTGACCAGAATTGCAGAAGAGAGATAAGCCCTGGCCACTTCCTTTCCTTTTTTTTTTTTTAATGCAGTGGCTCTGCTCAGGGTTAATATGACAGTATATATCAGGCTTTCCCTACGTTCAATGGCATGCTATTGTTCTTTGTATATTGATGAGCAAAGGAAAATGTGTTGAAATGTTCAAGACTGCCTTCTCACAGGGCTACTAGGGATCAACCAAAATTGGTAATGAAAGGATAGGACAGTGCTTCCCCTGACAACCATAACAAGTGATTATATATGCCATGTCCACTTCACAGGTCAGGAAACTAAGACTTAGAGATCTGAAGCAAATCGCACAAGGGCGTATGCCTAGGAAGTGGAGATACAGAACTTGAAGTTGGCCTCCAGTCCTTGTTGATAGACTTCCCTGGATAGGAACACTTGCCTGCTTAGCATTTCATTTTAACTTCTGTGGATGGAACCAAGGGTCCTACCTCATCCTACTCTGAAGATCCACTCTGCTGGTTCTTCCTTACCTCCCAGTTATTCACGCTGACTGCTGTGCCTCAGTTCAGGACATTTCAACAAACCAGTGAGCTTTGGATACATCATGGGACAGTAGATGAAAAGTGAGAGGAAGTACATGGATGTTTATATTTAATTTCTAGAGTCCAGAATGAGAAAATATTCCTCACTTAAAGTCATTAAACCTTTATTTTGAGGGAGTGGCATATGCAGAGAGAATGGGATTTACTTTCTCAATAAGAGAAGAAGATATCCGGGGATGGGGAAATGAATATATTTGTTCATTCAGAGCAAAGATATACTTGTACATGATAAAATGTTTCATTTATTTCACTACTTGAGAAAATAGCCCATAGAAAGGGACCACTTGTAATCTGTAAGCAAAACTGCCCCATGGATTTTGGCTAGACCTATGATAGATCTACACTGTAAGAAACAGTGCAGTGAGATTCAATTTAGAGGACATATTTTAAAGCTGGATGCAAATCTCCTGAGTGAATTTTGTCCATCTTGTTCAGAGTGGTTACCCCAGCACTTAGAATATTGGATAATGCATTTTAATTTTACTTTATTTTATGTTCTTGTCTTCATGCTAAGTTTAGTTCTCAGTTCACTGTTACAGAATTAGCATATAACATGTTTTATGTGTCAGTTGTTTTTACATACAGAGTAAGTTTACAAAAAATTCAGATTAAAATAACCATTAAAAAGTCAGTAATCTTTACCCATCCCTTGTTGGTCTCATCCTCTTTTTTTTTTAATTCTTTTTTTAATTGCAGTATAGTCAGCTTACAATGTTGCATCAATTTCTGGTGTACAGCATAATGTTTCAGTCATCCATATACATACATGTATTTCTTTTCTATATTGAATATAGTTCCCTGTGCTATACTGAAGAGTATTTTTGTTTCTCTATTTTATATATAGTAGTTAGAATCTGCAAATCTCAAATTCCCAATTTATCCCTTCTCATTTCTTCCCCCCCCCCCCCCCCCCGGTAACCATATGTTTGTTTTCTATGTCTGTGGGTCTGTTTCTGTTTTGTAAAGAAGTTCATTTTGTTTTGTTTTTTAGGTCCCACATATAAATGATACCATATGGTATTTTTAGATACGTTTAAGTGTTTGTTGAATAAATGAGTAAAATTTTGGAAAACTACTGTCAAAAACTACATACATTGGGGCATAAGTTGCTCACTAGAGTATGCAGATAAATAATCAAGTCCTGCGATAAGATAAAATTATTCAGAATTTATGTTACTTTCTGTTTTACTACAGTTAGCCCCAAGCATATCCCTGAATTAGCCAAAATTTACATTGGCCTCCAATCCAGTTGAGACCCTTGGAGAATCCTCTTTCTACTCACGTTAGGTGTCCATTTCTCTTAAGTTCTCTCCTTTCATTTTCACTTTATAGTTCCTGAATCTTAAATATGCCTTTGAAGAAAGAATCTCTAGTTAGTATTAAATGTTGTAGACATGTCATAATTTTTTACATTTTTGGTAGGAATAAACATATAAACTCAATACAAGAGGGAAAAAAAAAAAGAAAAAGAAATACCCTTGGTTGATTTCTATATGAGAGCAAGCATCGATGGGGCCACCAAGGACGTGTTGGCCCCTCTGTCACTGCAGTATAACAGCTGCCTGTTCAATTCGCATTTATGACCAATCTTGGGACTAAGTTTGTGATCACTCAGACACCTTTATTAACATTACTTTTAAATATTCAGTGCTACTTAGGGTGTCTCTCTGAACAATAAGAGCTGCTCAATTCAATGGTAATGTTTTAGCCTTAAAGGCTAAAGTGTTTTAGCCTTAATTAAATGCAGCTGCTTTAATTACAGGTTCATTAAGTTTCAAGAGAGAACTTGGAGGAAGAAGTGCAAAAAGAGTCATCAGGATGTCAAGTTTCTTCACTGCAAAGTAAGTCTAACAAGATAGAAAGACTCCTCGCGCTGAATAGTCGGGGTAATCTACAAGGGCTCCAGGCGCAGAGCAGCAGGAACAGAAATCAATCCTGTATCTGATTTAACAACGTGCCCACAGATCTAACACCTTCAGTGACTTAAAAACACTAGGGCATGACCCAAGGAAAGGTGAGTCATGGCTTTCAGGGTAGTTAGCCTGGAATTCACTCACTGAAGGAAGGAAACTAAACGTTTATGAAGAAATAGTAGAAATTACAATATGGTCCTTATGCTATTTTGGGGGAGACCATTCTTTTGCTATAAAATTTGCATGAGCTGTTTCTATATTCTGGAAATTAAGCCTTTGTCAGTCGCATCATTTGCAAATGTTTTCTCCCATTCCGTAGGTTGTTGTTTTGTTTTGCTTACTTTATGCTATTTGACTCTGATGTCAGACTCTGTGCAATGTCCAAATCACCAAAATGGAGAGTCTGGACAATATGTAACTATTTCTCCTAAATAGTTATATATGCAGTTTCAATTCTTTTAAGTCAGAGTTGTCTGTGAATCTACTGTTTTCCTATCTTCTATGATGCAAATTATAAAAGCAGGCAACCAGGAGATACTCAATAAATATGAACATGTGGAAAGAATCAACAGTCTTTCCCACCACTGCCTTTTTTCCCGAGTTTTATATTTAAATATTAACACCACAAATATGCTAAAAAAAATAATTAAATGTCCTCCTATGAGTCCCTTTAAATTTTTTTCACTATTGTTGTATTTCCATTGTTTCTAATTAAAGTAAGATGATATCTAAAGATTTCTGCATCAAGAGCAGGGAACAGCATTGTGTCTGTTTTATCACTAAATGTCTGTTTTGAGGGAGGGAAGATAAAATGGTTTGTTCGGGACTAATGCTGTTCTCTTAAGCATTAGTCAACATTCAGGATCCTCTGCTAAAGCCCATGGACTCTGTAATACTAGCCTTCTCTAGGGTCCCTGTCCCCAAGTTATCTAACTCTGGTGCAGCCTCAGAAGTTCCTTCCTGGTACTTTAAAGGTCTACACCAGATGCCCGATGGAGGCCTTCAGAGGGTGCTCTCCATGTGCCGAACAGGTCCCGAGGAAGGAGCTGTCCACCCCCACCCTCTGGCTTCTCCAGAAAGAACTCCTTGTCACCTCTGATGGTTGCTTCCATGACCTTGTATGGTGATCAGTTTCTGGACTCCATCCAGGTATTCCAAGCAGGTGGTCATTAATACCACTTGATAAAAGAATGCTGAAAGCAAAAACGACAAGAAATTCAGGGAATGAGGAACTTTCCAGCTCATTCCAGAACTATCAACAGGCAAGAAGGTAGTGGGGTTTAGTGGGGAAGAGTGTGAAGTCTGGGGTAAGACCACTTACGTTTGAATTGTGTTTCTGCCACTGATGAGCGTTGGTGTACTGGGGCAAGTTAGTTAAGCCTCTTTAAACCTCACCTTCCCTTCCTTAAAGAGTAGGTGTCACGACCTTTAAGCGAGACAGTAAACGCAAAGTCCTAGTACATAGGAAATGCTCATGTTAATATTCTTCTTGTTTTGTTGTCTTTTATAAAGACCGGCTTAACCAGTGCCTGCTCAGTAAGTTCTCACCTACTCAGGCACAATTCTTGCAATTTCTGATAAACATGTCTTTTAATTCCCAAAACAAGTTGAAGCTTTCTGATTTCCAAATAGCCCCAAATATGACTTTCATGGTGTTCACTGAAAATATAATTTGCCCGAGATGCATCTACAATTTTGTGGGGATGCTTCTAGTTGTTACATAAAACCTGAACAAAGGAGACGTGAATAAGGCTCCCATTCCTGTTGATAACTTCCCCCACCCTCAGAGATGTTTGCAGTCTTCAGAACATTTCTTGGTTAGTCAGAGCACTACCTGCAGCTTCTCATTTTCCTGGAGGAATGACTAAGTTCTACATGTTTAATTGTTCTTTAAGGCTTACTCTCTCTCCCAGGAGGGTGAAAACAAGTAAGCAGGTGAGCCACACTGAGCCCCTCATTCGGGGGAGCTGGGGGACAGAAGGGGCTTTGAATACTTCACAGGCTCTGCAGCTCTGAGGCTCCAGAAAGAAAGACAGGATTCTGTCTAGAAGGCTTCTGAAATGCCCTGAGAACAAGATCTGAGAGAATGGCATTTCCCTCTGGTTGTATTTAAAGTTACAAAGGAAAGGGAACTGGCTTCTCAAAACTGTGGCAGAGAACATTCTGTCTCATACTTGCCCTCAAGTTTGATTTGGTTGTGTTGCAAAAAGAAAAAAAAAAAAAAAAAAGCAAACCTATTTTGAGGGTGGAATGTTTCCTTTCCATGTTTTTAAGATCACTAAGACTTCTGTAGTTATCCGTACCCAAATCTAATGCTTTGGACCCATCCCACTTCTGTTTTGCTGACATCCTTACCATCCCCCATCCCTTAACGAATAAATCTGAAACAAGCCATTTACTTTTTCACATCCCTGTTTTTTTGCACAATGTTCAGCCCTATCCGGAATTCCCTCTCCATTTTCTCTCCATCTATCCAGTTTTCAAAGATATAAGTGCTTCCCAAACCTACCCTGATCTTCTCAAGCCCAAATGATCTGTCAACTTAAGCCCAATTTCATCTGCAACTGATACCTGAGTTGGCTGTATTTCTCATTTCACACCCATCTGTCAGTTGTCCTATAATCATTTTGCCTTGCAATCTGTTATTACAGAAACTTTCTCATTTGTTCCGTAGAGCTTTGCAAGGTCTAGATTTTGCTGACTGCATTCCTATGGTTTCATATTTTGTGTTTTTCTGTCCTCTGTATTTCTTGTAAATTGGTGCTTGGATCTGATAGGTTCCACATTGTTTAGGTTCAACACTGCTGGCAAAAATTTTTCAAAAAATGGTGGTTTGATCTTTCAATACGAAACAAATGATGTCTGACTATCTCCATTTTTGTAATGTCAGCAATTCTTGATGCTCAGTTTCTGGATCAATTAATTTATTAGTGGCTTTGAAAAGGTGACATTCTAAAATCAACTCTTTGCATTTATTGACTGAAATATTTCTATAAAGAGAAATATCTCTTTAATATTTGTTTACAATTGGTGTAATTAGTACAGGTAAGCCAGCATAAATGCTTAATTTGTTCACTTATCAGTTTTCAAAATAATAAATTAGTTTAGTAACATCTACCAACAAGAATCTTTTTGTTTTCTGTTTCTGGTATCGTGAAAAACTAATATGCTTAAACATATTTGGTATTTTCAATACACTGCAATTATTACTATTAATCAAAGTGTCCCAACTTTGGCCAATGGGAAATTTCAAATTGTCTTTGCGTCCTTCAGACGGAGACCGAGCAGACTTTGATGGACTCCTTGTTGTTCGGTATAACAAACTCACGTAGCGTATTTTATGTCTCAGTGCTGGAATTAGCCCTTACTCCAAAGAGCCCTTGTTTCTTTCAGTGGGAAAGGGCTGAAAAATCTGATTAATCTGCACACTAGGGGTGCTCATTGTTATCAGCTCATTACTATTTCCAGGTCTCTTCAGTGGACAGAGGAAGGGAACTGAATGTTTGTATTCAGGTTTATTATGTAGCATTATTACAGTTCGACTGTACATACACATTATATTGCATGTAAATACATATATATATGCACTATACTGCACTTTTTTTAGTTTTCATATACGTACCAATTATTGTTTCTAAGAACAGATTAGATCTCTAGCTTTTTTAAACTTACATAGTTATCAAAGGAATAAAGCCAACTACAAAATAAGAATCAACAGAATGAGGTAATCCAGTCATAAAGGACAGTCGAATGTGCTTATATATATTCAAGACATCAAAATAATAATTATTTCATTTGTGTCCTTATTATTATTGTTATTATTTTTTAGATCCCTCATATAAATGATGTCATATGGCATTTTTCTTTCTCTTTCTGGCCCACTTCACTTAGAATGACAATCTTCAGGTTGATCCATATGCTGCAAATGAATGTATTTTTAAAGATACAATGTTAAAGAATATTTATTCTTTGATAACTTTAAAATGTACACTAGAATTTTTTTATTGATAATTTTAATTAAAATGTACACCATACAATTTTTACTTAATTCTTTCTATTTTACATCTGTTTCTCCTTTCTCCCACAAGAATCCTGACAGCCACTCTGGAAATGAGTGAATTTAAATATCACAAACTCATGTACTTTATTCCATACTACATAAAGTGATTTTCTTAGAAAAACAATGCCAGTGTTACAGGCAATAACATGATAATTGAAACAGGTAATTTTTAATACTTCTTTTTGTCCTTAGGGTATATCTCTCTAGAGATGACTTACCAGATTATTCTGTTTTAAAGGCACTTGGAAAAGGTAATTTCTGAGTGGTTATGCTACACACTAGAGTTATATTGGGGTTGATTCATTTCATTTTATACTTTTAGGGATATCTTTTCAAATGTAATTGTGTTTTATATGTATCCATAAATGGTTTTATAGTCAATTCAAAAAAAAACCACAATTAATAATCCATGAAGCATAGCTGTTACTTGTGCCCCTCCTAATCTATTCCCTGAGTCCCTCTATAGGTAACCACTCAAACATGCTGTGGTTTCTCCTTTCACTTTTAATATTGGCACATACGTATATACATGTACATACATAAATGCACGTATGTATTAGCCTTTTTAAGGTACATATTATATAAGTAGTCTTTCCTCTTTCCCTAAGTTTTCTATTCTGTTTGCTTTCTCTGGCTGTTTCTGCTTTTTTAAAAGAAAGGTTGCATTTTTTGTTTCAATGGTTATTTTTAGGGTAGTCTAGTCCCCTTAAAAGACCTAGAGTTCCCTCTTTATTTGTTATTATCTACTGGTTCACTTTAATGATCAAAATTAAAATTAACTTATAGCTTCTTTTTTCTTTTTTTTCCCCCGAGCGTAGTGTCACTGTAGACATGATCCTTTGGTTTTTGGCTTTTTTTTTTTTTTTCAGTTGCTCTGTTTTTATTGAAGGGTTCCTGTAGATGAAAGACTGCAGTTTCCACTTCTGTTTCCCCAGCTAGTACACTAATATGTAATGTGCTTTGCTACCTTTATTGTAGCACATTATTGAGAATTTACTGTAGGAGGATAAGAAGTCAAATCTATGATTTGACTTTTCCCTTTGCAGCATTTCCAATTCAAAGAATACTAATTTATAATATATTATAATCAGAATAAAAAGTAAGTAGCTTATAGATTCTTGAGGGTCAGAAGATAAATGTCTAACAGATTTAATCCTTAACATTACAAATTCCTAGGTAATTACCTTCTCCTAAATGTTAAAATACTCCAGACAGTTTCACACTTTTGGTATTCGTCAAATGTCATCCAGGTTATTTTGCCTTTGTTCTTTTATTTTAAAAAATAATCTCATAATGAACAAAAAGTAATTATAAAGTACTTTATAACTTAGAAGAGTTATACTGACTAATAACTGTGAATTCTGCCTGCATTTTATAATTCGTAAAGTTTTATGTTGGATGAAAAACAACTACCCTGGAAACTAGTGGGTAGCTCCACTGTGATGAATTCAGTAACAGTGTGACGGGTCGAGGGGTCCCCGATGAGGACAGTATACAAAGGATGTGAGCTGAGTTCAGCAGGGATAGAGCTCATGAAGTTTCCAGCCATGTCCCTTCAGTACTTGAGCATATTTATATTTTTTGCTTTGGGCAGCCCCTTCTCCAGCTTCTTGAATTATAGGCTCCCAGCATTTGTACTGAGGAGGAGATACCTGCAAAAGCTCTCCCCCTGCTTCTGTTGAATCTCGGCATTGTGCTTGTGTTCTGGTTTGCATGACAGTCATTTGATTCCAGCAGCGTGATTACCTTATTAGAAAAAACTAAAAAGAGGAAATCAGACATTTAGGTGGCAAACACATAAAATGTGTCCTGGGATATTCTTTTCAAAATAAGAAAAGATTCTCTTCAAATTGTTTAGTTTTTATGCAAACAGCAGGTAACAGAGAGTAAAATATACCTGTAGAAATAAAGAATATATTGTTTTCCTTTTTGTTTTACTCCACCATGTGTGCTGTTTGAAGCGTGTTTTGTGCTATACACATGAGGCATTGGTTAGGGGAAATGTTTATGCAATAAAAGTCTGCCTCTAGCTCTGACACTGTCTTACAAACTTGGGCAGGAGGAAGAAAATCTTATTCAGGAAGATGTTTTCTGTAACACTTCAGTGTTTGCACTAACAATTTGGTTCCCATCTCCCACCCCAAATACTAACCAAAGAAACATTTTGGCTCATGCAGCTCATCTGGCAGATTGTTTGCACCTTGAACTTGAATGCTGTGATGCTTCATTTCTGAACAGAGATTTGTGTTGCCCGTGTCCTGGTCTGCCATCAAAAAGAAGCCAGATTCTCTAGGACTCCTGCATTCTTGGGGCAGGATCAGAATGCAAGGGGTTAGAGCCCTGGGCTTTCGGTTTTATCTGAACCTTAGCAGGAAGCAGAAAGAGCCCAGTTTCCTTGATTCCCTCCTGCCCGACTGCTTAAAGCAGGAACTTCCCAGACCCAGCACTCTGTGCCTTTTTGTGATAAGTTCTTTTTCATAAAGGCTGACATTACGAACACTGCCGCCCACTCCCAGTGCAGTCATGATGAAGGGGATGTTTGCTGAGAATAATACGCTGTACAGCTGGGAAGTGCAGCAGAAGCAGAGAGATGCAGCCCGCCTCAGAGTCAGCTGTTGCACACGGGATGCAAAGCGCCTGACGCTGTGACCAGCTCCTGGGTGTGTGTGCTCGGGAAATGCGAGTCATCATTTCTCATCTCCTCTCACATCACAGCCATTGTTGACCTTCCCACCAACTCGATTTCAGCTGATCACCACAGCTCATCGCTCCAGCCACCTGGCCTTCTGTTGTTGTCTTCGTCACACCAACCAAGCTCCCTTCCTGCACCGGGATCTTCTAGGACTTGGCTCTCTGCCCGGAATGCTCTGCTCTAGGTCGGCCACTAGGTCCTCCCATGGACATCTCCTCTGGTCAATCAGTTTTTACAGGGGTTTTCTTTCCATACCTAAAGTAGCCCTGTGCACTCCCTAGCACACCATCTCATAGCACTTCATCGTAATATCTTAAATGATATTGCTTTTTTATTTAGTTATACTATAAGCTAAGCCCCTCTCTCCCTCAACACAAACAGACCATATACTTCATTAAAGGAAAGCCTGTGTCTAACTTGTGCACTTCTGTGTCTCACTCAGTAAATATTTATCGAATAAATGATCACTGTATATTTTTTACCTTTGGGGGCAGGTGTAGCTCTAAACAGTCATTATAAAATCAACAGCATTCAGTTTTCCTTGAATATAAACTCGAGAAAGAACTAAATGACTATGCAAAATGTGAACGCACTCTTTTGAAAGCTGAGTTCTGATGTGCCTAAAGACACGTTAATGGTCCACAGAGGAATCCATATTGATGATGTGGCTCACCTCATCTGCTGGCTCCAATGACATCAATGGCACAATCTCCA